>NC_084473.1:66627955-66930955 GCF_027409185.1 Cynocephalus volans | reverse complement strand
AAATTTCCCCCTTAATACTGCTTTTGCAGTATCCCACAGGTTTTGGTATGATGTATCATTATTTTCATTAGTTTCCATAAATTTTTTGATTTCCTGCTTGACATATGTCATTAAGTAGAATGCTGTTTAATTTCCATGTGTTTGTATAGTTTCCAGAATTTCATTTGTTATTGATTTCTAGTTTTAATCCATTAGGGTCTGAGAAAATATATGGGATAATTCCAATTTTTTTGAATTTGTTGAGACTTGATTTGTGATCTATCCTGGAGAATGATCCATGTGCTGATGAGAAGAATGAATATTCTGAGGTTGTTGGGTGGAATGTTCTGTAGATATCTGCCAATTCCAATTGGTCTAGAGTCTTGTTTAGATCTTGTGTTTCTCTACTGATTCTTTGCCTAGATGATCTGTCTAATATTGACAGTGGAGTGTTCAGGTCCCCTGCTATTATGGTATTAGTGTCTATTTCCTTCTTTAGGTCTAATAGAGTTTGTTTTATAAATCTGGCTGCTCCAACATTGGGTGCGTACATATTTATGATTGTTATGTCTTCTTGATGGATCAGTCCTTTTATCATTAAGTAGTGTCCCTCATTGTCTCTTTTTATGGTTTTTAGTTTAAAGTCTATTTTGTCAGATATAAGAATAGCCACTCCAGCTCGTTTTTCTTTTCTGTTTGCATGGTAAATCTTTTTCCATCCTTTCACTCTTAGTCTGTGTGAATGTTTATGGGTGAGGTGGGTCTCTTGTAGGCAGCATATAGTTGGGTCCTGCTTTTTGATCCAGTCAGCCAGTCTGTGTCTTTTAATTGGGGAATTTAAGCCTTTAACATTAAGAGTTGTTATTGAAAGGTGTTGATTTATTCTAGCATTTTATTGGTTGTTTGGTTGTCTTAGGTGTCTTTTGTTCCTTGCTTTCTGATTTACTGTTTGGTTTCTATGTTTGTTGGTTCCTTAGGTTGTAGATAGCGTTTTTGTTTGTTTGTTTTCTCTTCATGAATGCCATTTTTATTATACTAGTGGGTTTAGATTTTTCTTGGGTTTTTATGGCAGTGGTAGTTATTTTTCAGGAACCAAACCCAGTACTCCCTTGAGGATTTCTTGTAAGGGTGGTCGTGTGGTAGTGAACTCCTGCAGTTTTTGTTTGTCTGAGAAATATACTATTTGCCCTTCATTTCGGAAGGATAGCCTTGCAGGGTAGAGTATTCTTGGCTGACAATCTCTGTCTTTTAGTATTTTGAATATATCATCCCATTCCTTTCTGGCTTTTAGGGTTTATGATGAAAAGTCGGATGTTAGCCTGATTGGGGCTCCCTTATAGGTGATTTGACACTTCTCTCTTGCAGCTTTTAAGATTCTCTCTTTGTCTCTGAGTTTTGCCAATTTGACTATAACATGTCTTGGAGAAGACCTTTTTGGGTTGAATACATTTGGACATCATTGAGCTTCCTGGATCTGAAGATCTGTGATTTTTCCTATACCTGGGAAGTTTTCTGCCACTATTTTGTTGAATATGTTTTCAATGGAATCTCCATTTTCCTCCCCTTCTGGAATACCCATGACTCGGATATTTGAGCGCTTGAGGTTGTCTGATATCTCTCTCAGATTTTCTTCCATGTCCTTGATTCTTTTTTCTTTCTTTTTGTCTGCTTGTGTTATTTCAAACAGCCCATCTTCAAGTTCAGAGGTTCTCTCTTCAACTTCGACAAGCCTGCTGGTTAAACTCTCCGTTGTGTTTTTTATTTCGCTGAATAACTTCTTCAGTTCAGCAAGTTCTGCTACATTTTTTTCAGGGCATTGATTTCCTTATACATTTCCTCTTTCAGGTCCTGTATACTTTTCCTCATTTCATCATGATGTCTAGCTGAGTTTTCTTGTATCTCATTCAGTTTCCTTAGAATTATCACTTCAAATTCCTTGTCAGTCATTTCAAGGGCTTCTTGTTCTATAGGATCTAGAGCTTGAGATTTATTATCTTTTGGTGGTGTACTTTCTTGATTTCTCGTATTTCTGGTATCTTTTCTTTGATGTTTATTCATTGTGGCAGGGGGTTTCACAGTCCACAGACCAGATGAAAATGAGGTGTGCTGGAGCCAACTTATACCAGCTAGCAAGAGCCAATTGTTAAATTTTCAGGAAAGATACCCGGTAGCAGATTTCTCTTGAACGTTGTCCTTCTTTCTGAAGCTCTGCACTGTATGTCAGGGCCTCTTCGTCATCCGTCTTTCAGGATCATGCAGCATTTTTGGCTTGCTTCCTTCAGATGGCCTGCTGGTCACAGTTTCAGAAGCTGGAAGTCCAAAGTCCAGGGAGCACTTCTGGTGAAGGTTTTCTTTGGTGGTGATGGTGAGGCCTCACCCTGCCTTAAAGAAAGCAAGATAACCCCCACCTCAAACAATTTAATCAAAGTCTCTGGGGATGGGCTCCCCAGGTGATTGCCAAGTGCAGTCAAGTTTGAGAACTTCTGCTAGATGCTCATTGCCAAAGTCAGGCCTGGTCTCTGGAGCTTTTTCTAAGCAAACACCATCATCTACCCTCAGGCAAGTGTTTTGGGAACAGCCCATCAACACCATGCTAGGGTGGAGCTGGGCAGGAAGATGTGGAGAAGCAAGATGTGGTTAACCCCTACCTTTCATTTTTACAGGTGCACAGCCAAATGACCTCATCTGTGTGCAAGAAAGTTCCTGAGGCTTCCCAGGCTGGGGAGCCCTTGCCACCAGGGCTCTCTTCATATCTCATGCCAACTCTCTGCAGAGAAAACAGTGTCTAACCTTAGCTGCCACTTGCTAGTTTATTTTTCTTAACCTAAGAGGAGGGCAAACAAAAGCCTGGTTGCTGCCCCACCCAGGGACAGTTTAGATGCACATCTTTCTCAAAGGCACCAGAGACTTCCTTTCTCCTTGGCATGTAGTTGAAGATGAGCCACAGATACCATCTTTCCTTCATTCACTCACTCAACAGATATTTACTGAGCACCAAGCATTATGGATTTTAAGAATATAATAATAAATAGGAGCCCCCAAAGAGCTCATCGACTAGGGGAAGAAGACAGTCAAATTAGCCCATGATTCTGCAGTGCTGAAGGGCTGCCCTTGAGGGAGATCCACAGGAGACCACCAGGACTCTGAGCAGGGAAATGACCATCTCTCCTAGGGAAAATCATGCTTGGACTGAGCTTAAAGAATTCCTTGTCAGCTAAAGGAAGGCATTTCATGCTGAGGATAGAGCATTTATAAAAATATGGAGGCTGGAAAGAGTGTGACTGGGATATGACTGGAGCTGGGGCAGAGGGCTGTCAAGCGTGGGCCAGAGTTGAGGCTTTAGAGGACAGCTGGAGTAGCTTGGGAATGGCAGGCCTGCCAGGACCAGGGAAACCACTGGAGCTTTTCATTAGAGGAATGAACTTCCAGAGGAAGCCCTGGTTGGGTGTGCTGGATCCTGGACAACAGCAGGAACAATGTGCATGCCCATTGTTCAAACTGAGATGCAATAAGCTCCTAAACTACTTCTGTGGGGGCAGATACTGGAAGAGGAGCAATTCAGGAAATATTTCAGATATGCGTCCAGAAGGACTGACAGATCAATTCAATGAGTGGTGCCAGAGAGTCCCTGCCACAGCCACCCAACTCCCCAAGGTTTCCATCTCTCCTGTCTTTCTCTGCTGGCTCTGCTCCCATCCCCGGCCAGGGCCAGCAGAAGAGAACACCAGAAAAGGAAATAATGCTGTTGGAGGGTTTTTTGGGTTTTCTTTGTGTTCTTTTTTAACAACTGTTATTGTTGTTGTTAAGCCCCCACAAAGTATCCCTGTCTATTCTTCAAAGTGGATTTTCTGAAAATAGCTCTATGGGCTTTCCGTATAAGCCACGATCACATTGCCAAAGCTCAGAGGTGCTGTTGAGAGACAGTGTTACTCACTGGTTATGTCCGTGAGCTCTGGCATCAGGAAGGGCTGGATCTGAATCCTGGCCTCACCACTTACCAGCTGAAAAACCTGGTCAAGTCATATAACTGCTCTAATCCTGTCTCATCTAGCAAATGCATATAACTGGACCCACCTCCTAAGGTTACAGTGAGGATTAAATGAGATAGTAAAATAAAGCATCTAGCACAGAGCCTAGCATATAAACTTGCTTGGTAGATTTGAGCTGATGTTATCATTATTTACATTTGAGGCCCCAGTGCACATTCATTTATTCACTCATTCAAATGAATCTTAATGAATACTTATTGAGGGCCTTTCCATGTTCCGTGTCATAGTTCTAGACATCGGGAATATAGAACTGAGAGAGAAAGCAAAGATCCCTGACCACTTGGAGGGTGCACACTTAGGGAGGTAAGTAAGCTGTAAACAAGTAAACGAAGCAATAAATGAGGTAATTGCAGATTGAGAAAGCTGAAAAGAAGTAAACCAGAAGACATCAGCAATGTGATGAGTCAAAGACAGAGACCCCCCCCCCAAATGATAATGAATGGAATGAAATGTTTGAGAAACTAAAAAAAGAAAAGATCGATGTAACATTAACATGGGGAGATGGTACAAGATGAGGTTGGCCAATAGGCAGGGACCAGGTCATATCAGGCCTTACAGATCCTAGGAGGACTTAGGATTTTATGTTAAGCTGATGGGAAGCCACTAGAAGATTTCAGGCAGTGCAGTGACTTGATCTGATTTATCTTTTTTAAAAAAACATTCTGGAAGATGGCAGAATAGATGGTCCCCAGCATCCCTCTCTCCCACAATCAACCAATTTACAACTATTAAAAAGTAATGACTGCCAAGCTGGGGCTGCTAGAGCTCAGGGGAAGGATAGACCTGCAGAGTTCATGAAGGCAAGAGAAGCCACGATAAGAGAAAGAAGGGACTGCGCCAACTGTTTTGAGTCCCGGACATTTCAAGGCTGACCCTGGTGAGCATATAGAGCAGGAGCTGGCAAAAGTCACAGCTGTGCCCTTTGTGTGAAGTTGCTTGGAGGGTGCAGGGGAGAAGAGGGCCTTGGCAGCCCCAGACCAGCAAGACCACTAACAAGTTTCCCCTGGGCCCACATAGGAGCAAGATGCCACAGACAGCTGAAAAAGAGAGCTACCTAGAGGCTGACAAGTCATCACAAGGGACTGGCGCATGGCCCACCTCAAGTGAAGTGTTTGGAGTGCAGGGGGTGGGGGATATGGGCCCACCAGGGGAACACTGGGGCACAGCATGGACAGCTGATCTGCCCTCTAATAAGCACAGGCCCACTTAGTGTACACTGATCAGGAATATAGAACCATAGAGGGTGCAGTCTGCTGAAAAGACTCAGGCCCAGACAAGAGTTTCCATACAACCCAGGTGCACTAGACCTCACAAGACCTGGAAGTGCTTAAAAGGTCAACAATGAAAACCTGAGCTGCACAAAAAGTGTTCTCCAGAGAATCAGCAGCAAAGCAGCAATTTAGCTCAACCACAGGGCTCAAGTGCTGGTCCCCACAGGAAGTTCCACCATTTTAGAAGTAACCAAAGGACAACAAATTAGTTCCAGTGCAGAGTTTAAGTAGAGGAGGTAGCTAATAATCCAACACAGAACTGAAAGAAAATGCAACACACCCACAGATCAGAGACAAAATTCTGATATTGACCAGTAAAGGTTTAATACCACCAAAGAACCTAGAGGAGCTGGAAGCCCCTGGGCTCCCAAACTGAGGTGCGGGGGGTCCGAGGGCCTCAGCCATGCCCCTCAATGCCCACTTCTAGCCCAGCAACAACCAACCTGCCACTGGAAGCCCCCTGGGCTCCCAAGCCAGAGCAGAATGGGGGCCAGGGGCCTCAACCACACCCTCCAATATCTGCATCCAGCCTGGTGACAACCCAGACGCTGCCAGAAACCCCCCAGTCTCTACAAGCAAGAGTGGGGGTGGCCCAAGGGCTTCAGCCACACACACCCTCTCTCCTCTGCAACCAGGCCAATGAAGGAGCGGCCATAAGCCAGCCCCACCTCCCTACCCTCACCTCCTTCCCCCTACCCTCTCGCCCTCCCCCTCCCACTGCTCCACATCATCTTAGAATGTAAAATAATAATAATAATAATAAATGTAAAAAAATAAAAATTAAAAATATAAAACATTCTGTAAAAAGATTGAAGGAAAATAAGAGTCGTACTGGAAAACCCTGTTAGAAATCCATAGCAGATGCTCATGTGAAAGAAGATGGATGGCTGGACGAGAATGGTAACATGAGGTGCAGCTCAGCACCACATCTGAAACGTGCCACGGAGGTAATGCAATGCCGACAGAGCTTACCGACCGTCTGGATGTCAGGGGCTGGGGAGAGAGAGGAATCAAGGATGGTTTCCAGATTTGGGGCTTGAGCAACTACGTGGGATGGTAGTGTCATTCAATATAGGAAACACCAGGGCAGAGCCAGTTTTGAGGATAGTCTTTCCGTTTTGGAAAGTCAAAACTTGAAATGACTTATAGATATTCTGGTGGCAACATCTTGTACGTGTTCATATATTGGAACCTGGAGTTCAGTGATGAAATCAAAACTGAAGATATAGATTAGAGAGTCATCAGCATATTGATGAAACTGGATCATGTGCCCAGGAGTAAATGTAGATGAAGAGAGAGGCGCTTGCCTAAGACTTGAAAGCGGAGAAGACAAAGGGAAGGAGGTGGGGGCCTGGCTGATCCCCGAGGCACACCTACTGTCAGTGTTCAGGGGAAGGAAAGGTCCTGAGGGGACTGGGGAAGAGCTAAAGGGTTTGAAGGCAAATCAGAAGAGGGAAGACCAGGAGCTAAAAGAGGCAACTGTTTCCAGCAGGAAGAGGGAGGGTAAACCTGTGAGATGTGATGAGCAATCCAGTGAGAAGAGGACAGAGAAGTGGCCATTGTTTGGCAGCATGGAAGTCACGGGTGACCTTGGCAGAGCTGCATCAGTGGAGCAGTAGAGGCAGGACCCAGAGTGGAGCGGGCTGAGGAGCCACGTGAAGGCAGGAGACATGGACAACTCTGCAAAAGGTTTTCACTGAGAGGGAGCAGAGAACCAGGATGGTGGAGGGATGCAGGGTAAAGGTGAATTTATTTTGTTTTGTTTTTAGGTGAGAGATATTCCAGCATGTTTGTATGTGAGGAGATGGGTCCAGTAGAGAGAAGATACGGGAAAGAAGAGAAGTTAACCACAGGAATAAAGTTGTTGAAAAGGGGAGGTATCCAGGCACAAATGGGCAGATTTCCTCTGTGCCACGAGGAAAGATGGAGAATGTGGGCACAGGTGCAGAGAGGCTTGTAGATTGTGTGGTGGGAAGATGTAGGAGTTTCCATTCAAATCCTTCAATTCTGAAGTGAGGTTTATCAGCCGAGGTAGGTAGGGGAAGACATCCAAGAGGCTTGAGAAAAGAGAAGGATAAAATAGCTTTCTTGATAAGTTGAAAAGCAAACTCCCTAGGAAACATAGTGAGGTGCTAGGCTGTGGTGAATGCCCATGTAATAGAGGGGACCATGACATTTAAATGAAAGAAAGATAGACCCCTTGTGTGATTTTCCTCAGCCAACTTTAGCTGTGTCAACATGAATAGTTGGGGTCAACAGCAGCTGTGATTGCACCGTGACAGGGGAAAGAGGGAGTGATTATGATAAACCACTGATTCTGGACTAGACAAGAAAAAAAAAGTGAGGCCAAAGGGAGAGATAAAATAATGATAGAGCTGAGGGGTCAGTGGATGGGTAGTCTTGAGATCAGGGAATTCTTCAGTGTGAGTGTCACAGCAGGGAAGCAAGAAGAGTAGATCATTCTCATAGAAGAATGATCTACTAAATCAAATTTTAGAGGTGAGAGCAGTAGCTTGTGATAATGAGTAAACAAGAGATCAGAAGGCTGAGCTGGGTTGAAGGAAGAGATTTTCGAAGGTGAGAAGAGCAAAGAGCAAAGAAGCCAGGGTGCTGGATGGATCATGCAAGTAGATGTTGAACTTATCGATGATGACAAAGGTGGAGATGGAGAGGAAGACAGTGCTGAAGCCACCAGGAGGGTAAGGAACCTCAGCCACAAGGAGGAGCAACAGATGGCATGGCAAGATGGCACACAGCCCAGAGAAGGTGGTTTGTTTTGATTAATTGATTTTTATTTATTTTCAGGAGGACTGAGAAGAAATGATTTGGAAACAAGAAATTTAATGTAAGGAAGAAAACCACACTAGCTCTTTGCTTATCAAAATATGAGCTGTCCCGGGCCAGCCCGTGACTCACTTGGGAGAGTGGGGTGCTGATAACACCAAGGCCATGGGTTCGGATCCCATATAGGGATGGCCAGTTGGCTCATTGGGTGAGCATGGTGCTGACAACACCAAGTCAAGTGTTAAGATCCCCTTACTGGTCATCTTTAAAAAAAAAAAAAAAATGAGCTGTCCTCTTTGAAAAGTTTTCCCAAAAGACTGTTAGGAGATATTCCAAAATGTTAATACGGTTGTAAAAGGGTACACGTTCTAGTGATCTATTGATGCATAAATAACCACCCCAAAACTTAGTGGCCTAAGATCACATTTATTTTTCTCACAAATCTGCAACTTTGTCATGGTTCAACAGGGATGAATCACCTCTGCTCCACTGTGCGTCTGCTGGGATAATTCAAAGGCTGGAGGCTGGAATAATCTGAAGGCTCATTCATTCACATCTGGCAGTTGATGCTGGCTGGGACCTAGGCTGGAGCTGTGATGAGAAAAGATAACATGGCCTCTTCTTGTGGCAGCTTGGCTTCCTCGCAGGATAGTAGCTGGGTTCCCAGAGTGAGTGTCCCGAGAGAACCAGGCAGAAACTATATCAGCTTTTATGACTTAGCCTTGGTAATCACATAGCCTCCCTTCCACTCCAGTCACAGATCCACCCAGACTCAAGAGGACAGAGCAGAGATCCCACCTTTTGATGGAGGAATGTCAAGTTCACATCACAAGAAAAGCTCATAGTATGTATTAAATACTATATATTGGTGGAACATATTGGTGCAGCCATCACTAGAAAATGCAATCTGTTGTGGTGACTTTCATTTTTTTCTTCTTTCACCTTGTAGTGGGATAGTACCTGATGAGTTCAAACTTTAACTTTAATTGTTTTTTAAACAGCAGCCTGATCATTAAAGGTTACTGGTCTTTTCTGTTTACAGCAATGGAAATACTAAGATCTTTGAGTAAATTTTCATTTAGGGGAGAATCACTTAAGTAGTCCCTTTCAGTTATGTTGATATAAAGCAAGAAATCACACATGGTTCTAGAGAGTCAAAGGACAAAAATTATATTTATTTGTTTGTTTTATCATTTTTACTGTTTGCTTGGCAAAGTCCTGGGCTCAGTTCTATAAGCAGATAGAATTAGGCTGCCCCTCCTCAACACCAACTGATAAAAAGAACTTAAAATTTATTGGAGACTAAGTGGGCAAATTTGCCAAAGGACCAAGGAGCTTTCTGGAAAAGAGATCAATACCGTGACCTTTTCCTTTTAATATTCAAAGTTATTACAACGGGTGTAATTGATTGTAGGGGCCCAATTGCCAAGAATGGCCAACATGGTCCCCTGCCCCATAAAGGAGAGGGGTGTGTACACTTGTTACCTGGGTTTGGTCATCCTAGAAAAGGGCTGGTTCTGAGAATAGCATGGGCTTCTCCAGCCAATGTGGCAGTGAGGGCATGCGTTAGAAGATGGCTTTGTGTTTGGGTGGGTGTTTGTGTTCTGAATGTGCTGGGCTCTTACTAAAGAGCAATAATACTGGGAGCCCAGGCCTGCTTAGGCACTGAGCATGCACAGCTGAGAATAACCCTGAGAGATGGCACCTCTTCCTCTCACAACTCGGGAGGCCACAGCCACATAAGCATTGCCGGTGGCAAAATGATCCCCACTGATTTGAATTTACTATGTCTGTCATAAATGAAAAGTGAACATGCACTTGAAAGTTTTAAGACTTTCTACTCCATTCTACTGATTTGTTGGTTTTTCTTTTTGTTATTATTTATTTATTTACTTTTATTGTAACAAAGTTGATTGTACGTATCTGTGGGGTACAGGGTTGAACTTCAATATGTGTGTGCAATATGTGGTGCTCACATCAGAAGGATTTGTTGCTTTTTCCACCAGCAATACCCTGCTTCATTTTTGTCACTTTATAAAATTTAATTTGTGTTTACCACTTTAATAAACAAAAATGTTAAGAATTTCTCCTCTTTTTTTTTTTTTTTTTTTTTTTTGGACAGGAGCTATCTGTGGTGCATAGCATTGGTCTGTAACTTGCTATTGTCATTGATTCATGGATGGCCCTCTTATTGAATACAATCTTATTTATTAGGTTATATAATGAACATCCATGAGTAAACCATCCAACCCCACAATACAAAATATTACCAATAACTTATTTATAACTATGTAATTTCTCCCATTCCAACTCCCTGCCTCCCCATCCCATCCCACACCCTCTGTTTGTTTTATCATCTCTTTGTTTTTATATATATATGTGTGTATATGTATTTATGTATCATATAGCTATATCCATATATATATGATATAGCAATGTCCCTTTGTTTATATATACAGTTATGCATCACTTATCAATGGGGATATGTTCTGAGAAATGCGTCATTGCATGACTTCATCTTAAGAACATCATAGAGTGTATGTACACAAACCTAAATGGTACAGCCTACAACACACCCAGGCTATATGGCAGAGACTGCTGCTCCTAAGCTACAAACCTATACAGCATGTTACTGTACTAAATACTGTAGGCGACTGTAACACCATGGTAAGTATTTGTGTACCTAAACACATCTAAACATAGAAAAGGTACAGTAAAAATACAGTATAAAAGTTTAAAAAATGGTACACTTATATAGAGCACTTACCATGAATGGAGCTTACAGGACTGGACATAGCTCTGGGTGAGTCAGTGAGTGAGTGGTGAGTGAATGTGAAGTCCAAGACATTACTGTACACTACTGCAGACTTTATAAACACTGTTGCTATGGGTTGAATGTTTGTCCTTTCCAAAGCTCATGTGGAAGATTGATCCCCAATGTGGCAGTGTTGAAAGGTGGGGCCTTTAGCAGGTGATTGAATCATAAGGGCCCTGCCCTCATGAATGGATTAACGGATTATCATGGATGTGGACTGGTGGCTTTATAAAGAGAGCACATGAAAAGGCTCTTGCCATTCTCGCCCTGTGATACCTTACATCACCATGGGACTCTGTAGAAAGTTCCCACCAAGAAGGCCCTCAGTAGATGTACCCCTGGACCTTGGAATTCCCAGCCTCCAAAACTGTAAGAAATAAATTTCATTTTCTTATAAATTATCCAGTTTCAAGTATTCCATTATAAGCAACAGCAAATGGACTAATACAACTGTACACTTAGGCTACACTAAATTTATTAAAAAAATAAAGTAATTACACTACGACATTATGATGGCTACAATGGCTATGATGTCATTAGGTGATAGGAATTTTTCAGCTCCATTATAATCTTATGGAACCACTATTATATATGTGTTCTGTCAGTGACCAAAACATTATGCAGCACATGACTGTATATATCAAAAAAGTCTCATACATGTATGTATACGTGCAGTAGCTATTTAGGCCAAAACAATATATTGCCTAAGTTTTGCTTACTTTTCACCTTCAGAAAAAGGTATTATGATGTATATAAAGTCTCCTAGGACTTGCTTTTATCACTTGACATTATTTTACTAATATTTATCCATGGTGATACATGTAGTCATAGACCAGTTTTCACTGTTGTGTGATGGTCCATCATGTGAACACGCAATCAATCTGTCCATTTTCCCTTGATGCTTGTTTAGGTTGTTTTCAGTTTTTTCCTGTTGCACACAGTGCTGCTGTGTACATTCTGTCTCCTGGTGCCCATGTTGGAGAGTTTCTATTGGATATACATCTGGGAGGAGAATCGGTGAGACATGCAAGTACTTAGGTGTAGAGAATCCCAAATTACTCAAATAATTGTTTTCCAATACTGGGTATTGTCAGACTTCCTAATTTTCGCCCATCTAATGCATGCACAAAACCACAGTGGGGTAGATCTGCATTCCTCTGAATGCTTTTGAGGTTGAACATCTATCACTACGTGTACTTCTCAGTCACGAGTATTTCTTCCTCTGTGAAGTAGCTGTTCATGTCTTCAGATGTTGTGCTTCTACATTCTTTTTTCTAAATAAACTTTAGTTTTTTAACAGTTTTAGGTTTACAAAAAAATTGCAAAGGTAATACAGAGAGTTCCCATATACCCCCCACCCAGTTTCCCCTATTATTAACATCTTTTATTAGTATGTTTCATTTATTACAATTAAAGAACCAATACTGATATATTATTGTTAACTAAAGTTCATACTTTATTTAAATTTCCTTAATCTTTACTGAAGGTCCTTTTTCTTATTCCAGGATTCCATCTAGATACCACATTACATTTATTAGTCATGTCTCTTTAAGCTGCTCTTGGCTGTGACAGTTTCTCAGACTTTCCTTGTTTTCGATGATCTTGACAATTTTGAGAAGTCAGGTATTTTGTAGAAAATGCCTCTATTGATATCTGTCTGATCTTTTTCTCATGATTAGGCTGAGGCTGTGTGGTTTGAGAGCAAGATCACAAAGGCGACATGCCATTCTCATTATATCACATCGAGGGAATACATACTATCAATACAACTTATAACTGTTGATTTTGAACTTGATAACCTGGCTGAGATAGTGTTTGTCAGATTTCTCCACTGTAAAGGTACTCTCCCCGCCCCCCTTTTTTTGTACTGTACTCTTTGAACACAAATCATTATGCACAGCCCACACTTATGGAGTGGGAAGTGTCACTGACTGAATAATGGCCCTTAAGTATGTCCACGTGCCAATCTCCAGAACCTGTGAATGTCACCTTATATGTCAAAAGTGACTTTGCAGTTGTGATTAAATTAAGGATCTTGATATGTGGAAATTACCCTGGATTATGTGAATAGGCCCTAATTGCAATCACAAGTGCCCTTATAAGAGGGAGGCAGAGAGAGATGGACACAGAGGAAGAGAAAGCAATGTGACCACAGAGGCAGAGATTAGAGTAATAGGCCCAGCGCTTACCAGAAGCTGGAAGAGGCTAGGAATGAATTCTCCCCTAGAGCCTCCAGAGGAAGCACAGACCTGCCAACATCTCGATTTTAGTTCAGTGATACTGATTTCAGACTTCTGGCCTCCACAACTGTAAAAGAATAGAACTTTATTGTTTTAAGTCACCAAGTTTCCGGTAATTTCTTACAACAGACACAGGAAATTAATACGAAGAGTTATGCTCCACCTCTTTGAGGGTGGAATACATTCATAAATTATTTAGAATTCTTCTGCATGGGAGATTTGTCTCTTTGCCCAAATTTATTTATTTATTCAATCATTTAGTTATATCAGCATAGACGCATAAATAATTATTTCATATTTTGAGTTGTAATCCCACACTAATTTATTTATTTTGCTCTCCACATTCTTTTTAAAGATGTCATTCTCCATGCAGGTAACTCACAACATCCAGAGCTGCCTCTGGCAGGGCACATGAGAAGGTTCTAGGAACTAGATAGAGATTTGGAAGGTGAGTTTGTCCAACCCTGTGACTGAGGGCTGGATAAGCAAACTTTGAAAGCGACGTGAAGTAATAAACTTGCCATGAGAGCAATAATGCAAAAGACAATATTTCTCACATGCACATACAAAATAGATTTTTCATCCAAATTAATAAACGGATAAATAATATCTATAAAATATTTGTCAATTCTTTTCACTAATATAAATTAACAAATGTCATATTCTGTTTGAGCTACTCTAACAAAATACATAAGACTGGGTAATTTACAAACAATGGAAATTTATTGCTCACAGTTCTGG
This sequence comes from Cynocephalus volans, assembly GCF_027409185.1. Classification (NCBI taxonomy): domain Eukaryota; kingdom Metazoa; phylum Chordata; class Mammalia; order Dermoptera; family Cynocephalidae; genus Cynocephalus; species Cynocephalus volans. Next base: position 66,917,076 of record NC_084473.1, on the reverse strand, counting down.
AAGCTGGAAAGTCCAAGATCAAGGTGCCAGCAGATTTGGAGTATAGTGAGGGCTCCTTCCTCATAGATGGCGCCTGCTATGTGTACTCACATGGCAGAAGGGGCAATCAGGCTCGCTCAAGACTCTTTTATGAGGGCTGTAATCCCATTCATGAGGACAGAGCCATCATGGTCTAATTACTTCCTAAAGGCCTCACCTCTTAATACTATTGCATTGACAATTAGGATTCAACGTAAGCATTTTGAAGGGATACAAACATTCAGACCATAGCAATGAGGAATTTATACTTAAGAATAAAAAGTTGATTCAGGTCTTGGTTGATGTTGCTGATGGATTTTAGTCACCCTGGACTAAGCAGCTAAGGTCTGTTTTCTTCACAAATACCTCAAGGAAAAGCCACTTCACACCCATAAGTAGTTCTCACTCAAACAATTTTATGCTCCTACGGACAAGGCTTTCCTTGTTTGCAGCAGAAGTCTCTCTGCTTTAATTTCAATTTTCAGCCTTCCAGAGATAGAGTGAGAGGATGTGTGTTTTCAAAAAGTTCTAACATCCAAATTGGGCTGTGGACAAGGCAGGCTGCAAAGGCAGGGGTACCTGAGGGAAGGGTGAAAAGAAAGAAGCATTATCTAAGTACTAGATACACAGGCCTCAGTTTCCTTCAAGTGCCATTAGCTTGCTGTGAACAAGCTTGTCAAGAACATATTTCTCAAAAAAAGGGGGAGTTCACAGGCCAGTCTGCAGGAGTTAAAAAGGCAGCCTTTGGCATAGGACAGACCTGGGTTTTCATTTTGATGGTATCTCTTACCAGCCGTGAGATCTTGGGCAAGTTACCTTTCTGGGTCTCATTTTTCCCATCTGTAAACTAAAGACCATCTCTATGTCACAGGTGTGAGGCGAATAGATGGAATCCTGTGCCTACACAGAACATGGCAGAGCTAGGACCACTACACTACAATAATCAGTCATTGTTGTTATGGCTTTGTCATTAGTTGTTACTGTTATTTAGTCAAATCATAATAGTAGCACAATTTCTGGAGTCAGGGAAAGTTGATTTGAAATCCAGGCTTCACCACTATAACCCTGGGCAGGTTATTCAACCTCTCTATGTCTCAATCTCCCCAACTGCAAAATGGGGAAATATCATAGATGATGAAGATTAAAGTTAAATAAAATTAAATCAGATGATGCATGTGAGGCACTTAGCATAGCGCTCAGCACATTGGATGAACTCAATAATGTGATCGATTATTATCATGTTCTTTTGAACACCACATCATACCTATGATCCTACATTGGTCCCATGTTGGCCACAGCTTCTGAGGGCCTGCAAGCTCATTCCCAGGTCTCACGCTGACCTTAACTAGATTTGGAAATATGTTAGGGGCCCAATCCCCACCTCGCTCTCTCCTTCCCCCACTGTGCATGTGGGCTCCTGAATTGTTCTTGCTGCCTTAAATTATTATAGCCCCAAATGCAATCTTCAATGTTCCCTCTAACTCTGAGAAGAAGCCCTCAGGCCAATAACTCACCTTCTGCCTTTGAGTTTCTTTCTATATTCTTGATGAGGCTAAAACTGAGCCCCAACCCACGTTACCCAGCAGGGTCTAGCCCTGACTCCTTGCCTGGCAGTCACTAGTCCTGACTCTTTGCCTGGCAGGCACTAGCCCCGACTCCTTGCCTGGCAGGCATCAGCCCCTGTCTGAAGCCATGTTCACTTGACCTTCACCCTCATCTGCTGGCTACAGCCCTGCTTCGCCTCCCACACACCTCTGTAGAACTAGGGACTTGCTCATAACTTCCTATTACTTCATCTCATCTACCATCTATGACCCCATGGATGCTGGCACAGGTTGTCTAAGGCTGAGGTCACTGTGCCCTCTAAGCCTTGTGCATCCCAAATGCCACCCACCTCTCAGTCCCTCTAGCCCCAGCCCGCACCCTCAAACTGACTCCTGCTCTGCTGATACCAACTTCAAAGCTGAGGCACTGAAAGATAGCCATTACCTTGTTTTACCCCACAACTACTTTTGAATTGTCCCATTTCACAGATGTGGAGACTGAGCCCCAGAGATATTCAGTTATTTGCCTAATGTCATGTGACTAATAACTTCCAGAGAACTTGGGCTACCCTGACCTCTAATTCAGGGTCCGCTCAGTTTCTTTTGTCACAGAGCCAAAGCTCAGGAGAGCCAGCTCCCTGATTTTCACTTTGGATGGCAGTGAATTGAACTTTAAAGTCTTGGCAGGTAGTGCTGTTCCTGACTCCCAGGCATTTGGCATTGGTTGGTGTATGTTTCCAGAAATACTTTTCTACATAGGGGGAAAAAAGGAACGCATTTCAGTTTGACTAATAAACATGTGATCCCAAGAGCTCCACAAGTTTTTTAAGCCTTCAAATAGTGCAGAGGCCTGCCCGAGTGGGAGAGACAAGGAGGTATTGAGTTGGGCGGAAACATCTGAATTTTATTGCAAAGGGGCCCTTTAGGATATAAGTGCTGTTAACATGATCCCAGGAGGAGGGAAACAGGATTTTCCAAGGCTCTCCCATGCTCAGTGGTGCTCTGTATCTTGGAGGACCTGGGGGCCTCCATGTCTGAGCAGCCAGAAGTTTGGCCCTGGAGTCCTGTTTGTGCACAGGTAAGCACAATGGAATCAGCTCTGGTGGACTTAAAAGCCATATTTGACATCATCAAGAAGCAAAGACTCCAACACGTAAGTCTGGAGAAAAAGATGTCCTCATAGCCCTCATCACCATCAGAAATACTTGCATCAGAAATACCTTCTCGATTTAATTGTTTACATGCAAGTATCTCTGTGTATGTTCCATAGGGTCAAGGACATTGCCTGTTCACTTCTAGAACACCAGCTCCTACAAGAGTGTCTGGCACACAGCAAGTGATCAGTAAATATTCTTTGAGTGTGTATATTATAGTTTCCAACTCAAACCTTATGTGTTAGCTACCAACAAGACAAAGAGTTCTGTGCTTTCATGGTTACAGGGTGGAGAAAGTCAGGTAGTCAGGTAGGAAACTCAGTCCATTGCCCAGTGATCAGAGGTATAGCCAACATAATGGAGGTCAAGGGCATCTTCGCTATTCATATCTCTACCAAGTGTTTTGATGTGTTATAATGAACTTATTTTGCCAAAGGCCCATCTCATTAAATCTACCAAATGTCCTTCCTATCCAAAACTTAGTAAGTAATAGTGATTATTGTTAGCTATTATTGATCACCATGTGCCATGCATATATAATCACATCAAGCTCTCACGCAACTCCTAGATTTGTATTATTATTCCCAATTTACTAACAAAGAAACTGTGGCTTGGAGAAGCTAGAAACTTGGCCTGGGTTTACAGGTGTTAATCAAGGGATGTAAGGCATGAGTCAAGTCTACCCAAAGCCCCTGCTCTTAATCATCGTGCTATACTGCCTCTCACAAGGTCATAAAATAAGAGAATTGCCTTTTTTTCTCCTATGTCAAATTCCACAAAGAAATCCAGCCCAAATTGTCCTATCAGCCATGGATTATTCAGTTATTTTCTGGTAAGCAGCAAAACTGCTCTTCTGAGTTGACTAGGTGACCGAGGTCATCAGTCCCTGGTGTGCTATCAGAGTCAAATCAGAACAACGGAGGTGGAAAACAGCCATGGCCACTCTTAACTGCTCAAGAATAATACAGATGGTGGCAGTACAATGAAAGGAAATTGTGTTTTAAATCAACTTGTGGTCTTCCCTCTATGGGTCCGTCCTCCCCTGTCTTGAGAAGAGATGGGCTTGGGTAAATTAACTTTCAGAAGCATATCAGAGCTATGGGCACTAGGCCACTGAGACAATCATCTGAATGAAAACCTCATGGGGTCATGTGTCCAGCCCTCCTCCTAGGAAAGACCAAGGCCCACCCAGAATTTATCCTGATGCTATTTTAGATGGTGAAGGTACCATAGTCTCCTAGCATCCTCTAAGAAGGTAATTATCCCAAAGGAGTAAAAAAAAGAAAATCTGTTCTTTCCTGTTAGATTTATGGTTTCTTGTAATAACTTGACATGGGCCACAGCCCCATCCAGCGTCCCTCTCTTCCCTTGAACCCTCAGCCCTCACCAAGTCAACCATCACATTAACTCCCAAGACAATGCCACCTCTGTCCCTCGGAGAGGAATGAGCCCAGGGACTCCATCTAAAGGGCATCACAGTCCTGGCTGATTCAGGAAGGATGGAGTCCTCCCAGTGTCCATTTTCTAAAGAATGTGTCTGTAGGCATTCCAAATTCCACCCTCTCAGAAAGCCATCCTGCACCCTTCTAGTGGCTGCCTCAGGGCCGTGCAAGAGCCCTCAGCTCTCCTTCTGGGCTGACAGTCCAAAATCAGTCTCTCGTCTGCACCACTGGCAGTGTGCTCCATTTTGGGTGCCAAGAAGGTGGTACTTTAGCTGGAGGGTCAAGCGGAAAGGAAAAGATACATAACTGCAGCTGTACCATGTCATGACGTCAGGGTCTGGACACCAAAGAAGGCACAGGATGGAGAAAGGGGAAGGACATTTGTTTGGAAACCATCTCACACAGTCCAAATTAAACAGTCTGTTTGCTCAAGTCCACTTTCCACCTCTGCCCCTCTCTCTATTAATTTTTACCTCTCTTAAGAGCTCTCTCCCTCAACCCAATGTCCCACCTCTATAAGAGTCGAAGGAATTCTTCCTGATCCTCTAAGGGCCTGAATTGCCTGCATAAATTTAGTATCCTCTGTCCCATCTTAAAATGCCAGAAACGAATGCTCACATCTTCTCTTTGAAGTATCTCCTGAAAACTGCAGCCATCTCTGATCTCTCTCCTTCCTCAGCAGTCTTGGAATATACTGACTGGGGCATCCAACTGAGCACTTGAGAGTCTATTCAGCCCAACAGAGCCCATGACTTTTCCATCTTGACTATTCTCAGATCATTTCATGTAGGTATCTTGTCCTCCCTGGGAAAACTGTAAGCTCCCTGGAGTCTAGGACTGAGTCATGTAGCTTTTTTGTGTATGACACTGTACCCATCATGGTTCTGAATATACAGGAAATGTATAAATTTATGGAGCTGCATTGAGCTGAACAGAATTAAAGGGAGGAATACAGCAGAAGATGCAGCCACCAGGCATTCTTCAGGAAAATGGTCAGTGGCTTCCAATTTCAGGTGAGTAATACCTAGGAGAGGCCCAAGGTCTATGCCAGAATGACACACACCCAGTACCTGTTACAACAGGTAAGCTGAAAGAGCATTGGGAAGCTTTGGATTGAGCAGGCTGCACATGCAGAGGGAGAAAAGGAGGAAGATCCATACTTTATTTGGACCAAGACTCAACACCAAACCATAGGCTAAGCCAGGCTGCCAAAATGGCAAAGCTTCCCTAGAACAGGTACCCAGTTCTCAGGATTTGCTATTCATTAGTCCATTTTTGCCCTGTTTCACTACTCCATGTTCATCCAGTTTTCAATGGACACCTGATTTTACCTCAACCACCACCTCCGTTGAATTAAAATTTTTTAAAAAATTCATCAACTTGCCTAATGAAACAAAATAAGTCAGAGGTAGCAGTGGGAATTTAACTTTCAATTCTAGAATTTCAGGTCTACTCCCTGGAACTTGAACTAGGCTTCCCAGTTCTCTCACTAGCACATTTGAACTCTAAAAGGACTACTATAGTTTGAATGTGCCCCCCACAGTTCATGTGTTGGAATCTTAATCCCCAATGCAGCAGTGTTGAGAGGCACGACCTTTAAGAGGTGATTAGGTCATGAGGGCTCTACCCTCATGAATAGATTAATGCCGTTATTGTGGGAGTGGGTTAGTTACCACAGAAGTGGGTTCCTGGGAAAAAGGATGGGTTCAGCTCCCTTTTCTCTCATGAACATTCTCTCTTGTCCTTCCACCTTCTGCCATGGGATGACACAGCAAGAAAGCCCTCACCCGATGCAGGCCCTTGACCCTGGACTTCCCAGCCTCCAGAACTGTAAGAAATAAATCTCTGTTCATTATAAATGACCTGATCTGCGGCATTATTTTATAGCAGCACAAAACAGACTAAGACGAGGACCTTTTTCCTGATGGCCTCCCTTGCAGATGTTAGCAAGGATGAATTTTCTAGCCATTGTTATGAATGGGAGTAATCAGCAGCCTGAGAAAAGATTAAGTTCACCAGAGTATACAGCATGAGGTTAATGATGGAGTCTCTGGAGTTTGGCAGAGCTGGGAGGCACTGCAGAGAGCACCTGCTCAACTGCAGGTGTTACAGGCCAGGAGCCTCAGGCCCGGGGAGATTGCATGACCTCCCCAAGGTCACATGGCCTGCTAACAGTGTTCCTGGAGCTAAGGCTTCAGTCTGCTAACTCCCAAGTCCCAGGTTTCCCCAGTACCCAAGGAGGAAAAGAATGCAAAGAATAAAAAATATCAAACTCTGTGGTGAAACTTGACGGGTGAGAAGGACAATATCCTTTGAGAGCTCACTCACAACTGCAAAAGAAAAGCTCCACAGAGCGGCTACAGTTAGCTGAGGAGCTCATAGTCGCCAGAAGTACACAGTGCTCACCAGACCTAATATATTTGTTGCGAGAGCTGTCTTGATGAATACCACAGACCCGGTGGCTTAAACACCAGAAATTTATTTCCTCACAGTTCTGGAGGCAAGAAGTCCAAGACTCAGGTCTCAGCAGGGTGGGTTTCTTCGGAGGCCTTTCTCCTCCGCTTGTAGATGGCCATCTTCTTCTGTCTCTTCACCTGGTCTTCTCTGTGTGCATCTGTGTCCTAATCTCCTCTTCTTATATGGACAACAGTCATATCGGATTAGGGCCCATCAATATGACCTCATTTTAACTTAATCACCTCTTTAAGGTCTTTGTCTTCAAATACAGTAACATCCTGAGGTACTGGGGGGGTTAAGACTTCACCACATGACTTTGGGGGTGGACACAATTCAGTCAATGGCACCTAATAACGTTTTCTTCTGAATATGCTGGTGGGGAGTTGCCCAAATTCTCCTCTTCCTCCCAAAGGGGATTTGGGCTAGTCTGGAGGGACATTGTGCTAGAATCTACAGTGGGGCTGGGGTCCCTCGGTCCAGCCACCACAGCAAGATGACAGGACTCCCTGAAGAGCCACCCACCACCCTCTCAGGAGCTACTGCTCTGAATCATTCTATGTACTCTTGTCAGATGCTCCTCGTCAGTCTCCACAGATCTCTGTGTTCAAACACAAAATAAACAGAAGACTTTCTAGAAGAAATAGGATTTAGCCTTTGGTCCATTCATGTGGAGCAGAACTCCTGGGTTAAATAGTGAGAGACAACTATGAACGAGACGGAGGTTACGCTGTGGCCCTGGCCTTGTCCCAAATGGGCAGTGCCCTTAGGCCTTGAGGCTGGCCAGGCTGCCACCAACCTGGCCAGCCTACACTGGGGACAAGCCAAGGTGGGCAGCACCTCTGGCTTCACACCTCTGCAGATTCTTCAAACACCTGCCGCAACTTCCTGCGGACACACATCTGTCGATGCCTGCCTGTGTTTGGAAACCCACCAAAACTAAAGGCAAAACAGCATCCAAATTGGTAAGAAAAGCTGTTTCTAATCTGAAAAATAGTCTTCTGATTCTGTAAAAAAAAAAAAACTGACCATAAAAATAGCACAAAAATTTTATCACTCAAGGCAAAGTGTGTGTTGATTAAAAAAAAGGCAAAACCCCACAGGTTATGAGAGCTGTGTTATGAATCATGTCCCACATTTGGGGAAAGAACTGGTAAAAGTATGAAACTCATGTGCCCCCTTGCAACAAGGGACTTGCGAGAGAAGCAGGTTTGCCCAGCTCCTACTAGGCAACATACATGAAGGTCACGTCACAAATGTTTCTCTGACCCTGCTCTAGGCTCACCTGACCGATTGCAAATGAGCCCTGTCTACTTATAAATGTGCAGTTCTCTATGAATAAATGAAACTTTGTTTACTTGCTATATCTAGGGTCAAATAGCCTCTTGGTCCATGATTGTCAAAGGGACTCAGTGACATTGGACCCAAACCAAAATGTGGAAAACCACCCATGCCTTTTGTGTTCGTGCCCCCTGCAGTTGTAGCTCTTTCCAGTCACAAAAGACACCCTCACATTATTTGAGGGGCCTCCCCAGTCCAGAGCTTGAAGCTTCCTTTGCTTTCCAGTGACTACTCAACATTAGCCAGTCCTCAGGGCCTTTCAAGGACCTGCCACCAAGCACTACCTTTATGGAAAGTGTGGCCTATTTGGGATAGGAAATGGCTCCCCATGACTGGTGCCTAAGGTGTGTTTTGCTTTGTATAAGGTGAAATTTTCCTCTCAATGTCACACTACACATGAACTCTTAATAGGGCCAGTTAACCAGTCATATGTTACTCAGGAATTTAAAAATTAGAAAACCCAAAGTCCATGTGTGGAAAACAGAGTGTTACCTGAATATACAGACAAAATGTGTGTGCTTACTCGTAATGTCTCAGCAGAAGCACAATAAAAAGTAAGTGAATGAATGTTCCTGATGTGTTTGTTCCATGCTGATCCCTATCCCCATCCTAGGAATGCCCGTGGGCTCTTGACCCCTTCACGCTGGGTTCCCAGAGGCTGCTCCAAAGGCGAGTCAGGGGAGTGCAGGAGGTGTCGGCCCTATTTCTTGAATGTGAGATTTCTCTGCTAGAAGTCAATGATAATAATTAGTATCCACATTGGTTTAATAAAAAAGGTTAGTTTTTCCCCCATATAATCAAAATGAAACTTGACACCAGAATACAGAAAATCAAAAAAGTACATGCAATTTGACATTCCCATGATACTGGTGGATTTCATAACAACAGAATGCTAATAACACTGCAGAAAGAGAACAAGGTGACATTCCAGTTCATTTTTTATTCATTAAGGAAAGTCTGCCCACTGGCCAAACACAGGCTGTTATTATCTTAACCAGGATAAAGGCCCAGACCTCGCACACAATAGCCTTAAGGAATGAGCAGGGCAGAATGAATTAACCCAGCCTTTTAGGATAGCAATTGAGGAAGAGGCCCGGGTATGGAAGAAGTTTAAATGCGACCTCCAAATCCTCGATGAAGGGCCAGCCTGTGGCTCACTCGGGAGAGTGCGGTGCTGATAACACCAAGGCCCCGGGTTCGGATCCCATATACGGATGGCCGGTTCGCTCACTGGCTGAGTGTGGTGCTGACAACACCAAGTCAAGGGTTAAGATCCCCTTACCGGTCATTTAAAAAAAAAAAAAAAAAAAAAAATCCTCGATGAAGACAGGAAGTCCCAGGCCTGTACGGGAAGAGGTGAGAAGAACATTCTACCAGGGCCACACTTCCTGCTGCACCCAGTGCCAGCCTGGTCCCCCAGGGCATGCTGATGAGGTAGACACCACAGCCTCTGCCCTGCCCGTGTGGAGATGACAGCACTAGGAAGAGAAGATTAATGCCCACAGAACTATCAGAAAGCAATTGAGACCTCGTGTGAGGAAGTGCTGGGTACAGACTCTGATTGTACACCTCAGAAATGCAGAAAAGGCTGTGATAAGGAGGACGGGATTACCCAGAGGAGGTTCACCAAGGGGCAGGACTTAGATCGGGTGCTCAGGGGACAGGTGAGGACTTCCTGCAGCATGGAAGAGCACCCAGAATAAGGAAAGATATGTCTTTATAAAATGAAGGCACATCTAGAGTTGGTGGGAGTTTGCTCTGTCATGGGTTGTTAATTATAGAAACCTCATGAGAGCTTGGTGTTCTCTCTCTCTCTCTCTCTCTTCCCCCCATCCCCACCCTCACCTTTTTCTCTCTCTCTCAACTGTTAATGTGCATTTTGTCCAGTTATGAAACCAGAGGGCATCCTTTTGTAAATTACCACTTTCAAGAGAATAGAGACAAAAGTTGGAGGTGGCTCAGAGTCATTTAAAAATTATCATCAGCAAATAACGGTGACTCACTACATCCTTTCGTAGGCAGGTAGATCTGGTATGAGAGGGTTGTGATTCATTCTTCCTCACGCCAGAAACCAGGCTCCCTGGCAGGGCAGGACCCAGCCCCTGACCTCTCCAGGGCAGTTGACCAAGGACTGCCGGTGGGTCTGATGGCTCAGCCTGCCCTCTCCTGAAGCCTGCTGAGACTAACCGTAAAGGGTGCAGCTCAGGAGGGAGCATCTCATCAACTCTGGGGAATTTGAGAATGAGGCATCAAAACCAGAATTCATCACACCCTTCACCCACCTTCCACGAAACTTCTTTCCCTGAATGTCTCACAGGTTCAAAATGTAAGTCCCTGAGAGCTGCCCACATGGTGGGCCTTATAAGTTTGTTTCACACACAAGTACGTCAATCTTGAAGAGTTGAATGACCTGCCCAAGGTCACAGAGTCAATGCCTGTCAGACCAGACTATCAGATTGGAGCCCAGGCTTCCTGGATCTGAGTCAGGACTCCCTCATCTGCACCTGGTAATACTAACAAGAGCAGGAATGAGCAAACTGTTTCTGTAGAAGTCCAGAAAATAAATACTTAAGGCTTTGCAGGCTGTACATTCTCTGTTGCAACTACTTAACTAAGGCTTCCATAGACAATATGTAAATGAGTGAGCATGGCTGTGTTCCAATAAAACTTTATTTACAATAACAGGAGGCTGGTGGGATTTGGTCTACCAGCAGTAGTTTGTCGATCTATGAACAAGAGTATTGATTATTTATTGATCATTTACAATGTTCCAGAGCTTGTGCCAGGCACTTTGCTGAAATTTTCTCATTTAATTCTAAACAATCCCACAAGATTACTTACTCTCACACTTCTACAGACATGAAAACTGTGGTACAGAATGATAGATAACTGGCCCAAAATCTGGAAGCTGGTAACTGACACAGCTGTAAGTCTAGCCTAGGTCTTAATAACTCCAGAGTCCTAACTAGTCAACAATAGACCACAGCACCTCCCAGATGCACTAAAACCATTTGTTTTAATGCAGACCATTGGATGTTTAATGAACCTCCTTTGAAGACTGCTGCTGTCTAGGGCCTACTGAGAGGGCGATCAAGAATCCCAGTTTTCCTGGGATTGAGGGGTTTCCCAGGACGCAGGACTTCCAGTGATAAAATGTGGAGAGTCCCATGCAAACCAAGATGGTTGGTCACACTACCATTAGACATTTTGATGGTACATTTGGGGCCTGTTCAACTGAACAAAGTAAAGTAGGAACTGGTGGCTACCTGAGGCAGGATTTGAACTGAGACCCCTTCCCATAAGTAGAGAGAGCTCCAGAGAGCAAAGCCACATGGCAGGCCCAGCAGAGAGGGTTACCAGAAAGAGAAGGATGGGTAATTTCTCTCAAGAGGTTGAGAAGAAGACATATTTATGCTTCCTGATTGGCCCCATCCATTCTTTCTCTCTGTTTCTCCTCTCTAAACCTCTCTCAATCCTTCAAGGTCCTCTGAAGACCCCTACTGGGGTCTACACACTCCTATTGCACACTAGCCAAATAGGGAAGGAGAATTCACTGGGAACCTTCTCGTGGTAGAGGGCCAGTTGGGATTTTGGCGTGTGCCTGAAACACATTTGCGCTCCCTGCCTACTTTTCAAAATGTCCAAGTCCAGTCCACTTCCTCTGAAAACCTTTTTCTCCCTTTCTCTTCCCTAACTCTCCCTCTCTTATGCCCCATATCACTCTGCACATCCCTCTCAAAGTCTGTGTTGTTCTCAGGAGCATATAATTACCCATTTTGATTGTCTATCTCCCTGGCTAGACCTTGAGCTCCGTGCTGGCCACTCCTGTTCACCACTATGTCCCTGGTTCCTAGAAAAGGACATGTCGAAAAGAAGTCCTCAGTAAATGTTCATTGAAAAAGAAATGTGTTAACCCAAGGAGAAGAGAACAGCATTATTATCAGACTGTTACGACACAGTGAATGCCTCATATATGTGTTTTGGATAATTGGATGAATGCATGCATGATCATCCAGCAGGATGCTGAGCACACAGTGGGTACACTTCTGAGCTTCTTTCCAGAGGTTGGTTTGGTACATTTTGGTGTTCCCAGCCCTTTAAGATGCTATTCTTCAGGATAACCGCGCAATAAAAATAAGTAAAAGGCTTCCAGATTGACAAAGAAGAAGTAAAACTGTCTTTATTCACAGATGACATGATCTTGTGTATAGAAAATCCAAAGAAATTCACCAAGAAACTATTAGAACTAATAAACAAGTTCAGCAAGGTTGCAGGATAAAATTTACACTCTACTCTGAAATTTACAAAGGAGTGCTGAAATAAATTAAAGATCTAAATAAGTGGAAAAACATCCCCTGTTCATGAATCAGTAGACTTAACACTGGTAACATGGCAAAACTTTCCAAACTGATCATCTATAGAGATACCACAAAAACTCTATTAGAATCTCAGCTGTCTTCAAGATGATTATAAAATTCATATGGAGTTTCAAGAGACCCAGAATAGCCAGGACAATCCTGAAAAAGAACAAAGCAGGATGACTTATACTTCCTGATTTCAAAACTTACTACAAAGAAGTAATAATCAAGACATTGTGATTCTAGCCCAAGGATAGACATGCAGATTGAGTGAATAAAATTAAGAGTACAGAAATACTCATAAACCCATACATCCATGGTCATGTAATTTTCTACATGATTACCAAGACCATTAGATCAGGAAAGAATAGTCTTCTCAACAAATGATGCTGGACAGACACAGGCAAAAGAATGAAGTTGGACCCTTACCTCACACTACATGCAAAAATTAACCCAGTCGATCATTAAGGAAATGCAAACCAAAACCACAATGAGATACCGCATTATACCCACAAGGATGGCTATAATAATAATTTTTTTAAAAAAGAAAAAAAGAAGATAACAAGTGTTGACAAGGATGTGGAGAAATCAGAACTCTCATACATTGCTGGTAGGAATGTAAAATGGCACAGCCACTATGGAAAACAGTCTGGCAGTTCCTCAAAAAGTTAAACAGAATTACCGTGTGACCCAACAATTCTATTCCTAAGTATATATATGAGAAAATTGAAAACATTTGCCCACATAGAAACACGTACGTGGATGTTCACAGCAGCATCATTTGTAATAACCAAAAGGTAGAAAAAAACCTCAATGTCTACCAATGGGTGAATAGATAAACAAATGGCATTATATACAAACCATGAGATATTATTCAGCCATAAAAAAGGAATGAAGTACTGATATATACTATGATTTGGATGAACCTCTAAAATATTATGCTAACTGAAAGAAACCAGACACAAAAGGAAAGGTATTGTAAGATTTCTTTATACAAAAATACAAAAATCCAGAATAGTCAAATCCATAGAGACAGAAAGCAGACTAGTAGCTAACAGGAAGTTTGGGGGGAGTGAGGGTAGGAGCAGTACAGGTAATAGAGAGTGATTATTTAATGAGTATGGATTGTTCTTCTGTGGTGGTAAAAAAGTTTTGAAGCTAGAGAGAGGTGATGGTTGCACAAATATTAAAAATGCACTAAATGCTACTGAATTGTACACTTCAAACTGGTTAACAGTATATCACATGAATTTTATCTCAATAAAAATAGTTAACTCTAAATGGATTGAAGACCTAAATGTAAGAGCTAAAACTGTAAAACTCTTAGAAGAAAACATCATAGGGGTGAATCTTCATGACATTGGATTTGGCAAAGGATTCCTAGATATGACACCAAAATCATGAGCAGCAACAACAACAAATACACAAATTGGACTTCATCAAAATTTAAAACTTTTTGTGCTTCAAAGTCCACCATCAAGAAAATGAAAAGACATCTCCATATCAACCAGCCACCAAGAAGAAAAAGAAAATGAAAAGACAACCCACAGAATGGGAAAAATATTTGCAGATCACATATCTGATAAAAGGCTTATATCTAGAATATACAAAAACTCTTATGACCCAATAAAAAAAAGATTACTCAATTTAAAAAGTAGGCAAAAAATCAAAAGACATTTATCCAAAGAAAATATACTAATGGCCAATAAACACATGTAAAGATGCTCAACATCTTTAGTCATTAGGGACATGCAAACCAAAACCATAAGATACCACTTCACACCCACTAGGATGACTACACTCAAAAAAAAAAAAAAGAAAGAAACAATGTGTTGGTTGTTGGTCAGGATATGGAGAAATTGGAACCCTCATACATTGCTGGTGAAAACATAAAATAGTATAGCGGCTGTGGAAAACAGTCTGGCAATTCCTCAAACAATTAAACATAGAGTTACCATATGACCCAGCAATTCCATTCTTAGGTGTATACCCAAGAGAAATGGAAACACCTCCTCACAAAAATTTGCACACAAAAATTCATAGCAGCATTATTCATAGTAGCCAAAAGGTGGAAACAATCCTAATGTCCATCAACTAATAAATGGATAAACAAAATGTAGCATGTACATACCATGTTGTTTTGTTTTGTTTTGGTGGCTATAAAAGGAATAAAGTACTGAAAAGAGGGTACTTTAAAAAGTTCATGGAAAAACTGAATTAAAAGATAATACAAATCTTTCCATAAACTTTTTGAAGACCCCCTTATATATGCTGTAATACAGATAAACCTGGAAAACGTTATGTTAAGTAAAAGAAGCGAGGCACAAAGGCCATATGTTATATGATTCCATTCATATGAAATTCCAGAATAGGGAAATCTATAGAGGCAGAAAATACATTGGTGGTTACTTAGAGCTAAGGGGGGGTGAGGAGAGGGGGTAACAGCTAAAGAGTGGTGGTATTTCTTTTTGAGGTGATAAAATGTTCTGTAGTTGACTGTGATGATGGTTGCACAAATCTGTGTATATACTAGAGACTGTACACTTTACAGAACTGTGAACTGTACACTTTAAGTGGGTAAATTGTATGGTATGCAAATTATACTTCAAAAAAGCTATTTAAAAAAAAGTAAAGATTCCATTCCTCCCCCACACTTCCATACACCCACACAAAGCCATGCTGTCTCCAGATCTGTGCCTGGAACTTTTTTAAATTGGGTCAGCCCATTCCCTGACTTTGAGGAATTGATCTTGATTTGAGACTTACAGGCCCTTTTGACAGTTTGAGGTAATTGACCGTTTACGCACAAGGGCAAAGTAGTACTTCAGTAATTACTAAAGCCACAGTCCTGAATCACCGGAGTTTAGAGTTTGGAAAAACACATCAACCACCCAACAGCCAGTTTTCCATGAAAGGAGGCCTCAGCTTCTGATAATCTCAAGCACATTCCTAGCACACTTCACCCGTCTCTAGCTCCACCTTTCCCATTTTGGCAAATTTTCCTCACTCCCCTCCTTCCCCACCCCAACAGACTCTCTCAACTCTGATGAAAAGCAAGCACGTGCCCGCCATCCCCTTTCCAACCGATCTCAACTGCCTCTAGCCCCCAGCTCACATGTAAAGGCCAGCTGAACTGTCTGATCTGAGTTAAAAGCAGTGTGTTGTGTGCACTAACAAGCCGGGGGTTTTGCCTTTTTCCTTCAGCTCAGATTACCTGGTTTCCAAGTGGGCCAACTCAGGGAGAAATCCTTCCAATTAACACCATCAGTTGAGGTCTAAAAGTCCACGACTCTTACTCCAGAGAAATAAGAAGCAGACCAGAGGAAAAACATGTCACACACAGTTGTATGAGCTCTTCATAACCAAGGTTTCCAGGTTGGAGGTGAGGTAGGGTATGAAAGGTTTTCATATTTAATGAATAAATGCCTTGTAGTCCTCTTCGTTTTTTCTTTAAACAACTCCAGACACATAGTAAATGTTCTCTTGTTCCTTCATATGGCACCCTTTCCTCAGGGAGAGAGCTGGAGAAATAAAACCCATTTCACAGATCCGGAAATGGAGGCAGCAAGTAACCTGATAACTTTCCTGACTCCCAGACAACTTCTTAAGCTACAACTTTCACCACTAAATTTACTTTCCACCTTTCTTTGAATGTTTCTCCTAGACTCCCACTATTTGCTTTTTCAGGCTAAATCCTACTTCTATTCAAACTCTCTTCCTCCATCACGTGGCCACCAAAACACAGCCCATCCTGATCCTTACTTTTCTGGAACACAAAATCAAGTCACTGATTATATCGTACATCTTCTCTAGTGGTTTTCATGTCGATGGAGTGTCCTAGCAGAGAGGTGCCTTGCCAGAGATCAAATTTGTGGCTTTTTATTTTTTTCTTTTCTGTAGACTGAGTGTTGCCAGCTTCTTCAAGACATCAGCCACGACATGAGGTAAAATAGCCTAGATTGGTATAGCTGTTATAGTAAACAGTGTGGAAGTTCCTCAGAAAATCAAAAATAGAATTACCATATGCTCCAGCAATCCCACTTCTGCATATATATCCAAAGGAAAAGAAATCAGTATGTCAAAGAGATATCTGCATTTTCATGTTCATTGCAGCATTATTCACAATAGCCAAGACATGGAAACAACCTAAGTATGTTGACAGATGAATGGATAAAGAAAACATGAAATACATACACAATGAAATATTACTCAGCCATAAAAAAAGGAAGTCCTGTCATCTGTACAAAATGGATGAAACCTGAGGGCATTATGCTAAGTGAAATAAGTCAAACAGAGAAAGACAAATGCTCTATGATCTCATTTGTAGTGGAATCTAAAAAAGTCAAATTCACAGAAACAGAGAGTAGAATGTTGGTTACCAGGGACTGGAGGTGGGAGAAGGAGGTGGGAGGAGTGGAGAAATGTTGGTAAAAGAGTATAGACTTTCAATTACAAGATGAAAAAATTCTGGAGATCTAATATACAGCATGGTGACTGTAATTAATAATACTGTTTTGTATACTTGAAAATTGCCATGAGAGTAGATTTTAAATGTTCCTACCACCAAAAATAAAATAAAATAAAAAGTAACTACATGAGGTGAAAGATATGTTAATTAGCTTGATTGTGATCATCATTTCACAATATATACATATATCAAAGCATCAGATTGTACACTTTAAATATATTACAGCTCTAGGTAGACCATTAACACCCAGATACAGATATGAAGCTCCAGTAGTGACATCTAGGGTTTACTTTTTAAGATGGAAGAGACATGAACTATTATATTTGCAACCCCTCTTCCCATCTCCTCCCAAAAGGAATTAGTGAGGACCAGTGCCGCAAAGAGCACAGCATCAGTAACTGATTTGGGTGCCAACTCAGGCTGCAGCTATGTCTGTAAACAGTACAGTTCAGGAATTGTCACAGATGGTGCCAGCCAGTGAGAAGGTGCCTAGGTATTCAAAGCAAGGTTTGCTATTTTTTCAGTAGGTAGTAAATATTGCATGTCAGTTATTTGCTAATAAATAAAACTTGGGTGACATACATATTTTAACTGAAAATTTGTTTATTTATAACTTAACATATATGAGTACATGGTGGATTTGGCACAAGTACTGGAAACATACATACTCTTTTGGTGAACATTCCAATTTACACTTATGTAAACTACCTAGTTTATGAAACTGATGTTTGGACAAGACTTAGTTATTTCAAGAATAAATTTTATGGTGTGACTTTGTTGCAAATTGTTCAATATGTGGTACACTCAAAAGTACTTTTCACTAAAGATATTCAATTAAATAAATAAATAATAAAATAGCCTAGAAAATTTTCATATAAAAAATACATAATATTTTTAAGACATGATAAAAGAAAAACATCTATTGAACTAAAACTAAACTGAACAAAATCCAAATCAATGGGAATGGAAAAAAATAATCAATATAGAGTGTTGGGATGATGGATTCATTATTTGTAAAATAAATCAATTTAGATCCTTACCTTACACTACATATCAAAATTAATTCCAGAACGATTAAAGAGCTAAATGGAAAAAAATCAAATTGTACCTGATATAATGATTAATTTTATTGTCAACTTGACTTGGCCACAGGGTGCCCAGATATTTCATCAAACACTATTCTGGATATTTCTGTGAGAGTGTTTTTGGATGAGATTATATTTACATCAGTAGACTGAGTAAACCAGATCCCCCTCCATAATGTGAGTGAACCTCACGTAATCAGTTGAAGGCCTGAATAGAACAAAAGGCTGACCCTCCCCCCGGCAAGAGGGAATTCTCCTGCCTGACTGGCTTTGAACTGGAATGTGGACTCTTTCTGGTTCTACAGCAGCCTGCTGGCCTTTGGACTCAACCTAGGACCTTGGCTCTGCAGATTTTGGACTTGTCAGCCTCACTAATCAGGTGAGCCAATTCCTTTTAATAAATGTTTTATGCACACACACCCATTGGTTCTGTTTTTCTGGAAATCCCTAACTAATACATTTGGAAAAAAGTTAGAAGAGGATTATAAACATCTAGCTTAGAAAGGATTTTCTAGCTGTAAAAATGATGGTAGAAGAAACTTAAGGCAGAGATACTCAACCCTCACCCCAACCTGTGCCTCAGAATTTTCTGGGGCACTGGCCCACTCCCAGAGATCTGATCAAATTAGTCTGGGACAATGCTAAGGCATGGTTGCTTTTTTTTTAAAGCTTTCCAAAGCTTGTTCTTTTGTCAAAGAACAAAATAATAACAAATTTAGTTAAAAATCTCAATGGCTTTATCACAATTCTAGAATTGGGCAACACGTTATTCCATAAAACAGAGTAAGTGCTCCAATGAGCCGAGCAGAGGAGGCTGATTTTATAAACAGAAAAAAGGTTGAAGAAAACATAAACAAAGAACAGAGAGCAGATTGGCCATTTCAAAGTTACTTTCCTTGTGAAGTGAGGACAGGAAGACAGAATAGACAAATAACTGAGTAGTTAACATTAGTTTATTTCAGGCTATCTCTTTTGTGTAAAAATTAAAGCAAAGGAACTTTATTATCATACCTATAGAAGATTTAAACTGGCCTGTTTGGGAAACTGGCTGTTATCTTTTTCCTGATTTCTCAGGTTAGACCACAATCTAAGTGACTTCATTTTGATTTTTAGTCTGGTCTGTTGGGACCTAGTGCAGGAACTTAGTCCAAAACAATGACCTCTGATCATTTTTATTTAACACTAGTGATTCTAATATGCAGCCAGGATAAGAACCACTGCCTTATGGAAAAAGACTAACATATTTGACTACATAAAATGTAACACCTAAAAGATTTCCAGGTTTAATATGGTAAACTAAAGACATTTCTTCCTCCTCTCAGAAATCATTTTAAAACAAGAGTAAAAAATAGAAATACAAACCTCACTTTTAATTAAATTAAGAGCCATCAGTAAACCCAAATCATAACAGAGCAGGTGGAGGAAGATCACTAATTAGACAGAGTGGAAACCTAAGTCCTTGAAGAAAGAATACCGGGTCAAGCCCTGGCACACTGGGGAGAGTGTGGCGTTGGGAGCGCAGCGACGCTCCCGCCGCGGGTTCGGATCCTTTATAGGAATGTCCGGTGCACTCACTGGCTGAGTGCCGGTCACGAAAAAGACAAAAAAAAAAAAAAAAAAAAAAAAGAATACCAATGAAAAGCAAGATATTTTCTAAGTACAGCTCCAAAACTCCAAAAATGCTCAAAACTGGTGGTTGGGCAAATTACTGCATCTCACTCAGACGGGAAGAAAGCCAATCCTCCCGTGGCACATATATTCATGAAGGGACACTAACACACAATCTTACCAGCTAAGTAAAATCATATTACATCTTGCCAGGAAAAATTGTAAAAGACTTTCAAATGGCCAAAAATATGACTGGGTTCTAATTGCCTTTCATTGTCTTTGAGCTTTTTTACAACTACACAAGTTGTACAAAACGGATAACAATTACAAATTCCCTGTATCCATAGAAATGCAAATGAATTGTATCCAGTGGAATGCAATTGATTGTTGTCCTCTGGATAGTCCAGTACTGCATCTACTCATAAATTCATTTCAGCTTTCTTTATTGTCTACAGATGTGTAGTTCTTTAAATTCCCCCTTTGAGCCAGCTGCAGCATCCTACCGGTTCCCTCATTCACTGATGATTTTTAAAAAATCTTTGACATATACATTTTATATTTATATGAGTCATAATTTTACCTTTGAAAAATTATCCATTAACAATATGCAGGATAGAATGGCAGTCAGCCATTAGAAATCATGTTTACAGAGTTTTTTGCTTGAATGACAATAAAACAGCATAAGAAAGAACGTCAAGTGAAGAGAACAATATTGGAAAATACAGTGTGAATCAACGATGTCAAAATACAAAGCAAAGCTAATGGAAAGAAATAAGGCAAAACATGAATAGGGATTTCTAATAGGTACTAAGATTTATGAGTGTTTTTTTGTTTCTGCTTCTTTATACCATTCTGCACTTGGCACATTTTTATGGTGAACACGAATTGCTTTTATAGCCACACACACAAAAAGTCTTTGAAGAGGAAAGAAGAATAAAACATATTCTATAGTAAAAGGAAGAACTAAGACATTGAGAAACAGGTAGAGCAGGGCTTAGGAAAGAAACAGCACCTGCAAGATAATAAACCACCAAATGCCTCCACAAGGGAGATGGAACTGGCAGTTTGCCAGGAACCTGAAGGGCCCCTTGCAGTTCGTTTGGATTTTATTTTTTATTTTTATGATGAAAATATGCATGGCTCAGTATTTGCTCTTAAGAAAACAGCTTCTAGACTAATCAGTATAAAATAAATAAAGATTTAAATTTAAATTATATGTATAGCCTGGAAAACACCTACCTAGTCTTTAATCTCCACTGAGATGCTCATTAGGCAGTTTAGTGAATGCTTATTAACTGACCCAGTAAGAGATAGGACCAGGGCCTTTTTTTTTTTTACATCAGGAAACCTACCAGAACCACATTCCGAAACCTTCCAGAATTACACAAACCAAAACAACATTCCAAAACCTTGTGTTTAGCAGATGGCAGTCACTGGTACAAAAAGCCACATGCCATATAAAGATGAAATTTAATGCTTAAGCAAGGAAATAAAATGAGTTCAATTATATACATTTTTATATCTTCCTTATAATAAAAGTATATATGTATGTTTGTCAGACGCTTTTCTTAGGTCAAAGCCCAGGTCCCTCCCACTTCCCCTGGGTCTGATGCAAGGCTGGCCTTCTCACAGTTGTCACCATCATATCAAGAGAGAAGGAGAGAAGGCAGCAATTAAGGTGACCCTATAGAGTTAAATGGTCACTCAAACCCTCTATTCACCCCAAGTCCTCTTGCCTCTGGGCAGGGAGGAGGGTCAGCAATGAATCAACTGCTACCTGTCTGTGGGCAGTTAAAGTGACTCCCTCCTTACTTTTGCCAAAGTAAAATTTAATGCACAGAGAGATGGAGAGGATTCAAGGTGGGGAGTGCAGTAATGAAGCTTGGGCAGGAAGGTATTTTGGAGAATTGGCAGCCCTGAGCAAGGCCCCGGGCTGCTGAGAACAAGAGCTTGTCCTAACCATTTCTCATTTGGGACTACACTTAAAATATTTAGGTTTATTATTTACACCACATGCTATGAAATGAATTGTGTCCCCCTAAAATTTCCATGTTAAAACCCTAACCCCCAATGTGACTGTAATTAGACATAGGGCTTTATGAAATAATTAAGGTTAAATGAAGCCACAAGGGTAGGGCCCTGATCTTACAGGACTGGTGATACCATATAAGAGACACCAGAGATCGATCGATCTCTCTCTCTCTCTCTCTTTCTCTCTCTCTGTCTCTCTCTCTCTCTCTCTCTCAATCCATGCATGCACAGACACACTAAGGAAAGGCGATGTGAGCACATAGGAAGAAGGCAGATCTGCAAGTCAGGAATAGAGCCCTTACCAAAAACTGACCCCTGACAGGACCTTAATCTTGGACTTTCCAATCTCTGAAACTGTGAGAAAATAGATTTCTGTTGTTTAAGGCAGTCAATAGTGTTTTGTTATGGCAACCAAGCAGACTAAGACACCACCCCTCATGTTCTTAAAGTACTTGTAACTTTTCCTCCCCAAATGTAGACCTATTCTTATTTCATTTAAAATCATTCATATGGTCCTGAGATAGGAGGTGCTCAGTTTCCCTGGGTTCCAGTTTCAGGACAACCTCTAGGTTTCAAGCCTCTCCCCAAGGTCTCGGGGCCCTCCTCTAGGCCCTCCCCTAGAGAAGAGTTACTGTTGAAGTTGAACCTATTTTTGGACCAACCGGGGACTTCAGGGGGCTGACTTATGCAAATCCAGTAGCTAAGCATGCTCAGTAAAGTGGAATTTATATTCATTACATATCATGAATATGTGTTAGATAGCAGAACTATAAAAGTTGAATCCCAGCAGAAGGCAGGGTTGTTGTTCACTTTCCTGGGGCTGACCCACACTGTGCTGGCTGAAGTGTTGTCAAGCTAGGGCTAAGGCTACGGCTCACAGGCTCCTCAAGCCCATTGTACAGACTGGGTCACAAACCCTCCACATGCAGGTCTACTAGCTAGGTAATAGGAAAAGGTCCTGGGAGCCATGGGTAAAAAATTAATAGGCTTTATTCAGAACTAGGAGCAGCCACCTTAGAGCCTTCCAGGAGGGTCCAAAGAAGCACCGAGTATCAGAGCTGTTAGTCTTTTATACTTAAGTCCATAACCCAGGATACCTGGGTGCACATGCGCAATTTCATTAGACAATAACAAGGAACACCTGAGCGCATGTGCATATTTACATCAACTGCTGGGCAAGATTCTGAACATCTGAGGGGCCCTGACCATTTTCCTATATTTTCCCAACAGGTGTGTATCTTTCTTTGATATCAAACTCACTTTCAGCAGGCGGCTGCTCACTTCCTGAGCCAGCCTGCACTCTGTACTAGACTTTAAGGGGGTATTTCTTACTTTTGTATTGGACCTGGTACTGGCCCTGCTGAGTCTCTGGAGCTATGCTGCACTCTCTCTGTGAAATCTGTATCTCTTATTCATTACATCAAACCCGATCTCACTCTCTAATGTGACTCTGCCCTTGAATTCTTTCCTGTGGCAGAGTCAAGAAACCCAGTAAGAGGATAAGGTGGGTTAAGGCTGACTACCAGAACTTCCCAGAACCCTTCTCCTCCAGCATCAGGCCTTTTAAAGAAAAAAGAGTTTTGAACTGTTTGATTTTATAAAATCGAGTAAACTAAGACACTTCATTAAGCTCTTATTGTGTGCCAGATACACTACACTAAGCTCTGAGGGTATAAAGATAAGTAGGACACAGCCCCTGACTCAGGGAGCTTGTAATCTATGAGAAAACTACACATACCCAGAGTTTTATTACAAAACAACCAAATGCCGTAACAGAGATGTAGTAGAGGTGCTGGGAGCACAGAGCAAGAAACACATGACTTTGCCCAGCAAAGCCTTTCTGGAGGTGCAGATGAGACAGTTCAGTTGAATGAGGATGAATGGTTGTCCCACTCAGAAAGAGAAGGCTCTTCTCGGACAAGGGTATAGCTTGAGGGCTGGAATAGAAGAAGACCGATTGTGGCCCCTGCAGCACTGTATGGCTGAAGTATAGGCAATGAATGGCCAAATGACCAGAGGAGAGGCTAGAAAGGTAGGCAGGAGCTGGATCACCTCGTCACGGTCATCTGGAAGGCTAAGAGAGACTCAGCACACGTTTGTCACATTGCTGTTTACCTTAGCCAAGAACAGTCATGAAGGCACAGTTCAGCCACAAAGGCAAAGTATATTTTGATTTACTAATGTATAAGCTTTTATAATTTATCAGCACTCACAGGTCTCATTACAAACTGGTCTGCATAAAACATCTTTTTAGACCCTGAGAACTTGGGACTGAGGTTCTCACGGGGACAGCAATCTTTTAGAAACAAGGTGACCAGTCAGTTGCCCCCACTTTTCTGCTCTGGGGGCTGGTCCCCCTGGCCTCGGTTCCTAAGCACTGCTGGGGAGAATCACACGCTCATTTGGACTGGTGCCAATACAAGTCCAGGCTTCCATCCCAGCCGTGCCCTGGGCACCAACTTGCATCTCAGCTGTGGTTTTCCTCAGTCATCCCCACTTCTCTCAAGCCCTGACTCACACTGCCCTTCTCTCCAGCAGATCCTCACCTCCCAAGCCAGGGATAGTTGAGGCTGACAGGCCTGGGCTCCTGTGAGCCTCATTTAGGAGGGTTGGGAGATGGGGAGCCCAGGAGCAGAGGAGAGGGCACTCAGTAGCCATCAAAGGTTTACAAAACTGTTTCACTTCTTAAGATTTCATTCTCCCTGCACTCCTGCACATGAGCAGGCCCACCCACGCCCTTCTCAACAAACCAGCATCTTGGCATTCGGCACA
Source organism: Cynocephalus volans (assembly GCF_027409185.1). NCBI lineage: Eukaryota > Metazoa > Chordata > Mammalia > Dermoptera > Cynocephalidae > Cynocephalus > Cynocephalus volans. The sequence goes on along the minus strand of NC_084473.1, from coordinate 66,892,801 downwards.
TCTCAAGAAACTAGCTGTGCCCAGAAGCACGTTCCCTGGAATTTTTAACCCAGTTTGCATTTCGAGAGAAAATTATGTTGTGCTGCATGGTTTACTTTATATTTACCTCTTCCACTGGCTGGTGCCAAACTGCTAGAGCCCCTCCACAATAAGCCTCTTTTCTTTGGAACAGGAAATGCCATTTGGCTCAGGCTAAAAGGAGTAATCCTTCGAGCCCCCTGGAGGGGAACTACCCAGGATTGGCTCTGGTGCCTTCCTCTGCAGCCCCCCTTTTTGGGCTGAGGGGGCTGTGGGGTGGGATCGGGCAGTCCCAGGAGGAAGCAGGAGATGGGGCCAGGGGAGTTACCCTTACTAAAGTTTCTCAGTAGCTAGAACTGGCAGAACTGAGCCATGTTTGCTGGGGAAAGGCCAGGACCTTAGTCTAAACGTCCTCTGCAGGGAAGACTGAGTCAGTGGCCATGGGCTCATTGTGACTACTGCTGGGGTGAGGGGAGTAAGACTTGAGGGAGGAGGGCAGGAAGGACAGTCCCTTCTCTTTGCCTTGGTGACAGTTTACAGATTTATATCCATATCAGCAACAGCTGATTGAGACTCTTCTCTTGCCCTTCACTCCCCACACTCCAGTCACCACCGAATCATCAAAACCACAGCCCTGGTTGGAGAAAGCTCTGCCAGCCTCCCTTTCAGGTGGTTGTGAAATTCCAGGCTTATCTTTGGCTCCCATGTCCCCAATCCTATTCCCCCTTCCTCTAACTCTACCAGACCTTCATCCAAAGGAACCAAATTCCCTGCTAAAGGATGAAAAGCTCAGAACATGCCCTAACAATGGTGGACTTTCTGGTGAGAAAAGGAGACAGCTCTAAGGGACAGCAGGGCCTCCCCTCCTTCCTTCCATTCCCACCAGGACAACGGCTGCCTACTGCTAAGAGGATGCGCCTCACCTACGGAGTCGGAACTGCTCCTGGTTCTAAGTTTGGCCAGAGAGCAGCTGTGTGTGAAAAGGGAGCCTTTCCACCCTGGGGACAAGCCAGCGGGGAGCACCACAGGGCTTGGGGAGAACATCAGTCCTCTCACTCTGGTCCTCTCCTTCTCATCTTCTCACAAGAGGCTAAGTTGAAGTCAGAAATTTGGATTTCAAACAGGCAATCAGAGACCACTATCAGGCTCCAGTCCACAAAGATTAAACCAGGGGTTCCACCCCCAGCCCAGAGATTCCATTTTCTGACCACAGAGCCCCTGTGTAACTGCCTGGGTTTCTGTAGTAAATCTTCCTACCAAAGGCTCAGGTCCCCTTTGCAATGTGACATCATCTCTTCTTTCACTGAGAGGTGAGTCTATGTCTCCACCCCTTGAAGCTAGGCCATCCTAGTGACTAACTTCAATCAATAGATGTGGAGGAAATGCTCTACATGAGTTCCAGAGCCTGGACCTTAGAAGGCCTTGCAGCTCCATTCTTTGCTCTCATGCTTGCCCTCCACTCAGCCTAACTTACTCCGGATAAGAGGCTACATGGAGAGCAAAGGCGCTCAGCCAGCAGCCAGAACCCACCACCAGATGTGTGAACGAGGCCAGCTCAGCCCTTCCAGCTGTTCCAGCCACCATCTGACTGTTCATAGCATTAGTGAGCCCAGGTGACATGACAGAAGAAACATCTGCATAGCAACTGACAAAATCCTGACAAATAATAAACTATTGTTGTCTTAAGATACTCAGTCTTAAATGGTTTATTATGCAGTAATAAGTGATTAAAACAATTTCCTTTGCTGTCATGTAAAGTCATCACGTTAAGCACGTATGCTCACCACTGGGCTCCTATCTTGCCCCAGTATGCCCCACTCCCCAGTCCCAGCTGCTATTCCCGTCTGGTGACCCTGCCAGACCTGTTAACCTATCCCTTGACAAGCCTGTCGCCATTCATTAAAAACCAGGAGTGACAAAACCACCTATCCCAGATTCATGCAAGCTCTGCCTGCTTCTTACCCTAAGGAAATCAACCTGGTGTCTAACTTCTGCCTGAACCACTTTAGAGCCCACCCCCACTTCGGATGGGGAGCCTCACCTACTACCTGAACTTAGACATCAACCCCATCCTGCCAGGCCCTTCTCAGGCTACATCCCCAACTTCTTTCAGTGCCATCCCCTCTGTGTAGATGACTTTAGGCTGCAGACTGAAGATAAAATAAGTGTAATGTAATTATATGTAAATTATCTGTCTCCACAGCTGTGAGTTTCCCAAAGGCAGAAAATGGGTCTTGTTCATCTTTGAATCTCCAAGCTTCTTAGTGCTTGGGAGAATGAATGTAGACAGGAAGGATTCAGCAGGGCAATGGCCTTCCATTGTCTTTACCCCCATCTGCGTCCCTAAATAATTTTAAGTTACAGTAGATGAAGGGTTTAGTCATCCTGTTCAACCCTGGTCTCACAATGCCTTGAGACACATGCAAAATTGGTGCAAAGTAACCTGGCTAAAATACAGAATATCTGTATGATTTCCCCAGAGTTGCCCAAGATGAGGCTGGGTATGGAGCAAAACTGCCATAGGGAAATTCAGAGAGAGGCATCGAAGCTGTAAATCCCCACAATTGTTAATCTGCTCCTGAGAATCAGTCTCACAGGAAAAGATCGGTGAAGCTGGCTTTGTTTTGTCAAACATGCTACCAAGTCAAAAGTGATTATTTTGCAGTGTATAGTCTAATTACATTTTCAGTGAACTTTCTAAGATATATTCAAACAGCCTGTATGATTCGGGGTTCTCCGGAGAGACAAAACCAATAGGATATATGTATGTAGAGATATATGAGAGGGAATTTATTAGGAGAATTAGTTCACATGATTACGGAGGCTGAGAAGTCCCACAATGGGCTGTCTGCATCTGGACCCTGGAATGCATATAACATGGCTCAGTCCAAGTCCAGAAGCCTCAAAACCATGGAAGCAAATGGTGTAGTTCTCAGTAAGAGGCCTAAGTCCTGAGAAACTGGGAGGCTGCTGGTGTAAGTCTTGGATTCAAAAGGCTGGAGAGCCTGGAGTTCTGATGTCTAAGGAGAAGAGTGTCCCAGCTCCAGGAAAGAAGGAGAGAAGAAATCTCCTTTTCTTTGCCTTTTTTTGTTCTATCTGGGCCCCCAGCCAATTGGATGGTGCTTGCCCACATTGAGGGAAGATCATCTCCACTCAGTCCACCAACTCAAACAACAACCTCTTCTGGAAATATCCTCAAAGACACACCCAGAAGTAATGCTTTACCGGTTCTCTAGGTATTCCTTAATCCAGTCAAGCTGACACCTAAAGTAACCATCACACAGCCCAATTCACCTTCTTAGCAAAAACATTGTATATGAAAATAGTTTTGTTAGATTGTAATGGTCTATAAATATGGTAGCTAATTAACTTTTCTTTTACATTGTAGGCAAGAGTAGAGTCCACACACAATATAGAATAGTAGTTTTGAGTAATTGTCTTTGAAGTCACATAGATCTTGGGTTCAAATGTAGGTTCCACTTTAACTAGTCATGTGACTCTAAGCTACTCAGCATCTCTGAGCTTTAATTTCTTCATCTATAAAATGACTCCAGGTGGTAGTAGCATCAGAGATAATGCATGTAAAGTTTCTAGCAGAGCACCTTGCTCAGAGTAACTGCTCAAAAACTGCTTCTGTTAGTAATAAAAACACAATAAATATTAGTTCTTATTAATCACAGTTTATTACATATAAAGAAGTTAAACTCTCTTGAGGAGGATAAATTGTCTAATCCTTTCTCCTAGACGAGCTGGGGGTTGGGGTACTGAATAAAGTTGTAGCTTTGGGCCTCCCCAAGTGGATCCACCACTGTGCAGCACCTCCAGGAGACTCAGCAACCAGAAGGCATAGGGCAGAGAGTGGGAGATTCTGAGTTTGAGGCAGGTGGGGGGATACCATGGAACCAGATGAACTCGAAAGCTTCCAAGTGAAGAGTGGGAGAAGGAGATTAAGGAAATTCAAGAACCCAAAAGGAAGACTGCAGCTTTGTTTTATTGGGTGTTAATGGCTTCATGTTTCCTGTGGCAAAGAATCCATAAAGGCACCATCAAGGCCTGGATCTCTTCCCCAGCTTTTTCCAGTCTGGTGTTATGCTGGTGTTATACTCAACAACTAGCTTGGGTGGGGTGGCCTGTTTGCATATAAATTTTACTGATATAAAGGATGTGTAGCACACAGTTCACAAATAATAATAAAATACACAATACTCTTTATTATAAATCCCATGTAGTCAATTAATCACTAAGCCAAAGAAGGCTTTCACTGATTTTTGCCAAACTCTTATACGGACAGCCAACCTAATGTTGCAATCAACAAACAAGTATAGTTCAGATATGAACATTGGTTGATATTTCATGTACAGTAACAAATGGCTTGCTCATTATAATATTGGAAGGTTATTTCCTCAAATTTTTGTGTTATTCACAAGTGACAGCTATAGATCCAATACACTTGTAAGTTTAACCTTTGTTATTAACATTTTCTCCATCACTTTAAGTCTAGATAATCAAAAAGACAACAAACCAAGCCCTGATGTGTAGCCTTTGCTTATTTCTGTGGTGTAAATACTCCCATCATGGCCAATTTACAAGCTACCAACATAAAATCACTACAGAGTGAGTACAGAGTTGGAAAGACATTCAGTAGCACACCATTATGTAGTATTATATAGTATTTCTAACACATAGAGTAAATGCAAATAACCTCAAAAACACAGATAATCGTAAAAATGTAGTAAAATAAGAAGTGATCATTTTAGTACTTATCTTTATGTAATTTAATTTATTTAGTTTTATATTTATTTTAACTAATTTTTAATAAGGGCCATGTTTACCAACTGGTTTACAAAATTCCTGAAAATTTAGCAATTGGCTCTTGTAAGTCAGTATGAGCTGGCTCTAACATACTGCTGTCCCAATGCTACCTTCTCCCAAGACCCACCAGCACCCCCCATACTGCCCTGCCCCCCCCCACCCCCAGCTGAGACACATAGTGCTTTCCCCAGGTGGGTCCAGTAGGAGGACCTAACAGTCTGGTGACTTTTTGAGAAGAGATAAGTGCCCATCCCACAGTCACTGCTACGATCCCTATCAGAGGCACTGAGAAACAAAACAAAACCAAATTCAAAAAGTCATAAAGCTGACAAATTTGTAACCTCATAAGGATCCAAGTAATAATATAACACTTAATAGTGCTTACCAGGTGCCCAGTACATTTTTAAGCACCTTCTGTAGGTTAACTTCTTTAATCTTCAAACCCTCCATATGAGGTAGTTACTACCATTAATCTCCATTTTACAAATCAAGAAACTGAGGCACAGGGAAGTTAACTACTTTGCCTAGGGTTACACAGTTAACAGATGGCAGAGCCAGGATTCCAGCCACGCTAAGAAAGAACCCTCAGCTCTCAGCAAAGATGGGGGTTGAGGGAGAGGTATATGCATGTTTGGGTCTGGAAAAGAGCCAGAAAGCATTTCCCACTGAAATGACCTCCTTCAGGGCAAAGTGCCAGCCAGCACAGTCCTTGTACAAGTCTGTGACAGAGGAAAGAGTATATTGGGTGAACTGTTACTAGACCTTTGCATTATCCCACACTGGGTGAAATAAAACATCTGGTCTTGATGTACAGAGACTGATCCATTAGGTTGGTACCCTCCCTCCTCCAAGAGACAGTCAGGACTAAATTCTGCGTGCACCTCAATCCTGCTCCCACTGGTCAAAGCCCAAAACAGAACATTTGCCCACCACCACCTCTGTCCAGACCACTCCTCTAACTTCTTATTGACCCTTCTCCTTTGAGACTCACCCCACCCATCTATAGAACCCTTTTCCCTCCCACATCACCTCCCTCTTCTGAATTCCTCATTCAGTCAACTATGTGCCACCTGGAAATGAAACCAATGTATCAAAAAGACACTTTCACACCCATGTTCATTACAACACATTCACAGTAGCCAAGAGACGGAATCAACCTAAATGCCCATCAATGAATGAATGGATTAAAATAAAACTGTGATATATATATACACAATGGAACACTACTCAGCTATAAAAAGAAACGATATCCTGTCACTTGCAGCAACATGGATGGAACCGGAAACCATCATGTTAAATGAAGTAAGTCAGGCACAGAAAGACAAAGACTGCATGATCTCATTCATATGTGGAATCTAATAAAAAAGAGTGGTTCTCATAGAATTAGAGAATAGAATAATGGTTACCAGAGGCCGGGAGGAAGAAGGGGAGAAGAGGGGAGAGGGGAGGGAACAGGGTCGGGAGGGAGAAGAAGTGGTGGACTAATGGGTACAAAACTATGCTGTCTACCCTAAGTGAATCATTGTGCCATAAATGCACATATTGAAACAACACACTGTACCCAACAAATATGTACAAGTAAATGTTAAAATTTAAAAACTTTTTAAAAGAATGTGCCACCTGGATCAACCTTTCTCTGCCTCTTGGGTAGGTTATCTGTCTACCCACAAAGTCAACTCATCCACAACCTTGGCTCCACAGTTCCTTGACATCCTCATATCCTCCCAGCCAGCTGTCCCCACAAGTACACCCTGAGCCTTGTCACCTTTCTCTACCTTGCCAACTCAAACTTCCCACTCTCTAACCACAACTCCCTAACTTCCCAGCTTGTTTGCCCAATTATTCACACTATGGCAGTCTTTAACCTCTTGGAAACCTTCACTCCATCAGCCTTTTAACCATTAACTCTCTTCTGTCTTCACTTCCCTCTCTTTATAGTTTTAATTTTATACTCCACCTTCTCTATCACACTCTTGCCAATATCCTAAACTACCTTGTTCCTCTGTTCTTTTGTCATACCTATTTGACAAAATTCCAATGCTACATAAACCCATTTATATACCTTCTCTCTGCCTAGGCCGAGCAGCTGAAAGCTGCTGGAAAAATCATCCAATGAGTAGTATTTTCCTACAACAAAATTCATGATCGTCAACCTCAAGTGAGCATTCAACATTGCCTTAAACAACTATTTTCTCTGGCTAATCCTCTACCATGACTAGTTCAACTACTCTTCACTTTTCCTCAAACATTTGATCCTCCCATCTCCTCCCTCAGGCTGACCAAATGATCTTGCCTCCTAGTTAACAAGGAACGGTTAGAAGGGTTAGGGCTAAAGTGTGAGAGTGTGTGTGTGTGTGTGTGTGTGTGTGTGTGTGTGTGTCTGTGTGTGTGTGTTTATTTGAATTATTAGGCAATTTTCACCTATTTATGTTTTCATTTTTTTAATTCTTACCAGAAACTAAATACAATTTTAAATAGGTAAGTACTAGTTTTAGTCCAGAGGAGTAGGATTGCTCAGATTCAATTTAATAAAAGTATGCAACCCTCAAACAAAGCTTTAATTAAAAAAAAAAAAAAACTATGCAGTAGTCTTTCCTTATGTTCATTGCACAAAATGAGTTCTTTTTTTTTTTTTTTTTTGGAACTTTGACATTGAAATTTTTTCTTATAATTTAAGATCCCAATAACTTTTACTGTTCAAAAAAAACGGATACAGGAACGATTACATTTTTTAACGATGAACTTCCAGTTGTCATGATTTGATCATCACACATTGTACATAGGTATCGATATTCAATTCCGTACCCCACAAATATGTTTAATCAATTATTTTTCAATTAAAAAAAGGACATTTCAAACAAAAAAAAACACTTCATGGATTTTTCTTTTTTTATTTGTTTATCATTAATTGAAACATTATGGATTCTTCTTTAGAATTGTGTAGAAACCAGCATTTCTGTCAGTATTCATTTTCATTTATTAATTGGTCATTTGGACGTACTCTTTTTTGATATGCCTATTCAAGTATTTTGCTCATTTTTCTATTGGTTATCTATCTTTCTCCTGTTGATTTGTATGAGATCTTTATAGATTTTGTATGACTCCTTTACCGGTGGGTGGGTGTGTGATCACAGATATCTTCTCCCAGTCTTGAGTCTTTTCATAATAAATGAAAAGTCTTTCATTTTCATAATAAATGAACAGAAATTCTTAATTTTAAAGAAGTTCATTGTATAAATCTTTCTTATGTTTAGTGTTTCTTGTGTCCTGTTGAAGAAACATTTTCCCACCTCAAAGTCTTGAAGACATTTTCCTATGTTATCTTTTGACACTAGTCTATGATCATTAGAAGTCAGAACAGTGGTTCCCTGGGGCTGGGGAACAGTAACCGAGAGACGCACGAAGGAGACTTAGGGTGCTGGCGACATTCTTCTGTCTTGACCTGGGTACTGATTGCACAGATGTGTTCACCTTGTAAAAACTCACCCAGTTCCACACATTTCTGTGCATGAGCTAACAGTAAGAGCTTTCTTTTAAAATATGAAGAGTGATTTGTATCTAAAATACATAAAGAACTCACAAACTCAGCAAATAATCCAACTAAAAAACGGATAAAGATCTGAATAGACATTTCTCCAAAGAAAGTATGCAAATGGCAAATAAGCACATAAAAATATGCTCAGCATCATTAACCATCAGGGAAATGTACATCAAAACCGAAGTGAGATAGTATTTCACACTCACTAAAATGGCTATAATCAAAGAGATGAACCATAACAAGTGTTAGCAAGGAGGTGGAAAAACTGGAATTCTTGTAAATTGCTGGTAGGAATGTAAAATTATGCAGCCACTTTGAAAACAGTTTGGGGGGGTTCCTGAAAAATGTTAAACATAGAGTTACCACATGACCTAGAAATTCCACTGCTAGGTCTATACACAAAAGCTTATTTACAAATGTTTATAGCAGCATTATTCATAATAGCCAAAAAGTGGAAATAACCCAAATGTCCACCTACTGATGAATGGATAAATAAAATGTTATATATTGATACTGTGGAATAATATTATTTAGCCATAAAAAGGAAGGAAGCTCTGATATATACTACAACACAGATTGAAAACATATGCTAAGTAAAAGAAGCCAGTCACTAAAAAACTATATATTGTACGACTCCATTCATATGTAATGTCCAGAACAGGCAAATCCAGAGACAGAAAGTAGATTAGTGGCAGTCTAGGACTGGGAGATTGGGTGGAGAGGAGGGGAATGGGAGTGACAGCTAATGGGGACAGGATTTTTGGAGGGTTAATGAAAAGGTTCTAAAATTAGATTGCAGCGATGGTTGCACAACTCTATAAATATACTAAAAACCATTGAATTATACACTTTAAATGAGTGAGTTTCATCATATGTAAATTATATCTCAATAAAGCTGTTAAAAATACCCAAAATTCATGGCTGTAGAGATTATTTGCATAAAATTCACATGTTTGCATACTGCCTTTCTTTTAGTGGTTCTGTGTCCAGCTTGTAAACTAAAGTGGAATTCCAACAGCCAATACAGAGACAGCTATACACCCACACAAGTGTAGTCCTATCTTCTCCTATATTCCTCCTTTTACAAAAGAGAAGGTCCCACCTCCTGTCTAAGTTGCTCTATCTGGGCACTAGATCCTTTCTTCTCAGAAACCCTAAATCCCCTTTTCTCATCTTTGCTCCATTCATAGGCATTTATTTGTTTTTTTATTGAGGCATAATTGATTATACATATTTTGGTGGTACAAGGTTAACTATTATTATTTGTGTACAAAATGTGATGATCAAATCAATATTATGAGCACATTCATTATTACAAATCATTATTATTCTTGGTGTCCCTTACCCAATTTCTTCCTAATCCCTAACACCCTCCCCTTTTGCCACCTCTAGTAACCATAGAACTACCTTAGTAATTCATAAAAGGTAGTTCTCTCCTTCTGAAAGTTCAACATATTATTGTGGTCTTTCTTTCTTTCTTTCCTTCTTTCTTAGCACCCACTTATGAGGGAGGACATGCAGTATTTTTCCGTCTGTGCCTGGCTTATTTTACTTAACATAATTTTCCCCAAGCTCATCCATGGTGCTGCAAATGAAAAATTTCATTCTTTTTTATGGCTGAGTAATATGCCACCGTGTGTGTATACCACATTTTCCTTATCCAGCAGTCTGTCAATGGACATTTAGGTTGCTTCCATATCTTGGCTATAGTAAATAGAGCTGTGATAAACAGGGGAGTGCAGGTATCCCTTCGACATAATGATTTCCTTTCCTTTGGGTGTATACCTAGAAGTGGGATTGCTGGATCATATATTAGATCTATCTGTAGCTGTTTAAGAAAACTCCATACTGTTTTCCATAGTGGTTGTACTAATTTATAGTCCCACCAACAGTGTATAAATGTTCCCCTCTCTCCACATCTTCACCAACATTTGTTATTCTCAGTCTTTTTAATAATGGCCAGTCTAACTGGAGTGAGATGATATCTCAATGTGGTTTTGATTTGCATTTCCCTGATGATTAGTTTTGTTGAGCATTTTTTTATGTGCCCGTTGGCCATTTGAATGTCTTCCTTTGAAAAATGTCTACTCAGCTCCTTTGCCCGTTTTGTAATGGATTTTTTGTTTTTTACCATGAAGATGCTTGAGTTCCTCATATATTCTAGATATTAATTCCTTGTAGGATGTATGGTTTGCAAATATTTTCTCCCATTCTGTAGGTTGTCTTTTCACTCTGTTGATTGTTTCCTTTGCTGTGCAGAAGTTTTTTAGTTTGATATAATTCCATTTGTATATTTTTTATTTTGTTGCTTGTGCTTTTAGGGTCTTATTCATAAAGTCTTTCAGGCTCACCTTAACTAGTCATGTGACCCTAAGATACTCAGCATCTCTGAGCTTTAATTTCTTCATCTATAAAATGACTCCAGGTAATAGCAGCATCAGAGATAATGCATGTAAAGTTTCGAGCAGAGCACCTTGCCCAGAGTAGCTGCTCAAAAACTGCTTCTATTAGTAATAAAAACACAATAAATATTAGCTATTACTAATCACAGGTCATTACATGCAAGGAAGTTAAGCTCTCTTGAGGAGGGGACCAGCCCATGGCTCATTTGGGAGAGTGTGGTGCTGACAACACCAAGTCAAGGGTTAAGATCCCCTTACTGGTTAAAAAAAAAAAAAACTCTTTTGAGGAAGATAAATTGTCCAATCCTTTCTCCTGGATGAGACAGGGATTGGGGTGCTGAATAAAGTTGTAGCTTTGGGACCCCCAGAGGCCCCACCACCAGGCAGCATCTCATGGTTTCCACCCCACCACTCCCCTCGTTTGCCTCCTACTCCCTGGTCACTCCATCTCGCTTCCCTTGTCCCAAACATAAAATGCGGGGCCTCCCCAAGACAGTTCTCAGCCCTCTCCTCTCCTCACCTTGTGCTCTCCCTGGGTCATCTCTCTCGCTTTCATGGCCCCATCACCATCTGTGTGCTGACAATGTGCCTCTGAACTCCAGGTAAACTAGCAGCTGCCTAGTGGACCCTCAACTGGGATGTCTTTCAGCCTCTTGAGCCCAACATACCTATGCATGAATTCATGACCTTCTCCTGGTTCTACTCCAGGTGTTTCTATGAGTAGCATCAGCATCGTCTCCATGTGCCAGCCAGACATCAGGGGCTCTTTCTCGACAACCACTTACAATAACAAGTCCTGCCTATAATCTACAAGGCCCTACACACTCTGGCCCCTGGCCCCTCTCTGACTTCATCTGCAATAACTTTCCCTCTTCTCCAGCCATGCTGGCCTTCTTGACGACCCTTAAACAAATAAAGTACGCTCCAGCCTCGGAGTCATTGTACTTGTTGCTTCACTGGGAATGTTCTTTCCTCAGATGTCCAAATGGCCAGCTCCCTCACTTCCTTTATATCTTTACTCAAAAATCACCCTTTTAATATGGACTTCTTTGCCCACCCTCTTGGAAATCACAGCACCCCCCACTCACACACACCTGAACAATTTCAATCCTCTTTCCTTGCTTTATTTTTCTTCTTAGCTTTATCACTTTCTAACATTCTAGACATTTCACTTACTTATATTAGTTATTCTGTCTCCCTTACTATAAGATAAGCTCCATGACGACAGGGATTTTTGTCTGTTTTCTTTATTGTTGAATCCCCAGCACCTTAAACAGTGTCTGGCACATAGTCACAAATGAAGGAACGTATGAACTCCCATCATCTAATCAATCTAATCAATCACCTGGCCCCACTACTTTCTCCTGCCAATGTCACTCATATCCATCCTCTCACCACCTCCACCCCACTTCAGTGTGCTGGACACAGAGACGTAGCACCCCGTTCCCCTTCAAGAAATAGGCTGCCCCAGCTGCCAGCACCTGGTCTCAGCTGCAGAGAGCCATGCTCCCAGGGCAGCTGCATCCAGTGACAAGTCAAGGCAGGGGTATAAATGCTGGTCATGTTGTGCTGATGAAGGACATTTGGTAGGCAAGTCACACTTCAGAGCTTCCAGTGAAGTTGGCCAAGACATTGACGTGCCCACATTGCAATATGGTCTCTCTGTCTTGCTCTACCTAATCCTGCTTTCTCTCCTGCCTTCCATAGGAGGGAATAAATATCCTTCCAACCAAACTCCATCTCAGTGCTTGCTCCCAGGAATCCAAACCGCAATGACAAGCACCTCTCCCTGGCTTAGTCTATTAATCTAGCTGGTCTGCCTGCTGTCTGTCTTCCCCCTTTAATTCATCTCCCCACTGCAGCCAGAGTTATCTTTTCAAAAACAGACTCAATCCCATGCTTAAAATCTTCAGTAGTTTCCTGTTGCTCTTAGCACAAAACCCAAAACCTTTAGCATCGACTAGAAGGCCTTGTACGATGTAGCCCCTGCCTCCCTCACCTGCCTCGGTTCCTGCCACTATCCTAGCGCTCGGCACTCCACCCAGAGAAGCCGTTTTTTGAATGTCCTTGGGTTTTACATATGCTGTTACTCCTGCCTAGATCAAGGGTTCTCAACTCTGGCTGCACATTAGAATTCCCTGGGGAGGTTTTTAAAAATCCCAAGGTCCAGGCCACATCCAAAACCAACCAAATCAGAATCTGGAGCTAGTACACAGGCATCAGTATTGTTTAAAGCTCCCAGATGATTTCAATACACAGCCAAAGCTGAGAGTCACTGGTGGAGAACCTTGCTACTCTACGGGAGGTTCCCAGACCAGCAGCTCCAGTGTCGCTTGGGAGCTTGTTAGAAATGCAGAACCTTGGGCCCCACTCCAAACCAAGATGTCCAGGTGACTGGCAGGCACATTAAAGTGCTAACCTAGAGTGCTGCCCACCTCACCCACTGCACTTCACCTGCCTAACTCATACTCACACTCACACCCCTGCTTTCTCAACAAAGCCTTCCCTAACCACACCACCCTGAATCGGGCGAGTCCCAGGGTGCTCATGTGGCACCCTGTGTGCCTTCATGGCTTTTATCACTACAGAGCTTCCATCACTGTGTATTGATTCTACTGAACATCTGAATCCTCTGGTAGAAAGTGGTAGAAGGTGAGTTCCACTGGGGCAGGATTCAGTTCTGCCTTCTCTATTATTGTGCCCCCAGCACCAAGAAAAGTACCTGACACATAGTAGGTCTTTAGTAAATATTTGTTAAATCCTGAAGTTACTTCTGTGTGGCCTCAAGCTCTCCCAAGTACTGCAAGGCAGCTATGGCACTGGCAGAGAAAGTGAAGGAGTAGCAGGGAGGAAAGCTTACTCGCTGGGAAAAGAAGTTTCTTGGGGGGCAGTGAGAAGCCCTTGGAGGTTGAGGCTCTCTGGTAAACAGCTGATGCTGAAGCCTGAGGGACACAGAAGCTATAAGGGATATAATGTTCCATCTGGGAGAGGGCAACCATCATAAGCAGGGTAGAATTGGGTAAAGGAGGAAAGGAATAAAATCTAGAATGGTGGAGGCTCCAGGGTGTCAGTGGTCAAAAGAGGATGCAGCACAGATAGGTTCCAGTGGTTGTAAGACACTCATTCTCTGTAGATTTATTGATCTCAGAATTTTATCCACTCACACAAACACATTCACCTGCACTGGTAGGCCAGAGCCGCCTTCTCTCTCTGAATAGGAAGCCCTGTTTTGAGTGAGACCTAAGTTCAGCTGCAGAAACACACTGCCCTGAGACAGGAAATGCACTCTTTAATAGTGGCTAACTGGACTGGGGCATGCTGCTAATGTCGGGTGGGCATGAAGGATGGAGCTCCCCAGCCTGGGTTCCCCAGCTCCTTGGATGTCAGCCAAGTGTTGGGTACAGGAGGTGAGCCAAAGCTGCTTCTCAAGTCCCTGATCAAGGTAGGCTATGGGTGGTGGCCCTGACAAGGTGATAATGGGGCTCCAAGTGAACTTCTCTTCACAGATGAGGATTCTTACTTTGGAAACACTGAGGGGTTCACTGCACCCAAACTGCTAGTTAAGAGCCTGGAATCCCACAGTGTAGTGGCCATTAGCCTTGTCTCTCCTCTCCCAATCACCGCAAGCTTAAAGATTCGCTCATTATTTATTCATTTATTCATTCAGCAAATATTTGCTCAGTGTCGAGTACACTGAGGCATTGTGCTAAACTCTGGTCATACAGTGGTGAAATGAAGAATATCCCCTATTGTTTCAGAACTCAGAATCTAGTGAAGTTGGTTTTTAGACATTACTGAGAAGAGCCATCAGTCACTTAGCCCAGGGCTTGAAGAGGCCCAATTTGTCTTCTTTAAAATAAAGTTCATTAGGTTTTTCCCTTTACAAAAGCAATGTGTATTTATTACATTTTAAAATACAGAAAAATAGAGGAGAGAAAGAAGTACCCATTGTCAAACATGCAGACTCATACATCATATACAAGGGTACTTCAAATAGTTCATGAAAAGATGTGTATTATCTTTTAACTCTATTTTTTGACAAACTTTTGAAGTATCCTCATATATATATAAAATTTTCATTTGTTTTTATTTATGTAACTGTGATCATACTATATATACAAGTGTAGTCTATTTTTTCACTTACTATCATATCTTATAATATGCATTTCCCTTGTTTTAAATTTTTAAGAGCAGCACCTTAATGACACACAATATACCATAGAATGGACATACTTTATTTAGCCATCCCTTAAGTATAGGACATTTTGTTAATTTCTATTTATTAGTGTTACAGTTAGTATTTATAGAACATCTTTGTGCATAAAGCTTAGCTTAGATTTCCAGAATTTGAGTTTTGGGGTCAAAGGAGGAGGAAGGGAAAAGGGAACATTTGGGGGAGCTCATGTTATTCTTGGTCATGCTCACACGCTTTGGAACAGGACGCAGCTCCTCAGATTTTAGAAGGCCACACCTTTGTAGTAGGCACATTCCATTGCCTGCCCCACCCAGGGAGTTTCTTGAGAAACTGCCACACCCACAGACTCCGGAAGAAGCAGGCCTCTGTGGCCAATAACCATGTCCTTTGCCTCAGATGGACAAGTTGATTGCTAGAAACCAAAGATCTGTGAGCCAATCAGAGTAATCTCACTCATGTGGTACAGTGATAATTTCCCCTCTCTCCCACCAGTGACAGGTTCAGGGATGGGCATTGGACCTAAGATGGTCCAAGCAAAGCAGATAGTCCTTATCTGTATGCTTGTGTCTGTTTTAACACCAAGGAAGAAGAGGAGGAGAGAATTCCTTTCAATATTATGGAAGTAGTATATGTTTCCTAAAGAAAAATTTAAATATGGGAAAGAAGGAAGATATAAGTTAAATCAAAAGAAGACAGAACTAAGGTTACCAGAGATGGCAAAGAGGGAGTAGGGGACAGGAAGGGAGGAATTGGTAAAGGGCCATGAAAAATGATTACATTGTATAATGTTGAATATACTAATCCTGATGTGAGCATCACATATCGCACACAGGTATTGATATTCAACTCTGTACCCCACACATATGTACAATTAACTATGTTTCAATTTTTTTAATTTAATAAAAATTAATTAAGTAAGTAATTGATGGATTAAAATAGCCTCACTATTTTATTTTAGCCTCACTAGTAATCAGGGAAATGTCAAAGAAAATCAATGAGATAATCACTTTTCATTGATCAGATTGGCAGTTTTTTCCGTATGATCAAGTGTTGACAAAGTTGTGGGAAATAGGCACTTTAATAATGTACTTGAGAACATCAATTACTACGGCCCTTAGGAGAGCAAGTTGATGGTATCTGCTGAAAATTAAAATATTAGAAACCATTGGTTCCTCCATATCTGCCTTGGGGAAACTCTTGTACATGTGCCCAAGGAGCTGTGTTCAAGGGTGTTCACTGAAGCATACTTATGATAGGTTGCAATTAGAAACAGTCTAAATGTCCATGAGAAAAGGGATAAAGTTATATTTATATATATATGTATATAAATAAATATATGACACCCTGATTTACTTCATTCTTTTAACTACAGCATGCTAGGGACTCCCAACAAGACATGTTCAGTGAAAAATGCAAGTGGCAAAAAGAAATGTATAGTCCAATGTCTTTTTTTTTTTAAACCACTCACAGAAAACAATCCAAATCTCATTTGTATTTTTATATATGTGCTGGTGAATGCATAAAAAGGAGTAATGGTCAAGGGGACTCGATATACTTCTACCATAAAAGTTGTAATTTTGTATAAGAAGAATGCAATAACATATTAATTGTGTAATTTTACATTAATAAAATTAGAGTTTTAAAAAATATGTGCATATACATACACACAAAAGAAAATTTGGAAAATACACGAAGTAAATAAAATAACCTCCAATCCCACCTCAATTGCTAACTCTCTGAAGCTCTTCCTTCCAGTCATTTTGGAAAGGGTTAGGGGTCTGCTCAGGACCACTCACATCATGCCCATCAGGCCATTAACTGCTCTTCTGCCTTCAAGGGAGCCTGGCACCATTCAATCCAGATCTCCTAATCCAAATACCACCTTGACTCAGCAAAGGTCATGGTGCCCACCCACCACTTGTGATTCAAAATACAAAACACTAAACAAAGTTCTGAATTTTCCCATGACTACTTCAATGTTTTTTTTTAAAGCAGTGAATATCAAAATCTGTCCAAACAATTGCTCTTCCCTCACTTTCTTTTTTTTGGGGGGGTACTTGTTTTGTTCTGTTTTGCTCTGTTTTGTCGGGGGGGGGTTGTGTCCTTGCTTTTCTGTGCCCTAAGCCCACACTCAGTCTGCCTCTTGACTAATCCTACACTGCTCCTCTCCCTATTCCCAAGAAGGCTGTGTTTGCAGAGACACACCCAGTTTGCCTGCCCCCACCCCATCCCGCCCCACCTCTATTCCTCCGTCTCAGTCTGGCCACTATGTCCGGCGCAAGCTGCAGAACAATGAATTCTTAGCAGATGATGGAGCTGCTTGGTCTCCACGTTCTGAGCCAACCCCAGTTATGCCTGGCATTCGGGAGTCAGCGTTTTGTAGGCTTCTGTGACATTTTAGAGCTCACATCCCACTTCTTCCAGCATTTGGAGGAGAAATGGAAGGACAGAGGGCTGCTCTTGCACCACCAATGAACTCATCCTTCTCTGAGAGGCAATGAGCAAGCTAAATTTCACCCCATACATCAGGGAGCCTGAACTCATGAAAAATCACACATTCCCCAGCTGCCTGGCCCACCGGCTGACCTTTCCATAAAAAGGAAAACCAGCCTGAGGCCTCCTCTCTAGAATGAAATAGCTGATTAAACAAGGAAAGACATTTTTTTACTGGAACAAACCCTTCATGCCATCCACCCGAATCCTTTGATTTCTGTATACCTTCCAACGTCACATTTTCTTTTCAGTCCTCTGTGGCTGAAATCACACATTTCTGGGAGCCTTCAACATTTGGGGCAGTGTAACCATAGGCAAGTCACTTATCCACTGTGAGTTTCAGTTTCTCAATCTGTAAACTGGGAACTTTAATCCCTATCTTTTTTGCATTGTTGAAAGGGGTCACTTTGTAATCCTAGTGCAAAATGCCCCTCAGCATTATTCACTGTCTCAAAATAATGGCAGATAAATTGTGCCATGGGATTTGGTTTGACCCCTCCTTGGCTGTGCTCTTCTTGGGAGGCCAAGTCAGGAATGGGGCTAATATAACATGAGGCCAACAGCACATGTTCCAGAGAGTTAGACTGCCTGAGTTTACACATTCTCTCCACCACCTATGGTGGTAGAACCATGAACAATTTCTCCAGTTCTCCAAACCTTAGTTTCTTCAAATTAAAAATGGGGAAGTAGAGACAATAATGCTGTGTAGAGCTGCTGTGATGAGTGAATAGATGATGCATATAAGGCACTTAGCACAGTGCTTTTGGTAAGAGTATGATTTTGATAAGATGTCAGCTATTCTTATTTTGGTGGTTATTATAGTAACACTGTGTGATGACACTATTGGAGAACAGAATCATTAGATCCATCCATAGTAAGATCACCCCTTCCCTGGAGAAGTGTCAGCTGGGAGGAGACTGTCAAAGTTGGTATAGCTGGCAATGCATTAATCAGGGATCTTTGAGTTACAAGTGACAGATGTTCAACTGAACACTAATTTTAATGAAGAAGGGTATTTATTAGCTCTTGTAGTAGGGGTGGAATTGGCCTTGAACATGACTGGCTCTAAAGACTCAAAGTTGTTAGGACTCTATCTAACTCCTTCCCTCAGGACTGCTTCTCTCTGTGGATTGGTCTCACCCTGTTTGTACAGATGGCTTCCTCTATGCAGCAAGTAACTCCGTAGGAAGAAAAAAACTCTCTCTCCTAGCATCTGCATGTACGATCCAGGGAATGATTCTAATTGTCCCTGCTTGGATCATATGCTCACCCCTGGACCAAACTGTGGCCAAATGGATGCAGTGTCCTGATTGGCCAAACATAGGCTGCATCGCACCTTTGGCTGATCATCTCTTTCTATCAGAACCACACAGAATGGGGGATGGTCAGTTCCACAAAGGAGAGGGGTGGTGCTGTCACCAGAAAAGAAGATGTGAGGGGTACTGAACTCATCAACAGGTGCCTGGTTCAGACAACATCTATGGATATCATATTTCCTTTCTTCCCCCACATTCAAGGTTCAGCTTTATTACTTGATGCATTTCCAGTCTCTGGAACACTGTTCCAACTTTAACTAATTAAAAATTTCCTAATATGTAATATCTAAATGTAATTCTAATACATAATATTCCCTGAAAAGCATTTCCAAGTTAAGCATGAAAAATAAAGTGTATTATATATTGTTAAATACAAGTTAGTTTCTAATTCTACCAGGTCCACACTCAGCAATCAGCAAGATCAGCCTTTTTTTTCTTTAATTTTTAATTTTTATTCTTTATTTTTTTGGCACTGGCTGGTATCAGGGATCAAACCCTGGAAGACCAGTCTCTTGGGGTTCCTCAAACTCTTCTGCTAAATCTACAAAGTTGTTTTCTAGGTTGGGGGAAGGAATAGAAATCCCCCTTGTTTTTCCACCTTCATACATGCTTGTGATCTATGGTGGTGTTGCTCGTGCAAATTCTTTAAGGTCCTATGTCAATGTACATCGAGATCTACGTCTCTGTAAGAGGATTACGGGAGACATACCATACAGGGAAGAAACCTGCTACTCAGATGCTTATTCCGGGTTCCTGGAACTCCTTGAGCAACTTGGTCTTTTCGCTGAGTGTTTCTGGAACTCTGCACAGTACAGAACTTTAACAAGAGCACCAAAATCGTTCTTAGTGCTGTGAGCCCATCCTGGTTACTGGGCTGCAATAGGCCGGCTGTATTTCCACAGCCTCCATGTTCTTTGCTGTGTCAGGTGTCCAACTCTGACCTTCATCTTCATGTGATGGTATTTCCAGCTCTTGCAGGATTTTAGAATGCCCTCCTTTCCTTAGAATATCCAGTAAACTACCTGCCATAATACAAGGGTACTTCAAAAAGTTCGCGGAGAAATAGAATTAAAAGATAATGAAAATCTTTCCATGAACTTTTTGAAGTACGCTTGTGTATGGATAATGTTGGCATGTGACTAAAAAAGAAAAACAGCAGAAAACAAAAACAGGACACAGATGCTGAAACTACTGGGAAAGCTCAGAATCTTCTTCATAAGTTCAGTCAGTTAAATCTGAATCATCCTTGCTGATAGTTAAAACTGTGAAGTCATCTCATACTGTGTAAGAATTGTAGGATCCATAATTCAAATTTAACACTGGAATAACGTGATTCCTTTGCAAGAGCTTCACTCCAGACTGAAGCCGTTGAGTTGTTATCCCCAGTGTCACGGGACAGTGGCCTGTTTCTCCTACCGCAGGATCCTCAGGAAGGAGAGGTCTTAGTGTTGCTGGACATCTGGTCTTCCTCTTTCAAATGTAACTGACCATAACATGCCTGCTGATCAGCTTTTCTCTAATCCTTTAACTATGGGACTGATCTGCTTCTGTTCCCTTTCTAAATTATTGTTTTACAATTATTAAAGACTTTAGAGCATGTCTCTGACTTCCTTTTTATTTTCCTCAGTGGGAATTTTGAAGTCTTTGGCATCAGTATCTACAGGGTCTTTCTCTCTTGGCCCACAGCCATGGTTCTCCCGTCCTGCAAGGTGTCCAATTCATCTTTCTGCTCTCCAGTCTCTTGTGAGCGTGCCATGAAGTCAATCCTCTGATTCAGGCTTTGAGTTTTCTCCAGGCTAAGAGTGTGCACTCCTGAGTGCAATAGTCTCTTTACAATGTTATTGTAGCAAGTGAGCTCTGTTTGATATAAAGCATGGAATTGGCACACATTGGTTCTAAGCCTTTACTCTGTCTAATGGTGGTCATTATTCTAGATCTCTTTTAAGTGCTAAATCACTAATGTTTAATAATTGTACAGTAGTCAGAGTCACAGAAAATAAAAAGAAAAATCTTGGGTTCTTTCTCTACAATTGCCTCATCTATTGATTCAAAATTTCTGGAAGGGGTGTTATCTTTCTTGCTTAGCTAAAGAGCTTTCAGGAGGCTGCTCAGAAGTAGAAATTCCAAACATATCAGACCCTGATCTCAGAAGCATTCTGCTTCGTTCTCCATAAGGTCTTGGTCTTGCTTCTTCTGATCCTCCTTTACTCTTCTTTGT
The DNA here is from genome assembly GCF_027409185.1 of Cynocephalus volans. Lineage (NCBI taxonomy): Eukaryota > Metazoa > Chordata > Mammalia > Dermoptera > Cynocephalidae > Cynocephalus > Cynocephalus volans. The sequence goes on along the minus strand of NC_084473.1, from coordinate 66,871,809 downwards.
TTTCCTTTTTCTCCGTCCTAAGAATTGCTTTTCTCCTTTCTTTCTCTTTTTCCTTTCTCTGTCCTTGTTAGTCATGAGCATTTTTGTCCTCAAAGAAGCTTAAATTGTGTCCTGACCTGCACAGTGAATTAGGATGGCCCCTAAATCCAATGATTAGTGTCCTAATAAGAAGAGGAGAGGACACACAGAGACACACACAGAGGAGAAGTCCATGTGAAGACAGAGGCAGGGATTGCAGTGACGCAGCCACAAGCCAAGGAACGCCAAGGACTGTTGGCAACCACCGGAAGCTAAGAGAGAGGTGTGCAGCAAATCCTCGCTCCAGACCTCTAGAAGGAACTAACCTTGTCATCGCCTTGATTTTTGACTTCTGGCCTCCAGACCTGTGAAAGAATAAATTTCTGTTGTTTTAAGTCCCCCCAACACAGACACACAAAAGAGTCAACAGGGGTTGATGTGGTGATGGTTGCACAGCTCTGTGAATTGTACACTATATATGGGCGAGCTATATGATATATGAACTGTATCTCAATAAAGCTGTTATTAAAAAACTATGTCCTGACCTGCCAGTGGCCTTGTTTCCTCTCACCTTCAGGACCAGCTTCAGAAGCTTTTCTATACATTCCTCAGACAGGTGTTTGTCCTATTTGTGTTTCTTAGGCTTCTCGCCTACGTCAATCCCAGTCCTGGGGTCTGCCCACCATCCCCACCAGTCGGCCAGATCCAGTCAGAGAGGGAGACAGACAGACAGAGAGGAAGAGAGAAAGAGAAACTCCTCAAATAAATAGAAAGTATAGGAAATAATAGCACCTACCTACTTGTGGAGTATACTAACATTTATAAAGCAAACGTATTTCACAGGGCCTAGTTTCCAAAGCCCTGTAGTTTCAGTTATAACCTAACGTTTTATAATTACATATAGAAATGTTAAGCTTTCAAAAGACAAGAAACTTTCCCCAGGCTAAAGTCTCTGATGTAGATAAAGAATTGTAATACAGCAAAGTTGCTGGCTCAAGGACAGATGTCCTTGGAGTAGGTTAACCTAAAGTTACTTTATTATTATGTAAAAATACTGAGGAAACTACTATAGAAAAAGACAGTATTTGCTAAGAACAAGCTTTTGTTGGTGGATCGACTTAACCATTTGCAAACTGCATTACGGAATGTCACTTTGTTATTTCACTGATGTTACCAGCCTCTGTTGTCAAAATATATTTAGCCATAACTCCACCTATGTTCCTTTTCTGTCACTGTCTGGCCTGGAGAATAAATACTAAGAAAGAACCCCAGTTCAGTGTTAATTTCCTGAGGAGGAATGCCTCTCTCTTGAGGGTTCCAGGAAATTAACCCCTTCAGGGTTTCTCACTGCTCTGAAGAAATGGGCTTTGAGTAATCCTTTGCATCTCTGTCACCCAGGGGGAGAGAGGTGACAAATCCGTGTGAGGACAAAGAGAGTGTAATACCTACTGAAGGACACTAGGTTATTTCCACTTTTCCCCTCTACAAAGGAACTGCAGTGGCTGTTGTTATTCACCCTACGAATACACTAGTGTGAGAGTTTCTCTGGAGTAAAGACTAGAATGGAATTTCTTGGTCATAAGGCATATATTCAACTCCCCCAGACATTGATAAATTGTCTCCAAAACAGTTGAAATAATTTACATTTCTACCAGCAATGTGTAAGAATTCCCATTTTTCCACATCCTCACCAGCCCTTGCTACATCGGACAAAATTTTTTTTCAGTATGATGATTATAAAATGCTATCTTGAGTTTCCAGTCAAGATGGCAGAATATATGGTCCCCATTGTCACTCTCTCCTATAAATCAACCAATTTACAACTATTAAAAAGCAATTACAGCCAAGCTGGAGCCACTAGAGCTCAGGGGAAGAAGAGGAGAGACCTATGGAGTGTATGAAGGTGGGAGAAGCCACAAGGAGAGAAAGAAAAAACCACTCTGACCATTGCGTGCCATGGCCGCTTTAAGGCTGGAGCTGCTGAGGGCACAGAGCAGGAGCTGGCAAAAGCCACAGTTGTGCCCTTCAGATGAAGTTGGTTAGAGGTGGCAGGGGAGAAGAGGGCCTTGGTGGCCCCCAGGCCAGCAGTACCACCAACAGGGATCCCATGGACCCACATAGGACCGAGGAGCCACAACAACTGAAAAATAGGAGCCACTCAGAAGCCAGTGAGTGAGTCATCGTAAGGGACTGGCACATGGCCCGTCCCATGGGAAGTGTTTGGAACACAGGCCGTAGGGGAGACAGGCCCACCAGGGGAACACTGGGGCACAGCAAGGACAGCTGATCTGCCCTCCAATCAGTGAAGGAACACTCAGAGGACACCAGTCAGGAATGTAGAATTGCATGGGGTGCAGTTTGATGAAAAGACTCAGGCCCAGACCAGTGTTTCTACACAACCCAGGTGCAGCAGATTTCACTAAACCTGGAAGTACCTATAAAGTCAACCATTAAAATCTGAGCTGCACAAAAAGCCTTCCCCAGGGAATCAGCAGCAAAGCAGCAATTTAGCTTAACCACAGAGCTCAAGTTCTGGTCCCCACAAGAAGTTCCCCCATTGTAGAAGTAAGCAAAGGACAAGAAATTAGTTCCAGTGCAGAGTTTAAGTGGTGGGAACAGCAAATAATCCAACACAGAACTGAAAGAAAAAACAAAATACCCACAAACAGAGACAAAGTTTGCTAACTAGAAAACATCTCATTTCACCAAAGAACGCCTATAACACCTAGAAGGACTGGAAGTCCCCTGGGCTACCAAACCAGGAAGCCGGGAGGGCCGGGGGCCTCAGCCAAGCCCACCAACACCCACAACCAGTCCTGAGGATGGGGCCAAGGGCCTCAGCCACACCCCTCCGACAAGTGCAGCCACCACAGTGACGACCACCAAGCCGCCGCAGGAGACACCCCGGGTTCTCCTGAGCCAGGGAGGTGGGGGGCCAAGGGCCTCGACCATGCCCCCACCACCCTCAGTCAGCCCAGTGACAACCAGCAAGCCTCAGCAAGAAGGACCCCAGGTTCCTGAGCTGGGGTGGTGGGGGTCAAGGGCTATTGCCACACCCCCTTGACATCTGCACCCAACCTGGCAATGACCAGGCCACTGCTGGCAGCCCACCAGTCTCCCCCGTGGGAATGAGGGGGGTGCCACAGGCCTCAGTCCCACCCCTCCCCCTTCCTCCTTCTTCCATCCTATTTCCTTCCCCTTTCCCCTCTCCCCTCCCTCCCAACAGCTCTACAACAACATCATAGAATGTAAAAAAGTAATATTAATAAAATTTTTTTAAATGTTATCTTGTTGTTTTAATGGGCATTTCTCTGACTACCAGTTGAGAATTTGTCCATAAGTTTATAGATATTTCAATTCTTCCTCTATAATTCGCTCATTCGCATCCATTGCCATATTTCCGTGGGTTGTCTTTTACTTACCAGTGCATAGATCTACATATATCCTGGGTACTAATCATTTGTCAGTTAATGTTCCTCACAAACATCTTCACTCAGAGTACAAGGGTGGTTATCAGGGGCTGGGGGAAGGGGGATATGGGATGTTAGTTGAGGGGTACAAAGTTTCAGTTATGCAGGATAAATAAGTTCTGGAGATCTAAGGTACAACAATGTGACTATAGTTAACAATATTGTATTGTGTACTTGAAATTTGCTTAGAGGGTAGATCTTAAATGGTCTCACCAAAAAAAAAACAATATAAAGAGGTGATCATGTGAGGTGATGGATATGTTAATTAGCTTGATTGTGTTATTTCGCAATGCATATATATCTCAAACTATCAATTGTACAACTTAAATGTATACAATTTTTAACTGTCAACTGTACCTCAATAACATTGGAGGTGATTGGGAGAAATTCATCTTTCTGCAAAAGTTACACAGTTTTAATTTCCACGGTTTTATGATGTCTTAATAACTTAAGGACAAATATCCTAACCATATCCATCTTCAAAACTGTCTTAGCTCTTCTTTATCCTCTGCTCTTTAATATAAATTTTGTCAAATTCCATGAAACCCCCTACCCAAAGTTTCATTTGAATTACCGTTAATTTGTAATTTGGTGAATTTTTAAAATTCATGAAAAATTCATGTTGTCTCTTAATTATATTTTTCACGAACTTTTTGAAGTACCCTCATAGTGTATTTCTCTGTATTTATCCAGGTTCTCCAGAAAAACTGAGCCATATATGTAGAGAGAAATAGAGAGTGATTTATCTTAAGGAATCGGCTCCTACAATTGTGGGGGCTGGCAAGTCCAAAATCTGTAGGGCAAGCCAGCAAGCTAGAAACCAGCAGAAACTGATGTTGCAGTCTTGACTGAGAGGCAGTGTGGAGACAGAATTTCTTCCTCTTCTGGAGACTTCAGTCTTTTCTCTTAAGGCCTTCAACTGACTGGATGAGGCCTACCAACATCATGGAAAGTGATCTGCTGTGCTCAAAATCTACTGATCTAAATGTTAATCTCATCTTTTAAAAAAAGCACCTTACCAGCAACATCTAGGCTGCTGTTTGACCAAGCAACTGGGTATCATAGCCCAGCCAAGATGACACATAAAATTAGCCATTACACTCTCCATGTTTTCAAGGTCTTTTTTGATGCCTTCAATACAGGTTTTGTATATGTGCTTGTTAGACTGACTCCAGGAGTTACAGTTTTTGTTACTGTTGGAAATTGTATAAATATTTTTGAACTTGATATTGAGGTAGAGTGTTCATATGGTAAAGTGCACAAATCATAAATGTGAATTTTCACAAACCTAACACGTCCATAAAACTAGCAAACAGAAACAACAAACCTTACCAGAGGGAAACCTCCAGATTTCTCAAATATGAAATCAATGGTTCGAAGGAATCTTAGGTAGTTCTTAAAGAATTAGGTGACCCTGGCTGACACTTGGGCAACACTTCAATAGACTCAAACCAGGCTGAGGCAAGCTTTTTGCATCACTTTGTTCTGTTATTCGATTATTAGTCATTCATTCATTCATTCAGGCGTGCAGGCGGTCAATGAGTCACATTTACAGAAGACTGCCACATGGAAGGCACTGAGCAATAAGCACTGGGGATTCAATAAGGAACAGTGAACAAGTCACCTGTCCCCACCCTCAAAGTGCTCCTGACTGATGAATGACACAGGCAAGGTGAGCACAGAGGGCTGCGTGCTATGGTCACCTGAGTATAGGAGGGACAAGAAAGCACAGGACCCAGCCATGTGGGCTGTCATCCAGCCTCCAAGCAGTGCAGGTAGCACTCCAGAGGGAAGCAGCAAGGAAGCCCTCCCTTTGAATGTGACATGGCTATGGCTGGCATCACCTGGGCTCCCCAAAGGCCTTCTTTTCAGCTGGGCTCCAAGACCTGGATACTTACCTCCTCCAACCAGCTAGTCTCTCTCTGTCACAGCTGCAGCCACTATGACCTCTGGGGACTCCTCCCTGCCTCTCCCCACCCCAGTTCAAGCAGTGGAGTCTCTCCAGCTCTCTTTCTGTATTACTCTCAAAAAATAAAGTACCCAAGAATCTTAGTTTTAAGAACTTGACTGCTAATTTCTACAGGATGATAGGAAATATTTTTAAATATGATAAAATGAGCCTATGTTAGTTATAAAGATTCCAAAATTCTACCACATTCTTACAGTCCTGGCCTTGAGTCACGAGTTCCTGACTTTCTCTAAGAAGGTAAACAAAATAATGATGATAATAATAATAGCAGGTATTGAGTGTCTAGGATTTCCACGTACCTTACGTTCAGCAGATGCACAAGTTCAGTAGAATTATCCCCTTTTCACAGATGAAGAAACAGATGCCCAGTATTAAGTGGCTTGTCCTAGGGGCAAAGCTGGTGGGACTGAACACAAAGGCCATCCTACCTACTCTGCACGCCTGGCCCCAGTGGCACTCCAACCCCTGCAGGTCTTCCACCTCCCCTTCTCCCATTGACTAGAGCTTGGGTGATGGCCATGAGGACCCTTTACTCCACACTAGCCCCTCTCCCCAGACTCAAAACAGAATTCGATTTGCTCTCCCTTGTGTCGCGTAGGCAACTAGCCTCGCCAAGGGTCTCTGGAATATCACACCTCTCTTTACTTCACGAACACATTCATGTCGTGCTTAGGTAAAGCGAGGAACTCACCAAGGAAGAGGTTAGAGCCTGCAAACAGGGAGGCTTTCTATTTCACATATTGTTATAAAGATAAAATAATTTTTGTGAAAACACATCACACGGAGTGGGTGCTAAATATGTGTAAGTTAAACCTAAACTGGCTTTTCACTCCTCTCCGACTGACTGGCAAACTCTTCTCAATCAGCATGCCGGCCCCTTCTCTGTAATCCTGATCTCTTCCCTGTTTTATCGCTCCCCTCTCTTTCAGAAGGAATGGCCACCGCACTCTTCCAAGGCTGACCCCTGCATCTGGATGCTGGACCCCACGCCTCCCCAGACCAGCCTGCATCAGCTCTTTGGTCTTTGGTTTCTCATCCCCATCTCCTTTCCCCCACCTATGTACATGTTTAGTCTTAGCCAAATTTAAAAAACAAAAACCTCTTCACCTTGTCTCCTTGTCAAGTTACCACCCTTTACTCCTGCTTCCCATTGCTGCTAAACTGCCATAGTGCCCTACCTACCTGGCTTCCTGCAAATGTCATCAAAAAAGTCACTGATGACCAAATCTGATGGTTTCGTTTTAGTCTTGATTTTGCTGCTGTACTTGGCCCTGAGGATCCCTCCCTTTTCCTAGAAACTCTGTCCCAGCCTGCACCACCATTCCCACTGGGTTCTCCTCCCACACCGCTGATCACACCCTCTTCATCTCCTTTGCCATCTCTTCTTCTTCTCTTTAAGTGTGGAAGACCTCCAGTTTTCTCTCCTTGGCCCCCTTCTCCCACTTTATGCAGTGTCCCAGAACAATCTCATCCACTAACACATCTCCAGCAGTCTTTTAAATTGTGGGTTCTGTGAGAGTGCTGGGGTGGCACTATTTTATTCGAAGCTTGGACTTCTGCCGGGTGACCCACAGGCACTTTATGCTTAGCTGTTGACGCAGACCCATGTGTAAGGTCTTCTAGGGGGAATGCACAAAGACTTAAAGCCCTGCAAGCTGGACACCAGCCCTCTACCTCCTTTGCTGGGTTCCCTTTCCTTAGGACATCCACATGGCCACACACCCCCTCACTGCCATCACAAGTTCTATGCCACAGAAAGAATGACCAATTCAGAAAGGATGAGCTGTTCCACCTTTGCCAACATGTGAAGTCCTTTTTCTGTCTTTTCAACACACTCCCCATCACTCCACCCCATCGCCTAGTCAAGTGAGTTTAATATCACATGACAACAGTGTCCTCTAGAGGACTGTCTTCAAATTGCAATGGTGCCCTCTTGGTGTGGCAGATTGTATTTTCCAAAGATGACTGCATCAGTAACTCCTATCGCACCTGCTCTTCTTACAATGGGACTTTGGCAGTCCACCCATCATGAGGTGGAGTCTATGTTCCCTCCTTTGAATTGGGTGGGCTTGTGATTATGGAGAGAGTGATGCTATGTGACTTCCAAGGCTGAGCTGCCTTCTGCCTGATTCTTACCTTTGGAGCCCTGAGACACCTTAATGAATTCAATTGCCCTGAGGCTGCCATGCTGTGAGGATGTCCAAACCAGCCCATGCAGAGAGACCACATGGAGAGACCACACGGAGAGGTGATTCAGCCCTCCACTGTTCCAGGCCCCGTTACTGACTACAACCACATGAAACACCTAAGTCAGAACAGCCCTACTGAGTCCTTCCCAAATTGCCACCCCACAGAAAACACGAAAGATAATAAAATGGTTACTGCTGCTTTAAGCCACTAAGTGTACAGCAATAGATAACTAGCACAGTGGGTCAGGAAATCGATCTAGTGTATCATGACCAGCATGTTTTTTTTTAATTAAGTAGAACAGAATGGAATGGAAAATGTAATAGTAAAGGTTGTTGAGAAACTTTTTTCAATAAATGTGTGTTTGCATATGTGTATGTTAGATCAAGAAGTAAAATGTATTTGTTTCTGTGAGTCATAAAATTTTTTTTAAGTTTTGAGAAGCTAGACTATTGTTGCAATCCCAGAAGCTACAAAAGCCAAATCCCACTGAGGCCAATATCATCTTAGTGTGTCAAGGAGGCTGGGAACCGTAGTACCTTGTGAGCAAGTTACAGGTGGGCCTACTTAGCTTCCTCATCCAGACTAGAAAGGGGCAGAAACACCTTCTGCTTTGAAAGCAAGAAAGGCAATGATTCCTAGGAAAGAGGTGTTCTGGGTGGTCCTTGGACATTTTTACTAAAATACTTGGTGCCTTGATTCTCTCCACAAATACTCTGTCGCATTAAAGGAATTTCTGAGACAGTTTGATGGCATGTTTCTCTGTGAAACTCCTGCATCGGACTCACTTGGAGGCTTGTAAAAATATATATCTCTGGGCCACTTTCAAGCCTACAGGATCAGAGTCAAGGGGCCCAAGACTGCATCTGAACCCAGCTCCCCAGGGGGATCATAGGCACATTAAGGATTGAGATCTACTGAGTCACAGGGAGAACTGTCAGAGTGTTTGAAATTCAAATTCCCCCAGAACATGAAGGTTAACTCTCTCATGAAAAGGCCTTTAAGCTGATCAAAATACTGATAGGTCTCCACTGCACCATGGATGTAACTGGAAACAGCCCTGATTGTCAAGAAAGCTCATGCAGGGCTCCTACAAAGTAAGAATCAAGGTTGGAAACACCTTCACTTTTAAAAAATAGATTGTATTTCTGAGGAGTAGTGTGTGTGTTAGTTAGCACACGCACTTGTGTGTGTGACTGTGTCTGTGTGTTCGTGCGTGTTATGTGTGTGTATCTGTGTCTATTTGTCTCTGTGTGTATCTGAGTGTGTCTGTGTGTATTTGTTTATGTGTGTATATCTGTGTCTGAGTGTGTCTCTTTGTGTGTCTAAGTGTATCTGGGTGTGTGTGTGTCTTTGTGTCTGTACAGGTGTGCCTGAGTGTTTCTGGGGGTAAGGGTGGGGACCGTGACAAGAGTCCTGGGAAGGCTCTTTCGACAGGATGTTTCCTGATAAACTCCAGGAACAGTCTTATTTATTCAGGTTATACATTCTGAGAAAGGCTCTATTAGGTGATTTTGTTGTTGTGCGAGCATCATAGGGTGTACTTACCCAAACTTAGATGGTACAGCCTACTACACACCTGGGCTATATATAGCCTATTGCGCCGACTACTGTCATACATGCAATCCATCGTTAACCAAAATGTTGTTATGAGCACAACTGAACTTTAAGCCTTGTACCTGGGTGTGTACCACTGGGCACACAGGTACACACACATACACACTCCTTACTTTGGTTGGTAGACCCCTGTGTTCCCACTGGATAGGACCTCCTCCCCTTTTTCCTTCTTTTTTTCCCAGAATTACATCCACATTAGTAAAGATTCACTGGCCTTAAAGGAACTTTAGAGATCCTAGAATCCAGTGTTTCTTAAAGAATTTGACAATAACACTTTTTTTAAATCATCATGCCTTGACAGAACGCCAGCAGGCCACTTGGATTCAACTAAGCAGCCAAAATGGCCTTACAGGGGAGTTAAATGCTACACAAGATGATCCAAAGTTTATTCACATGTTTTTTAAGCTCATAATGGAGTGAAAATATTAGATAAATTAAATTTTATTGCTTAAAAAATGAAAAGCACAGTCTGTGACAAAAATGTGCAATAATTACAAGACAAAGGACCCAACCAAGCAATATCAGCAAGTAGATGACCGGCTTCACCTCCAAGTCAGCTGGCAATCACTGCCTGTCCCCGCAGGGCACTCTCAACCTCATGTTCCTGGTCACTAGCCTGGTCACTACCCCTTAACGATAGTTTATTACATAGTAATAACCACAAAATACATGTTTCTATTTTACTGCATGTTCTTAAATATGTTTAAGAAAAAATATCGTCTGCATTATTTTGAGAGTTTGGTTTTAGTCGGTTTTAATATGTTTCACGAGGACCACCTTGTGAAAGAGAGAAACACTGATTTCACCTCATTTTTAGTTGGGGCTGGCCTGTTAGTTTGGTTGATTAGAACATAGCCTTGTAAGACCAAGGTCAAGGGTTCAGATCCCTGTACCAACCGACCACCAAAAAATAAAAAAATTTGGCATCAGATGGGAAAACTGAGGCCACCAAGGAGAAATGACTTGCCCAAGATAATAGGTTATTCTTTGCTTCAGACTTTCAGATGTAAAAAAGACTTTGAGAAGATTCACAAAGCCTGCTAAGTACCTCCTGTATCTCTGATCCTGAGGGGACTCTGGGGCCCATGAGGGACTGGTGGGATGCTTTGAGTCACGTGCAGTCAGAAGAACCAGAGTTATTGCTGGAATTTTCAAGATGTTAAGTGTTAAAAACAGAGATCTGATCCTTGGGCCTTATTTAGAGATTTGATTGTTTTCTTAATATGCATAATCCTCTAGAGAGTTTGTAAATAACTTTCAGTCTAATTGGATGGTTCTAATTTGTCTGTGTGTGTCCTTAGTCCTAGCAGTAGACTCTGGGAGTGCGCACACTCCCGTTCTCTGTGACAATGCTGGCCACAGTACACTTTGGCACAGTTATACAGACACGATGGGATAAACAGCTGGCACCAAGCCGCCCTGGTTTCCCTTGAGCTAACACCAGGACGCTGGTGAAAACTAGCACCCCTGCTATAATCTTACATACAGTGACCCCTGCTGGTGGGACCTGGAGACATACGTGAAAACCATGGCTCCCATTTTCCCTGTGCCCAAAGGACTTGCCCAAGGCCCTCACTCACCCACCAGCAAAGCCCACAGATTCACATTGGTTGTTTGTACAGATTCCAGTTGTGGATTAGGAGGCACTGCAGAGAAGCCTAGAAAGCAAGGGACGGATGGAAAGGCATCAAGGTGGGCACAGGCATGCAAAAGGAGCCCCCCTAGCAGGGGGAGTGATCTCAGACAGAGCAATCTAGAGTAGTTGTGTTCAAACTTGAGGAATGTGTAGACTTTTTCTGAGGAAAGGAAAATTCCAGGCCTGAGTCTGTTGTTGCAGACTCGTCCACTGGCCTAAGGTCGCAATTGTAGAAAACACTTCAACTTTTAAATTAAAAAGCACTTTGGGCTGAGAAGTAGAAGGAGGAAGAAAGGATAGGGAGAGGTTGATTGACAAATATAAACTTAGATCTGGATAGCAAGGATGAGTTCTAGAATTTTACACAAGTGCTAGGTGACTATAATTAATGATTTATTGTATATTTTCCTCTTTTTTTTGGAAAAGCAAGTTTATTTGTAAACTTAGTCAACATACATAATTGACCTAGAAACTTCAATAGAAGGATAAATTTTTAAACGACTTGGAAGGCCATCTCTGTAAAAGTGATTTTCCCAGGACAGTAACCAGATATAACCTAATCCAACACCATCTTAGTGGCAGAGTTTCCATAAGATTTATTGTATGTTTTCAAATGACTAGAAGACAAGAGTTAAATATTCTCAACACAAAGAAATGATAAATGTATGGGCCAGCCCGTGGCTCACTTGGGAGAGTGTGGTGCTGATAACACCAAGGCCACAGGTTCGGATCCCTATATAGGGATGGCTGGTTAGCTCACTTGGGAGAGCGTGGTGCTGACAACACCAAGTCAAGGGTTAAGATCCCCTTACCCGTCATCTTTTAAAAAAAAAAAGAAATGATAAATGTTTGTGGTGATAGATATGCTAATTAGCCTGATTTGATCGTCACGATGTATGCATGTATCAAAATATTACTCCATACCCCATAAACATGCACAATTCTTATGTCAATTAAAAAAATAAATTTTTTAAAAAGAGGAAAAAATTTTTTTAAAAACATCACTTTGGGGTGCCAATATGATGGTAAACTCAGATGCAAACATGGGCCCTGAGATCACATGGGAGAATCTATTCACAATTTGGTCATCTGAATAATCTAAGACATACCTATATAAATTTTTTTTTAGATTATCAACAAAATCAAAGTACAAAATTAAAAACATGTAGTGAATGCACAACTCTTAAGAATACACCTGAGGCCCCCAGTGGTTCATGAACCCCAGCTGGAGAATCATTAGGTGGACAAGTTTGGACTTGTACGGATGGCTGTGAGCTGAAGAATCAAGGTGGGCATGCAAGGCTCAGAGAGCAGTTTGACTCTGGTGGGAAAAAATTGTCCCCCCAACCCCAAGTAAGAGCAGATTTGGATTAAGAAACAATGTCGTAGTTATTCATGCCTGAGCACTTGAATACATGCTGAGAAATATATCCTGAAATATAGGAGGGGTCTTCAAAAAGTTCATGGAAGGACTCGTATTATCTTTTAATTCAACTTTCCCATGAACTTTTTGAAGTACCCTCATATACTAAGATAATAAAAAACAGTCATGGTGGCAGCCAGATCATGATGTTCTTAACGCCACATAAACAATTCTCAGACAAGGTCATATTGTGACCAAATTTGGAACAATACAGAGACAGGCCACTCTACGACCACAAAAATGACTAACTAACCCTCTTTTCTGACTAACATGAGAGATTACTACTTCCTTACCAATGATAACTCTAGCTCAGCTTTAATCCTCACTAGATCTTCACTTGAATCCTCCTAGATAAAAATTAAGATACTCAATCACCAAATTCTCCCTATTTCTTGACAATTTCCAATCCAAAACCAGTCCCTCCTCTCTTAATCCCTCCTTAGGATCATTCATCACAGCCCATATCCTATAAGAGCCCCTCCCAACTCACTCATACTCTGGATCATCTGGGGTGTGTTCTCTCCTACCGCAGCGAGCTAAATAACCTAACCTTCTTTCTCACCGCCAGTATGTTCCTGGTAGTCTTTGGTCAGTGAGTGCCAACAATTTTATTACAAATTGTTTTCATTTTATTTTACATGATAAGACATACTATTGATTTTTTAATTGTGTGTACAAGTAAGTTATATTATTCATTTCAATAAGATAAAGGAGGCATTATAAAATATTTGTTTGAAAAAGGAGCATCAAGTCTGGCAGTATTGAGAACCACCAGAGGAAAGAATCCTTCATTTGCCAGATTGCAGTACAAATTGGGATTATGGCATTCTTCAGCCTACCTGGGCCTGGGCAGGTTCTCTGGCCTCCCCTAGTTGGGCTGTCAGGGACATTTCCCCAGGTCCTGGTGGCTGACAGCTAGCACTGCACGGGGACCCGTCAGCAGAAAGGAGATGCTCCCATAGACAGTGCTACAAGAGCCTGCCTGCCCACAAGCCCAGAGGCTGCAGCTGGACCAGATGAGAGCTCCAAACCATCAATGGACTTTTGCAGAAAGACCACACTCCTCACATGAAGGATGGGTAGGAGACTGGCATATAATGTGCAAAGTGCAAGAAAGTGGGGTAAAAGAAAAACGGGTAAACTTCTGGGCCAGCCTGTAGTCGAAGAAGCATTGCTGGAACAGAGAAAGAGTGGCATCAAAGCAAGTTGGGCAGAGAAAACCCTACCATGCCCACCAGAAAGGTGGGCACAAACCTGGAAGCAATCTTCTCCAACTGTCTTTTGCCTCGATGAAAATTTAGGATGAGGAGAAGAGGAGGCATGTCCCAGCTGCATATACCCTGAGATGAAGAAAAAGGAATTATGGAGAGCGAGACCCCACAGCCTCCCTATCACACTCCATCTCCCTCGGTGCAAGGCAAATGACCAAGGAACCTTGTGCATGTACTTTGATGTAAGGGACACTAAGAAGAAAGGGAATTATGAATACAAAGCATTAGCCAGAATCTGACCTTTACTTTATTGAAATTCTTCCCCCCCCACCAAATGTTTTTCCTCTGTCCAAGAAGACCATCGAGCCCAAATTATTACCATTTCTTATACTGCATCCCCCACACACACACCCATCCTGTCCCCACATATGGCACTGCCATGAATACTGCCATTAAAGCACATTCCCTTGCCCTCTGTTATAGGCAGCTGTCTTGGAGGAATAAGCAACCTGTCAAACTAAGTGGACGGCAGAGGGAAACTGGCCCTGGCTCTGGGTGTGGGGCACTGAGCTGGCAGGGGACAGGGAGGGGGCAGTACATGGCAACCTCTCCGCCCAGGGCTGAGTGACTTTCTGCCAGTGGGAAAAGCTTCCACATGGGACATGAGGACCTCAGCCTTCAGCACAGGGAGTTTTCTGTTCAGGGTACTCTTTTTCCTCATGATGGGCACATTTATAAAAGTAGTGCATGGTCCTTAAAGAAAATCAGGAAAACTATTGAAAAGTAGAAAGACAAATACAATTTCACCCATTTCCACCTCCAAAACAACCTAGCAAACGTGTCAGTGTATCTCCTTTCAGACTTTTATAAAATTTGCAGGTTCGTTCTAACGTAGAGCAATACCAACAAATACGCTTGCTGGTCCTAAAAGTCACACCAAGAGGGCAGGTGCCTATGGCACAGTCCCTTTTAGAATAAGCTCAATGCTCCAAACATCCAGCATGCCTGGAATGGTCTGGCCCTGCCTGCCTCCCTGGTCTCATCCCTTGACCCTGCTGGACTATCTGCCCCTCACTCAGACTCTGTTCTGTCAGTCCTGGAAGGCGACAAGCTCTGCCCACCTTGGGGTCCACACACATGCTGTCCTGCTCCTGATGTACACTGGGTGCCCACACAGCCTGGTTCACATCCTCTCACAGTTCAGATCTTGGTTCTGAGGCCTCTTCTGGCCTCCCCTACCTGCATCTCACGTAAAGCCCCTCTGTTACTCTCTTTCATAGCCCTTCTCCCTTTTGTGAATGATACTCTCCCAATTTATGATGATACACTTTATTTGGTGTCTGTGTCCCCCACGGGAGGGACATCAGCAGGGCCACATCTGTTTTGTTCACCTCTGTTAATCTCCTTGGTGTTCTTGGTTGAACATCTCTCCAGTTGATCTCCCCCATCCCAACCTGCTCCCAGCCACATCAGCTTCTAACCTCATGGTTCAGATCCAGCTCACAGCCTCTCTGTGCACCTCCCACATAGCACCTCCAGGTGTGATCTTCACTTCTCCTCCTAGCACAAGGCAGCTTCCCCCTCGCTTCTCTGCTTCAGCTGCAAGGTGAACAATCCTCTCCGCTCCCACCCAGTCTGACCTCAAGCAGCGACCTCTCCCTGGCCCCAGAAGTTCCTGCAGGGCTCTCCTTGCCTCTGGAATCAGACACATGCAGTGACATCAAGCTTGAGCTACAAGGCTTTAGAGACACCGCAGGGCTGCCAGGAGCAGCAGCAACAACCTCATGTTGGTGCTTGGACATCCAGGTGTAGAGGCGGGAGGACTCTACTCTGAGATCACAAACCAAGTGCTAGAGACCCAGGCTGTAGAACACTTGAACACTGATGACTTTACTTGGGATGTTCTCTAAGAGCCTAGACAGTCAAACCTTCTTGGACACTTATGAATCTTCATAGGTAAAAGGTCCCACCATCTTCGGTGAGGCAAAGTCAATGAGGTATAGTTAATCCTCGTTATTCACAGTAGTTATGTTCTACAAAGTTGGCTGGAACATTGAATTAGCAATACTGAACCACAGCTCCTAGGGGAAATAAAGGGTAGGTTCCTGTGAGGCTCTGGCCACAACATCTTCATCATCCATTTGTGTGTTTCTGTTTAAAGACACCATATCTAATAAATATATATAATTGATTCACTTACACTGAATTCACAGACAACAGGACTATAAGTCATGCCTGAATTAAGTTTATATAATCCATGTATTTTCTCTGTAAGGAACTTCATAGCCTTCTTGCCCTTAGGAGCACTAGACAGCACTTCAGTACTATGCTTAGGGACCATTTTAACAACGAAATCACCAACAGAAAGCACAAAAATGCAAAAAAAAAAAAAAGTGGCACTAAATAGACTGCGAAAAGGACACTGGCTTACGGTATGAGAGCTGAAACAAGTAGGCAGAGCTATCACCTTATTCGACCTGGGAATGTGTGCAATGGGCCACTCAAATTTGTCACTGCTCTGTGAGTATTCACAAATGACTGTGAAAGAGCCACAAGTACTGATTTTGGAGTGACAAATAAATTTTAGTGAGTAGTCGAATTTGAAAATATGAAATCAACTCTATGTGACATTTTATCTCGGCTCACGGGGGAGGCAGAGATGGGTCAGCTCACATCTTCAGGCAGGCAGCCCTCTCTCTTCGGGAGAACTACTCAGTAAATACACAAGTCCTCCTGGGCAGGGAGTACCAACCGGTCACTCACGACCTTGGCCAGAGCACCAAGGCCAGCCAACCAGAAAGCAACCAATTTAGTCAGTGGTCCAGAGCTTTCCTGGTATCATGTGGCCCTGGGCTGACAATTCCGGGAACAGATCACATGACCATTTAGCCATTAACTGTCTCAGCAAAGTAAGGTAAGCTGGCCAAGTTGGAAGACCTGCTCCAAGGGGAAGGCTAGAGACCAGGGTAATGCTCATGGAAACCTTCATCCCACTTCATAAATGTTCCAGAGAGTGCATGTTAGTCACAGTTCTCCAGAGAAACAGAATCAACAGGATGGAGGGAGAGAGAGAGAAAGAGGTGAACTGGCTCAAATGATTGTCGAGACTGGCAAGTGCAGAATCTGTAGGGCAAACCGGCAGGATGTAAATTCCAGCAGGAGTTGATGTCACAGTCTTGAGTCCAAAGGCAGTCTGGAGACGGTCCTTCCTCCTTGTGGATCCCATCTTTGTTCTTAAGGCCTTCAGCTGATTGGATAAGGCCCACCCACATTATGGAGGGCAATCTGCTTTTCTTCATCTACTGATTTAATGTTAATTATATGTAAAAAATACCTCATAGCAACCTCTGGGCTAGTTTTTAACCAAACAACTGGGTACCATAGCCTAGTCAGTTGACACATAAAATTAACCACCACAGCATGTTTCAGCCCTTCACAGGAAAACTTACAGAGTGCCAGCTCAGCCCCCCTGACTCAGCAGGACCCTGAGTCAAGAGCACATGAGCGCTGACCCTCCCTGGTACTGCAAGCTCTGGCACCACACATGTTTCCACACACAAGCTGCCCTCCAACACCTTCCCATCATCATTCATAGCAATAGTTCTGGTCTCTCACCTAGTAGTGATTTCAGGCACTACCTGC
Source organism: Cynocephalus volans (assembly GCF_027409185.1). Lineage (NCBI taxonomy): Eukaryota > Metazoa > Chordata > Mammalia > Dermoptera > Cynocephalidae > Cynocephalus > Cynocephalus volans. The sequence goes on along the minus strand of NC_084473.1, from coordinate 66,854,636 downwards.
TCCAGATTCTCCTGGCTTCTGACCCTACTGAATTTATCTATTTACAGCCTCACCTCCCCTGCAGACCCACTCTCAACACCTCAACACCACCTTTTTCTTTTTTTTTCTTTTTTTTTTTTTTGCCTATAACCTTGATTTCCTGCTAACGTCACTCAGATTCTCCCTCTGAACACACTGTGTTCAGGCAGCCTGCATTCCAGTTTAGGACAGGCTCTGAGCACACTGGATTTAGAAGGGGTGCAATAAGAGAGGGTGGGTGCTCAAGAACAGGAGAGCTGGCAGTCCATGGCATGGAAAACACCCAAGAACCAGCTCCAAGTTCATGGTGGAGTTGTCTGGTTCAGATGGTCTGGGATGAGAATCAAATCCGTTCCCCCAATAAAGCTTGTTGGCAAAGGTTTTGTGACATTCCTTTTCAAGCCAAAGTGTGCCCCACAGCTAAATCTGGATAGCCAGGAGCTCTTCTAAAGATCGACCAGCACCTTAAGCCCAGGATGTCCTGGCAGAGAAGACATAATTATTAAGGAAGAAGGAGTTCTCCTTGCATATACAGAGAGAACTGTTAAAAAATATTCATAAGGCAGTCAGATAAAGAATGCCCAGTGAAATTTGAATTTCATATAAGCAACAAATAATTGTCATTTATGTGGGACTTACTTGTACTAAAAAATTATTCATTGCTTATTTTAAATTCAAGTTTGTCTAGTGCCTCGTATTTTTATTTGCTGAACTTGGCAACCGTGAATACTCGGCAATTGTAAAGTATGGGACTCGGTCTTTTTATCTGTATGGGGCTTAGCACCATAGGTAGTATGGGAGTCCATTCCCATGTTCTTTACAGCTCTCAGTCTGTGGATGTTGGCAATTGACATTTGACAGATATATTTAAATTTGGAGATCTTTAAAAGGTACTCTTTCAAACTGGAGCATGAACTGTGGCCCAATTCATAGTTAAGAAAGAACAGCTCCTTTTGAGTAAGGGTTGGAGCTGAAGATAGGCTGGCCCAGGTATAAAATAGTCCTTCTTGGTCAGGGTACCCCCTGGAAGAGTGTGCATTAAATGGCCTGGGTGGAGGAGAGGGCAAAAGAAAACCTAAAGTCATGGTTGCTCGGTTGTCCAGGTGCCCAGGTGGTCAACATGGCCCAGTGTCTGGGGCTCTCTATAGGGCCACTGTCTACCATGGGTTCCTCTGGCCCTATAGGGGACCCATATATCTGAAATTAATAAGTACTTATAAATGGATTAATTCATCACACAATGAATGTTTATGGAGCAGAGCACCAAACAGGTACAAGACAGACTTTGGAGTCAGACTTTCTTCCTAGCCATGGCATATTAGGCAAATTACTTAACTTCTCTGAATCCCCCTTTCCTTGCCCGTAAAATGGGAATGATAATAGCTGAGAGTGAATATCGTATAGTGGTTGAAAACACACTCTTGTGAAGAGCCCTAACTACATTGGATTTAAACCCCAGACCTGCCACTTACCAGCTGTGAGGCCTTAGGCAACTCACACCAACACTCTGTGCTTCAGATCCCCCATTTGAAAATAGATGGCCACTTAGCTCAGTTGGTTAGAGCATGGGGCCAATAAAACCAAGATCCAGAGTTCAATCCCTGTACTGGCCAGCAGCCAAAAAAAAAGAAAAGAAGGAAAATGGAGACAGTAATAAAAGTACTACACCTACCTCAAATGGTTATCATGAGAATTAAGTGAGTTAACGCAAGTAGAAATGTCCATAACCTCAGTCCACCTGATACATAACGAGCCCTTCATAAGGGCAGTATTGTCATTAACAGCTATTACAGCACAGTGCCTGGCACAAAAGAAGCTCTTGATAAATATTTGGTGAATGAACTGGCATTTACTTATTGCCAGTCCCAACCACATGGTTATTTCATTTACTCCTCAGAATAACACAGCAAGGGAATATTTTGGAGAAATGAAGCAAGTAATCCAATGTCTCTGGATATGCTCTTCGGGAAGCAAAGTGGTTATTAGGGTGCCTGGCACATGCCAGTTGCTGCATTACATCTCTTCCCAGCATGTCAATGGTCTCTAAGGAACAAAGAATACAATGCAGGCCCCGCCCCCTTAAGCTTAAGCTTGACAGGCTTAAGTTCTTGTCACAAATCTCTCCTTAAGAGGAAAAGCTACTCCAGTGTCTGTCTTTGATCTCTTCTGATCTGCACTTCATGGAAGAATCAAAGTAAAAGATTGGCCAAAGAGCATGTCTGATAATGAGATAACAATTGTAGAGCACTTTATGGTTGTAGAGCACGTATTTGCATATATGTATGTGTATATATATGGAGAGGCTGGCAGCAGATCCTTAAGACTAAGTACTGTAAACAAGTTGCCAGAATGCCTTTTCTATGAGAACTATTTTTTGCACCCTGGCAATCCCATCAGAACAGAGTCAAAGCCCCAGTGTGCCCCCATCTGTGCTCTACACTCCAGCTCACCGGCCACAGACCAGCTCACCTGCTTTTCCAAAGTTTACAGAGAGAGAAAAGACAACCCTGTTAAGCTTTAGAGTGATTTACATGGGCAGGGGAGCAGGAGAAGTGAGTAGGAGGATGTTTTCTTCAAGTTGAAGGAGGTAAGAAGAAAGAAAAGAGTCCAGCTGTAGCAATCAGATTGTCAGTACCAAAGATAGAGTGACTCAGGGCAGGTCCTTGGCAAGCAGGCACTGAGCTAGGATGGGCCCACGCCCTGGAGAATCAGAATAGCATTCTGTGATCCAAGTGGGAAGGAATGCATCCGCTCAGGAAACCAGGTGAGGCAAGGCTGTCATTAAGGCAATCTGGGCAGAGTTATGATTACACATGGACCAACCTGTCGAGATGAAAACCCAAACTCTCAGCGCCTGCTCCCTGCAGAGTGGCCAAGTTTTCCCACGCTGCCCTTTGGTCCAGCTAGTATATCTGGGCAGGGACATGGCCCTAAGTATTTGTGGATAAAGCACCTGACAGTTAGTAAAAATAATAATAATTTTTAAATATTGTTGAGTGAGCTATAGCATTACATGAACTGACCAATCCTTGTTCTTTTGCTCATTATTTAGAATGGAATGTTCTAACATGAGAGAATGTTTATATAACCAAGGGAGAGACATTTATTAGAGAAAACTTAGAAACCCCATGTAAATATCCAGAAAAAAAGTATAATCATTTTGTTACTGAAATCTTGGGTCCCAAAGTCATAGAAATGAACAATGTACCCAGCAGTAAAGCAAGCAACGCTTTAGAGGAGATAGACTTATGCCTAGGGGGGTAGCTACCGGAACAGCTCTGAGAGGAGCTGTTCAGGGTCTTTTATAGAGAAAGTTGTTAAGAGGTGCAGGCCAGTGTCACTGGAGGTGTTCCATTCTGTTCTTCCTAGCTGCATCATGGGCGCATGCTCGGTTAAGGCTTTCGTCCTTGCGCCTGCTCAATAGGTCCAAGATAGTGGTGGTGTTCGTCATCAACCCAGGAGGGTCATTGTAGTGGTCACCTTGAAGCTTTGTGCACGTACAGGAATTCCTAAAGGGGTCTCAAATTTCATATGTAACTTAATTTTTAGAATTACAGTAAACAAGTCTTGCCGGAGGGGTTTTGCAACTCAGTGAATTTCTGTCCCTGTCTTATCTCAGTCTATTTTATCAGGGTGGGCCATAGGGTATAATCATGTACCCTGCAGGGGGGTCTCATGACTGAGGAGTGGAAAAGTAACAAAGTGTCCTCTGCAGGGAAAATGGAGTCAGTTTGGTTCACAGGCCTACCCTCACTCTGTCTTAATTTCTAATCCCATCACCCATACATAAGGACCCTTAACATTTTGTTGTAACTCTTCAGACTCTTTTCTATGCATATATATACATATCTGTTTCAGATAAAAAATAAAATCATGATGCACAATATCTTTCATTACTTGATTTTTTCATTCATTTAAAAAAAAATACAACACACATCTTTCCATGTCAAAAAAAAAAAAAAATACTCCTACTGCATCATTCCTGTCCACAGGGTACTCCACTGCATGGTGCTTCCATTAGCTATTTAATCTGTTTTCTATTGTTACATACTTAGTTGCCTCCAAATATGACATATCATATATTCTGTACTATATACAACCTAGTTCACACATCTTTCCAAACACGTCTGATTATTTCCCTACGTTCCTCCTTTAAGAGGAATTGTTGGATCAAAGGGTTTTGTGTGTTAATGGTTTGTAATATGTATTGCTGAATGGCTTTGCCCTACAGATGAGTCACACTGATACAAGCGTCTGGGGACGCTTGATAGCCGGCCCCGACCCACCCCATCCTCTTACCAGGTTCTTGACTCTGCCACAGGAAAGAATTCAAGAACAGTCATGGTATAAAGTCACAGTAGGTTTAATGTAATGGATAAGAGATACAGACTTCACAGAAAAAGTGCAGCTTAGCTCCAGAGACTGAGCAGGGCCCACACAAAGTTTAATACAAAAGTAAGAAATACACATTCACAGACAAAGTGTAGGCTGGCTCTAGAGTGAACAGCAGCCTGCTAAAGGCAAGTTTGATACAAAAAATAAGAAACACACACCTCAAGTGAAGTGCAGGATGGCCCCAAGAGAGTGAGCAACAGCCCTGCCTTCTACCTGATTCAGCTTTCATAGTTTCTCTGTCTAATACATATTCATACTATCTAATGAATATTCAACTAAGGAGATGGCTTCCAGTTTTGTAACATAGTCTTGCACATGCTCAATTGGTGTCTTTTAGAGCATGCTCATTGGTCAAATTCCATCACATGCACCAAATATATTCAAGAATATTTGGTGCTCTCTAGTGACTCCAGTGGAAGGTCAATTAAAGGATAAACTATTTTTTACTCAGCATGCTCGGCTAGTGCCCCCTGCAGTCTCAATCTCCATGGGCTAGTACCAAAAATAGGTGCTAGGTAGCCCAGGACTCAGAGGCAGAGCTTGAGTCCTAGGGGCGGAGCTTGAGTCCTAGGGGCGTAGCCTGAAACCCAATCCCAGGGGGACTGAGCACCTCCTATCTCAGTACTATTTACATCTCCACCGCCATTGTGTAAATGTTCCTTTTTCTTCTCATCTTCAAATGGTTTTGTCTTGCTATCTAACAAGTTGAACGGTGATGTAAACAATGATTTTTTGTTTTTAATTTCTTACACTTTTAAGTGAAACTGAATGATATTTCACATGTGTTAGTTTCCTATGGCTGCTGTAACAAAGTACAACAAACTGAGTGGATTAAAACAGCAGAAATTCAAATATATTTAAATGTAGGAACTTTCATTATACCAATATTTGTGATGATAGAATGTTTCTTTCATAATAACTACTGCATGTCTATGTGCCAATAAATAAGCATACAGCACTTAAAAAAAAAAGACGGAAATTGATTGTCTCACACTTCTGGAGGCCAGCAGTCTGAAATCGAATTGTCAGCAGGGCATGGGCCATGCTCCCCCTGCATGCACTAGGGAAGGACCTGCTCAGCCCTCTCTCCTAGTTTCAGGTAGCCTCAGCTGTCCCCTGGCTTTCAGATGGCCATCTTCTCCCTGTGTCTCTACACATTGTCTGTGCTCTGTGCGTGTCTGCCTCTGTGTCCGAATTTACCCTTTTTATAATAAAGGACACCAGCCACATTGGATTAAGACCCACCCTAATGACCTCATTTTAACTTGATTACTTCTGCACAGACCCTAGTTCCAAATAAGGTCACATTCTTCTAAGGTACTGGGATTTGGGACTTGAACATAACTTTTGGGGAGGACATAACCTCCCCAAACAATAATAAACATGTTTATTAGCCATTTATATTTCTTTTTCCTTCAGTGAATTGCCCATTTTTCTAACTGAGTGGTATGCCTTTATTTATTTATTTATTATTTATTTGTAGGAATATTTTATTATTAACTCTTTATCTAACCCATATGTTGTAAATGTTTTCCCAGTTTGTGGGAAACAAGAGCTGTAAAATTTTTTACATATTCACCTTTTCCTTCTTTTTCTCATTTTTATGGCCTACTCACAAGCATTCTGCCTCAAGATTGTAAAAATGGTGGTGTCGTCGTCGTTTTTACTTTGCCACACCACCCGACTCATTTACTTACAATTTTTAAGGGCTGAAGTTTTGTTTGTTTGTTTTTTATCATAAATGTAATGAGTACTTATTTTACCAAATGTTTAAAATATAGTTGATTACAGGGATGAAAATATCAATAACCAGCAATCCCATCATCACGGAAAAAAAACTTAACATTTTGCTGAGTTTCATTCCCTTATTTTTCATTTGCTTGCATATATGCAAATATATTGTGTATGTATTACATTGACATTCCATAAAACTGTGAAATATATGTGGTTTTTATGCTATTATTGTTCTGTCAATTTTTTAATTAATATTAAATTATCTGGTATAGGGAAAGTATTGAACTTTGATATTTTTATTTTACATATTTATGGGGTACAGAGTGATATTTTGATACATGTATACAATATGTGATGTTCAAATCGGAGTAGTTAGCATATCCATCCTCACAAACATTTATTATTTCTTTGTGTTGAGAACATTAGAACTCCTCTCTTCTTGCCATTTGAAAATACACAACAAATTATTGTTAGGGATAGACACCTAGCACTGCTATAGAACACTGGAACGTACTCTTCCTCTCTGACTGTAAGTTTGTATCCCTTGACCAACCTCTCCCTATTTCTCCCCACCCCCTCCCCTTCCCAGTCTCTAGTAACCACAATTCTCTCTACTTCTATGAGCTCAACTTCATTAGCTTCCACATATGAGTGAGAACATGCAGTATTTATCTTTCTGTGCCTGACTTATTTCACTTAACATAACGAGATTATAAAAATGGTGTTGCCTGTGTTCTAGTACTTTTTTGGTTTATTTTTAAAATTTAAATCTGGAGTTTATTTTGACAGGAGACGTAGATGTTATGGATCACATGCGTCTCCCAAATATTCATGTGTTGGAAATTTGATCCTCATTGGAACAGTGCTAAGAGGGTGTAAAATCTGATTCTGGTATTAGAAACGTGGGTCCTTTAAGAGGTGATTAGATTTTGAGAACTATGCCCTCGTGAGTGGATTGATCCATTCATAGAGTAATGGATTAATGGTTTAATGTGTTGTCATGAGTGTGGTTCCAATGGCTTTATAAGAAGAACAAGCGAGAAGGTTAGTTCTCTCTTGCTCATGCAATTCTTTCCATGCGATACCCTGCATTGCCACCAAAAAGAAGCCCCTCACCACATGTGTTCTCTGGACCTTGGACTTCCCAGCTCCAAAACTGTACAAAATAAATTTCATTTCTTTATAAATTATCCAGTTTCGGGTATTCTGTTATAAACAACAGAAAACAGATGAATAAACTAGATGACTTTTTTCCCAAACAGCTAACCAGTTTTTGTAATATGTTTATCAAATGACTTATCTTTTATTAAATTCCTATGTACACTTGGGTCAATTTCCAGGCTTTATATTCTATTTCACTTTTCTGTATGTCTGTTTCCATTGTATACTTTATAATACATTTAATATTGGAGGTAGACATGCTTTATCATATCAAGGAAAATCTTCTATCTTTGATTTATTAGGTAGTTTTACTGAAAAACATTTGCATCAAATGCCTTCTTAATATATCAGTAGATAATAGCATCATTTTTCTCATTTGTTCACTAATTCAACAAATATCTTTTGAATACCTACTATGTGCCAGACCCTATGCTGGGTGCTGAATACAACAGTGAGCTAAACAGACATGGTCACTGCCTTCATGACACTTAGAGTCTAGTGGAGTACACAGATGTTAATCAAGTAATCCCATAAGAAATATAAAAGTACAACCACAACCAGTGCTAGGGAATAATGGTTTACAATACCTAATATGTGGTCCATGGACCAGCAGCTTGGCCTCACCTGGGAGCTTGATAGAAATGCAGAATCTCCAGTCCCCCCAGACCTCCTGAATCAGAATGTGCATCTTAACAGGAGGCTTTATACGCACTCTACAGTTTGAGAAGCACAGGAGTAAGGAAAATTTGACTGATTAGAGAGGTAAGAAGAGGCTCCTTGAAAAAGCAATGAGGAAAGTTAGCATTGAAGGGAGAGGAAGCATTAACTAAGTCAAAAAAGGGAGGAAGAGTGTTACAGGTGGAGGAAATTGCATGTACAAAGCCCCTGCGCATATGATGAACTATGAAAGCCAGTGGAACTGGAACTCAGAGTTCCAGGCAGAGCACCAGGGGAGATGAGCCTGCAGAGAGGGGAGGGACCCAACATACAAGGCCTTAGGAGTTTTGTCTTGTGCTAAGGAGTTTTGTCTTTATATTGCAAGCAACAGGAAGTCATGGTTGTGTTTTAAGCATGAGCATTACTTAATTATATTTGAATTATGAAGTGATCACTTTTGCTGCCTTTGACCTGTCGATGTGCTGAAATGAGTAATATATACTAATAGACCACATTATATTGAGCTATATCAACATTCCTGGAATAAACCTTACCTGAGCATGGTGTTTATTCTTTAAATATACTGCTGGATTTTATTTAGAAGTATTCTACTCAGTACACTTACATCTACATTTATTCACTAAATTAGTCTATAGGTTTTTTCTGTTCATTTGGGGGATGTTTTGTTCTCTTTTTTGTCTCATGCTAGCTTTGTAAAGTAAAATTCTCTTTTATTCAACAACTTATATATCATGAGAATTCCTTTCTTTGAAGACTTGAAAGAACTCACCTATGCAAGAAGCTTCTTGAACATATATTGATAATTTATATTATCTTAAAGAATTTCATCAAGGTTTTAAAACATATTGGCATAGCATTATGCATAATATTCTCCTAATAATTTTTGTTCTCCGTGGTATCTGTGTTTGAGTCCCTTTTTTGATTACTCATTTTATCTTTTGGCCTAATCACAGTACCTCCACTACCTAATGACAGCAATTGGATCAGGGTTTACATGGGACCCAAGCCAGGACAATCAGAGTTCTTTCCCAGGATTTTTCTTGTAAGAGATAGCAGGTCTGTCAGCCTCCTTTTCCCTTCCAGGCACAAGCTGGAAGGATGTAACCCTCAAGTTGCCAAGAACCATGTTCTCTATGTGCAGTATAAAATAGCGAACACAGAGAAATGCAAAAACAAGAAACAAAACATTTGAACTGCTCTGGGATCCTTAGATTTAGACAAGGCCAGCTCTGTCTCTGCTCTTTCTTTGATCTGATGACATAAACCAATAAAATCCCTTGTTAACTTTAGCTAGTCAGAGTTGGGTTTATTAAACATTGGACTCATCTTTTCCTTGAATTCTTGCCCAAAATGTTGAATCTGAATTTAATCCTGCAAGCATAATCAGACAATCCTGATTGCAGATCATTCCATAAGACAACAAGCCTGGAAGTCTTTAAAAATCTTGTTGTCATAAAAGGCAAAAGGTGAGAGACTGTCCTAGATTAAAGGATACCAAAGAGACATGACAACTAAAGGCAATATGTGATCCTTAATTGAATTATGTCTGGGGAAAGAAAACAAAAACAAAAAACCCATCCACAAAGTTCATTATGGGGACAATGAGGGAAATTTGAATATGTTCTGCATATTATATGGTACTGTTGGGTCATGTTAAATATCTTGGGTGTGATAATAGCATTGTGTTTTTGTAAGAGAAGACCCTTATTCCTAGAAGGTGCATACTAAAGTATTTAAGAGTCATGTGGTCTATAGCTAACTTTAAATAGTTCAGAAAAAAAGAATACTGTATAGAAAGAGAAAGTAAATGTAGTAAAATATTAACAATTAATGAATTTAGGAGAAGGGTACATAGGTAAATGTTCATTGTCTTATTCTTTCAACTTATCCATAAGTCTGAAATTTTTCAAAATAAAATGTTGGGGGAAAATAGAAGGAAACACAGATTTTAATGAAAGAAAAATTTAGTCTACTTAAACTCTAATGTTGCCATGAACATTAAAATGGTGTTTTTTCAAACTACATAATTGCTGTGAACCCAACCATCCTTTCCAACACTCCCACCCTATCCCCACCACCTCTGGCAAAATGGACAAATCAATTCAATCAGTATTTATCAGCACTCTACCAGACATTGTGAGAAATGCTCCGAGCGACAAAAGCCATTTATATGATTTTAAACTAATGAAAGCAGTAGGAGTAGGGGAGAGTGTATGGGTTTTGGAGTCTATCAGATCTCAGTTGTCTCTTTTCCACGGTGTTTTAGTTGTGTAACCTTAGATAATCTACTTGACCTCTAAAACCACTTCTTCCTGACAATGCTGAATTTACCTGAGCCAGGTGATCCTGGAAAACAGAGAAAGTTAAGAAATCCCCCCACACTTTGTGTTCTGGAAAAACGGCTTACTGCAAGGAATCACGCTTCTCCACATGACTTAGGTAAGGCTCCTAAGATGCCTGCCTTGTTTACATATGACCAGACAAGACACAGACCTACAAATTCCCATTCTTTGCCTTATAAATGATTAGTTGAACTGCTTGTCCTGACAGATGAATGGGAACAAGATGCTTGTTGACTAGAGTTTGGGTTGAGCTTGTCTCCTTTCTCCCAGGCCCCTGTACTTTGGTCTATCTACCCTCAGTCCAAGCCAAAATCCAACCCTTCCAAAAGGTCCCTTCCAGAAAATAGGCTGGCCTCAGCATAAAATATTCCTTGTCTCTTATCATTCAGGCCAAACTTTCATCCCATTTCCCCACACCTGGTTCTTCCTAGCTTTGTTTACTCCACTATAAAAGGAAAACTCCTTTTGCCAAACTCTTGAGACCTGTGCAGATCTCATGGTCACAAGGTCCTCCCTACTACAACAGTTCTCCCCACACGCCCTGCCCATTGTGACAGTCCCCTCCCCCAATTGTACCAACATTTTAAATTAAAGTGTCTCCTTGCTTATACATCACCCAGCTGCCAAAAAAAAAAAAAAAAAAAGTGTCTCTTTACTAACTCTGAATCTGTGTTTTCATTTGACACTTCTCTGTCAAAAGGGTAACAGTAACACCAGCAAAGCTGTTGAGAGGGTTAGAAGTCCCATCCTTAAAACACCTAGTATATCTGGCTCACAGTAGGTGCTCAATAAACAGAAGCTACTTTTATTATCATTGAAGGTAACATCCCAGATGAGAAAGGTAAGGCCCCACTCAGCACCCAGCTTTGGTCCAGCTCCAGGCCCCGTCCTTCAACAGGGAATGTTACCATGAAGTGGCTTCAGGAGAGTGTGGCCCAGAGGGCCGGAGGGTGGGCAGGACGGGCTGAGGGATGGAGATGTGGTTCGAGCCATGTCATTTCAGAGGTGTATGGAAAATACAGCGGGCTGAGAGTCAGAAAAATCCACGTCTATTCACTTTCCTGACAGTCACCTACTATGTGACCACCTAAAACTCATGTCTTTTTAGGATTCAGTTTCATAAGAAGGTTGGTTTGGACCAAGAGTTTTTAAATGTCTCCCACAGCACCCTAGTGCTCCACAGAAAGGCTTTCATGGTTCCCGAAGTTGTCTGAGAATTCTAATTTTTAAATATATTTTTCAGTACTTTTTCATCTATCCTTCAAAAAACACCTGCTCAAGTATATTATATGCCATGTATTAGCCCAGGAGACATCACTGGAGAATTTTCTTGTACCACCAGGTTAACTTGCTTTACTTCAGGCTCGAACTAAAGCTTCTCCTGCCACCTCTGCCTGATGACAGAATATCCTGGGACTGAAAGAGGAGCTGTTGGGAAGGGCCACCATGTGTAACGACTATCTGGTAAAATAAAGGTTAGCTTGATTCTGTGTAAGTAAAGCAAAACTGAGATGTACATTGGTAGCAAGACTGCCATATGGTTGATATTTCATTCATAACGCTGATTTTGATTTTTTGTGTGTCTGTCAAAACAGCTTCATTGTTCTAGAGCCAATAGAACTTTCTGTGATGATGGAAACATTCTATATCTACATATACTGATTACACATCACATGTCCTAGTGAGCTAAAATGTGGCTCCTATGACTGAGCTGCATTTTTTATTTTACTTACTTTTAATTTAAATTCAGATAGCTTCGTGTAGCTAGTGGCTGTCATATTGGACGGAGCAGTTGATAGTCTGTTTAGGGGCTGGCCAGTTAGTTCAGTTGGTTAGGACATGGTGCTGAAAACACCAAGGTCAAGGATTTGGATCCCCCTACTGGCCAGCCACCAAAAAAAATAAGTAAATAAGTAAATAAAGTAGATAGTCTATTTAGAAGAAACAAATCTTTAAAATTTAAACTTACAAAATTAATTGAGACCATTAAAATAGCATCTTCATCTGATCTTTATGTTGGAGTCACACACACCCCCGCCACAGTTGTTAAGTTTGGAAACAAACCCCCAAAAAAGGATTCTGCTAAAAAAAGTTTTAAAGCAAAATGATCCATAAAAGCCCTTTAAATTCTATGATTCTTGATCAAAGACACAGGTGATAATTAATCTGGAGAAGAAAAATCTTCCCTGGAGACCTTGCTCTTCAAATATCAGGAAGTCCATTACATGAAGGAAGGACTAAAGTCATTCTGCATGGCCTGAATGGATACAGCCATCGCCCAGTAGTAAAAGTCACAGAATGACCACCCTGCAGGGTAGGCATTTTAATTACCAAACTTTACAGATAGAGATTATTAAGTAACTTGTCTAAGGTTACATCACTGGTAAGCGACAAAGCAGAACCCAAACACAGATCTGCCTCAAGTTCCTAACCATTATGCTGAATTTCTGTTGACTTTAGCACTCATAGGTGCATGGTATAATGCAGAGAATGTATCACATGGGATGTTTCAAAGGCCACCTACTTGCCAATCTGTATTATCCTGATGGAACAGGGTTCCAAGCCTCTCTGAGGAAGATTTGCTCTCTGCCCCACTGTGTTGTTGGCAAGTGAGAATTAGAAAAGGAGCTGCTTTAGGTGAAAACTCCTTAAGTCTTCTTGGGCTTGTCATAAGTGAATCATAGGATTTCCCACATCTCACCTGTTGTTCTCTCCAGTAAGCAGTGGCTCATATATTCAATGATTTGATTCATAATCATCCTTTGTATTGAAAGAGATTTTTCTGCAAGAAGCTAAAAGTACTCCGTTCTTATTTCCCTGAAACTGTCTAATGACTATGGATTTGCCTTTCCCTTTTTTTCTTTTCTTGTTTTTTTTTTTTTTTTTTTTTTCCAGGTTAGGAAACAGAGGCCCAGAGAGAGGAAGGATCTCAACCCAGAGGCATCTAGCTAGAGTTCAGCAGGGCTGGGAACAACTTCCAGCCAGGTTATCCCTCTACCCCCACCCCACCCCACTGTCTTCCGTCTCCATGATTCTAGTTAAAGTTATTTCTCCATAAGGGGCTTGATTTTGCTGCATCTATTCCAAGAGCCTTTCACCAACTTACCCAAGACCATCTAGAGCACATAGAAGAGGCCAGAGGCCAGAGGCCATGCTGCCCACAAGGCAAACTTGGAAGGGGAGAAAATTTACAGAAAGGCAAGATTTTCACTTTCCCACTCACTAATTTTTTGAGCAAAAATTTCCTGATAAAGTGTGTTTGTTGTACTGTCATTGGTGCTAAAGGAGATGCATAGAACAATATAACATTCACAAGAAGCTCGCCATCTAGGGGGATGACAAAAAAACAAAGAATTACATCACTGAAGAGTCTCAGGGTCAGGTTTAACATATTTTGTCTGGGCCCATGATGTCTGAGAAAGTAAAAAAGAGAATGTGTTCTTCAGTCTACCACGCTTTCCATCACTCTACATACATAGTCACTTACACCAGCCCAACTTCACTCATCTGTGCTCCCTCCAGGACCCAAAAGGCAAGTGAGTTTGAGACCACTGCTTTTCAATGGAATAAAAAGGATATCATGATAAAGGATGGCTGAAAACTCAAAGCACTACAAGAGCATACAGGAGAGGACACCAATTTTGTGTTGTCTAAGCCAAGTCTTAAATAGGAGTCCACAAGGTAGAGAAGAGAGGTAGGGCAGGGCATCCCAGACAGAGGTATGACATATGCATAGGCACAGAGGCCTAAAAAGGGAAGATGACATGTTTAAGTGACTGTAAGTGGTTGGACACATCTGGCACACAGTAAGGGGAAGTAGAGAGACAGTGTGAAAGACAGTGTGGAAAGGGAGGTTACAGGCAGACCCTGACATGCTGTATAGTCCATTCTAAGAAGTTAGAACTTTCTTCTGTAGGCTAGTGGGGGACTTTGAGCAGACAATGGATAAGGACAAACTATAAATAATCCCAGATATACAATTTAGAAAGGGTGGAGTGTAGTAGGGAAGGCTTAACAAAGGGATATTATTGCAATAGTCTTGGAAGGATGAGGGTGCTGAATCAAGGAGGTGACTAATGTCATTCCGGTCCCACATCTGATTCCAGTGCCCTGGAGCAGAAAACTAGAACTTACAATTTCTTAGTCACTGTGGAGGCCCATACAGCTAGTCGTTCATTTTTTTTAACTGATTCTTCATCTAAGGAGCACATATATAGCAATACAAATCTCAGTCCACAAACTCAGATGTACAAGAAATCTAACTTTATTTTCCTAAACTAAAGAATTTCTAATGTGAGCTCCCTTCTGCTGGCAGGCAGAGACATAATCTCAATCAATATGGGAGCCCATCCTGGAGTCGCATCTAAGTGACAAGCTAGCTGTCTGATTGGAGGGTGGATTGTATCATCTGTCCACACTGGCATCTGCAAGAGAAAAGGTCTCTGTAGTTAGCTCGTGCCAGCTGCTGCAGAGTCATCCCTCTTCCCAACCACAGGATCTGTCCGGGTCCAGCTCTGTCTCTCAGCTTCTCTGTGCTTGTCTCAGCCACATGGAGCTTATTAGGCAGTTCCCATTCTGGGCCATGGGAAAGAAATACTCTTGGCTGTCTGAAGCTCTATCTGGTTCCATGCTACTCTGGGGCAGCTCCTACTCACAGTAAGGCTTGGGGAATCCTGTGGGGCTGCGTTAAGGCCCTCTCTGCCAAGACCCACCATGTCACCATCAAGCTTCTGGGATCTGGGCACCTCCCTGAGATTCTGTGAAGGCATACATACCTCCTCTGCCCCTGGATTGCTCAACCTATCTAAGGGTTCAATCATTTCCCATCCCAGGACTTACTCAAATCTTTACATTTATGTTATAATATCAGTCTTCTTCTGCTTAACATTGATCACCGGCTACATGCTGTTTCCCTTTATTTGTACATAATGACGTGGAAATATTTATAATATAATTGTAAAAGCAAGATTCCAAAGTATGTATATTTTATTACTGCACGTTTTAAGAAAAATCCACGTAGGAAAAAAGACTGGAAAGAAATAAATCAAGACCATATGAGGCCGGCCCGTGGCTCACTTGGTAGAGTGCGGTGCTGATAACACCAAGGCCACGGGTTCGGATCCTATATAGGGATGGCTGGTTTGCTCACTGGCTGAGCGTGGTGCTGACAACACCAAGCCAAGGGTTGAGATCCCCTTACCAGTCATCTTTAAAAAAAAAAAAGACCATATGGATGAGGGTGTGGCCCCTGGGAATGGCACAACAACTAAAAGGAGGAGTTGTGGAGTTGCCATATAAGCCCTAGGCTGCTGACCTTCAGATGATAAATGAAAAATAAATGTTTATCATGTTTAAACAAAAAGAAAGAAAGAAATCAAAATGCTAACAGTGGTATTTAAAGTAATAGGGTAGTATTATGGATTTTTATGTTTTTATCTATCTATTGCTGCTTTTCTCTGGTTTCCAAATATTTTTAGTAATCTGATTAATAACTTTTATAATCAAATAAATTAATTTATTCATTTATTAAAGAAACCTTTACTGAGGGGTTAGTATGTGCCATACACTAAGCAAAGAACTGAGGAAGAGCAATGAAAAACATAGGCATGGTCCCTGTCCTCATAAAGTTTTTAATCTAGCTAAGAAAATAAACATGGAACATGTAATGAGTAGTAGTGATGGGCACTGTCACAGACAAGTACAGGGCGCTAAGAAAATACATGACAGAGAAAAAGTCTTTTCTTGATGCCATAAAGCAAAATTCAACAAATCAAAAGACTAAAATTATATAGAGTATGTTTCCTGTCCATAATGCAATCAAACATGCAATTGATGACAAAAAGTTACCTAAAAAATATCCAGTGTTTGGAAATTAAGAAATACATTTGTAAATAACTCATGAGTCAAAGAATCCATTTTGGAAATTAGAAAATATTTGAACAAAAATACTACATATCAAAACTTGTGGGAGTAGCTAAAGCAGTACTAAGAGGAACACTAATAGCTTCAAAAGGCATATATTAGAAAAAAGGCTGAACAGAAATAAATATAATTTTTTAACATCTCAAGAATACCTTTATATCTTGAAGTTGAGAAAGATTTTTTTTAACAAGACACAAAAAGAATTAACTGTGAAGGGGAAAAATTGTAAGCATGACTACATTTAAATTAAGAACTTCTTGGGGCCGGCCCGTGGCTCACTCGGGAGAGTGCGGTGCTGGTAACACCAAGGCCATGGGTTCGGATCCCATATAGGGATGGCCGGTTCGCTCACTGGCTGAGTGTGGTGCTGACAACACCAAGACAAGGGTTAAGATCCCCTTACCAGTCATCTTTTAAAAAAAAAAAAAAAAGAACTTCTTTCATCAATAAATACTATTTAAAAAGAGAAAAAGCAAGTCACAAAGTAGGAGAAGATGTTTGTAACACATATAACTCACAAAAATCTCATTAAGAGACTATATAAATACATTCTACAAACCAATAAGTAAAAGACCACTCAATAGGAAGATGTACAAAAGATTTAAACAGGGTCAATGGTGGTAGCCCAAGCAAATAATAATAATAGCAGCTTTATCTAGGGTAGTAACAGTAGGACAGAGAGATATGAATAGATTCAAAAGATATTTACATGGTAGGATATTTATGACATAAAACATTTGCTTTATTTTATACTTACTAATTTATTTTTTATGCTTACTATATACACATGAAATAACCATTCAACCTAAGTTTCAAATGTATTTTAATAAAATATTTGTGGCTTCCAAAAAGTTGAATTCCTCATTCTGCAGAAGATAGTGTTCTTTGCCTGGGAGTTTTCCTTTCTCGATCAAGGATTCCTAATCTACCAAAGAGTATCATGTCCAGAAGTGTTAACCTAAGAATTGCTTTTTAAATGATCAGTTTGATCCCTAAAGTTTCACCTGGAACTCTTCAACCAAGGTTGTCCATTGCTGGATTTCTGGCTGTCACCCTTTGCTAATCTGAGGATTGGAAAAAGTAGCAGCAATAAATAAAATTCACTTCCTCCCCTCATTCCAAGCCTCCAGGTTCCCATTGATCCTACCCACAGCTGGAATACGGGTAAGTAGGAAAAAGCCCTGTTCTATCCAGTGCCATTATTGGTGTCTGGCATGATGGCTGGGAGTATTTCTGCCGCTGTTGAGCCACCACCAGAAGGCTGAGTTCACAGAATGGCATGCAGGAAAGATGGGAAAGGAGTGGAGACTACATAACTGACCACCCGGGATCCTGAAAGGCTTCAGACTTGCTTCTGTGCATCATCCAAAGCTGGAGCCAGATAACCCTGAAACCTCATCATCTACTCTCAAAACACCAGCATAGTAATACAGCCGCGTATCTGAGATTCCCAACGTGAGATTAAACTCTGTTTCCACCATGACTCCCATTTGGTTTCCAAAGCCAACTGGAAGTCAGGAATCATTTCTAAGAAATATTAAAGAGCCATTCATTTTGTATGCACAAACTAACAAGGCTGTGTGACTCAAGGACTTTTAAACTCATTTCAGCATGATTAACTGGGCTCCTACAAGTAGGAGTTGTTGGAGCAATTCAGTCTGACATTTTAGGAGTAAGGAAAAAAAAAGTGAGGAGTTTCAGATTGTGCTATAAAGAAAGGAAGAATTTCCTGTGAAATGTGGGGAACATTGTCAGTCACAACAGAGATTTCCTACTTCTACAGCCTGGAGTCAGCCTATCTGGGTTGGAAGTCTAGCTCCACCTGTTTCTACATGTGCAAACTTTGGCAAGTGGTTTCATCTTTCTAGGCCTCAGTTTTCTGTTCTGAGTGGAAAAAACGTGGATAGCAAAGTACTCACCTTACAGGATTATTGTGGGAATGAAATGAGATAAGGAATTAAATGAGAAAATCCATGTAAAGCACTTCAAACAGTGCCTGGCGTCAGGCACTTATACATTGTACATTGTACACTTATACATTGTACAAGTATAACAGCTGGCGTCACCCTGATTCCAGCTGCTGCTGGGAGCCGCCTCGAATATGGTTTGAAGTGGAAAGTATGTCTCGGACCCTGAACAGTGGTGTAGACAGTGGCTAGAGAGGGCCCGATGCTTGAAGAATGTGGCTTTCTTCAAAGAACTGGGTTGAGTAAAGCTGCCCACTGCCCTCAAACCAGAGTTCTCCTGTCATCTAGGGACCAGCTACAGCAGATGCGTACCTTATTCCTTTGTGTCCCCCACCCACCTACCAGCCTCTTTTTCTATTCCAGGCCCATTCTTTTTCACACTCTTTTGGTCAGGGCAGAGGGCAGCCCTCACTCCCACCCCACCCCCAATCACGGCAAGGCATTCTCTTCACCCTTTTGTGTGCCAAGCAAATGCCCACTCATCTCAATTAAATTCAAAGATGCAATTCAAGCCTCACCTCCTCGAATAAAGCTTTCCCCAGCGCCTGGACGACTCATTTCCTTCTTGCCAGCTGGGGCCACCTCCTACATCTCTCACAGTGCTGCCTGTATCTATCCCCTTCCCCTTCTGCACTATGCTCCCCTCTGAACCCCAGCCTCTAGCACAGTGCCCCGTGTCTACCTGGTGCCCAATATGTTTGATAAACGAATGCATAGGACAGTAAAGTTGGGAGCAAGAGGGTAGGGGATTCCAGACAGAACTGTGCGCGGAGCTCAGAAACAGCTCCATGTTGCTGGCATATAAATGCTGCATAGTTAATTGAATATCTGTAGCCCCCACACTGCCTTTGAGGCTAATTTTTCATTAGAAATAACAGCATAAACATACATCTACCCTATGATCCAACAATTAATTATTCCCCTTATAGATATTTCCCCAAGAGAAAGGAAAATCTGTGTCTACAAAAGACTTGCTGGAGGATATTCATAGTCACCGCTTTATTCTTAATAGCTACTAACTGGAAAGGGCCCAAATGCCTATCCACAGGGGACTGGATAAACAAATTGTCCATTCAGTGCAATACTACTCAGCAACAAAAGGAAACAACAGCATGGCTTGGTCTCAAAAGCATTACGCTTAGTGGAAGAAGCCAGTCACAAAGAGAGAGTACATGTTAAATAATTACATACATATGAAATCCTGGAAAGGGAAATCATAATATAGAGACAAAAGGCAGATCAGTGGAGGCAGGGGAGCGGGATGGAGGTCAAAGGGCGAAGACTGGGAAAGGGCAAGGTTTGTTAAAATTCATCAAGCGACACACGTAAGTCTGGGCATTGACCTATATGTTAATTCTATTAACTATTTTTTAAGGATTTGAAGGAAGGGAGGAAGGAAGAAAAGCAGGCAGGCGTGCAGTTGCTCCTCTCGGACGCCAGGTGGCGGCGTGGGCAGGGGAAGGGCAGGCCGCCGGGAGCCCGCCGCGGCGGCGAGGGGGCGGGCCCGTCGCTGAGTCCATGTGGGCGCCGGCGCGGCGCGGGCCAGCGCGGGGTCGCCATGGCGGAGCTGCAGCAGCTCCGGGTGCAGGAGGCAGTGGACTCCATGGTGAAGAGTCTGGAAAGAGAGAACATCCGGAAGATGCAGGTATCGGGGCGGGGACCGAGCCGGGCCCTCCTTCCCGGCGGTCCAGTTCCCGGACCCTACCCCCAGTCGCCGCACGATGCCGGCTCCGCTGCCCCCGATTCCGCAGACCCGGTCGGGACGTCTCGGGGATCTCGGGAGCACGTCTCCCCTCAGACAGGCCCCGTGGAGCTTGGGCTAATCGAATGAAATCCGTGCGCCCTCGCCGCGCGCAAGGCCGTTTGCCACCCAGTCCGGCCGGGGGCAGGGAGTGTCCACGGGCTGGAGTTTAAAAGACCCTGGGGCGAGGCGTCTGTCCTCCTGCACCTTCCCCTCTTGCGCGACCTGAGGCCCAGAAAGGGCACGGCCAAGGTGAAAGACGAGAAAGGCGAAAGTGCCCGGCCTCCCCTATGGCCGGGTCGTGTCCGGTTGCGCCGAACCCCGCTGCACACAGCGCTGGTTTATATGCCGTTATGCTTTGACCTCCGAAGTGATTTATGGGCATTGGTCCTGCCTCCCTAACCAGATTGTGGGCTTCCCTTATAGGGCCCCTTGAATCGTTGTTTAATGAGTTGGTTGCCCTTTGGTGGAGTACGGATTAGTAGGTAGCCGACCTCTGAACCCTGTGGTATAGGTAGGTATGTGGTTTTCAGAAAATGGCTTCATCTGACCCACCCGCACCGTCCCCGCCATCGATGCAACAAGTGCCAATGAGCTAGCAGCATGAAGGCCATGAAACACTCTGCTAGGCACCGAGGATCGTTTTCCCAGTCGTGGTTGCCCTGATGTCTGTTCTAAGGGAAGATGAAAGCATAAGATGAAGAAGGAGGTGCAAATATAGATATGACCTCCTAACTCTGTAGCACTCCCTGATCATCTCTGTCCCCGGAGGTTTTCCTCCCTAACCTGCTCTGCGCTCCCTCCCCAGGGCCTCATGTTCCGGTGCAGCGCCAGCTGTTGTGAGGACAGCCAGGCGTCCATGCAGCAGGTGCACCAGTGCATCGAGCGCTGCCATGCGCCTCTGGCCCAAGCCCAGGCCTTGGTGACCAACGAGTTGGAGAAGTTCCAGGTGAGGAATATCCCAAACTGAGGACTCTAGTCCTTGATGTGCTTTTTTGCAGATAACAAACATTTATTCAAAACTCTTGGCTTTAGTGTCTGTTAACATTTGTGACATTCCTATAACCAAACAGCCTTCACAGGGTTTGAAATTTTGAAAAAAGTACTGGAAGTTGAATGCTGTAAATTGAACCATATTTTCGCATAGAAACAATGATATAAAAGGGAGTTACCAGGGGAGTTCATGACCAAGAGTCTTTATGCATTTTTTTTTCAATAAGCACCACATACAATCTGTATATTTTATAGTATAAAGTTCCCTAAAACCTACACTAATTTAGTTTAAAACAGCAAAATCCCCAAGAGAGTGGAATAGGATAGTCTTGAAAAGGTACAGATTCCAGCAAGACCCAACCCCCATTTTGTAGACTTGCACTATACACTGTCCACCCAGGACTGCCTCTACTTGCTACACCCAGAGGGCAGCTCCATGTCATTAAGGAGCAGTCTTTTTTTTTTTTTTTTTTTTTGCAGCTGGCCAAACCCTTGACCTTGGTGTTATAACACTGCACTCTAACCATGTGAGCTAGCCAGCCAGCCCAGGAGCAGTCATTTATATGAAGCATTATTATTGTTGACTTACTGTTGCCTCGCTCACAAGCCCCTTTGGGGTTACAAAAAGAGCTCCCTTTTTCTCTCTCTGGAGCAAAGGGTATCTACAACTTCATTGTACTCCCTTCCTCTGAATATATTTTTCTGGAACTTGGGGGAAGCAGGGCTTATTTCTGAGCCAGTTGTTCCTAGCCTGAGGTTCCATTCACATGGAGAAATTATACCTAATGTGATACATTTTTAAATTCTGCTATACAAAACTCTTTAGAATTATTGCCTCCATGAAGGGATAATTTCTCCCAGATCATGAAACCCCAAAGGGTTTCTTTGTTTTCATTTTCACAGCTAGTTTTATAAATAGGGTCTTTGAAAATATTATGATTCTTTGATTGCTGTACAACTTTCTCCTTCCATTCTCTTTTCAGTCCTCTCCAAGCAGACTTTCACTCTTCCACTGTGCCAGAACTGCTCTTGCCACTCACCTCCACAGGGCTAAATCCAGTGGTCATTTCTCAGTGACCTATCTGTATCACTGACACAGTGGATCACTGTCCTCCTCGTTGAAATGCTTTATTCAGTTGGCCACCAGGACACCTCACTATACACATTTTCCACCTACTTTCCTCCCTGGCCACCCTTTCTTGGCCTCCTTTGCTGGCTCTTCCCCTCTCTAACCTCTGAGCATTGGAATGCCCAAGGCTGTCTTTGGTCCTTTTTTCTAACTACTTCTCTAGACTTCTCTAATCTCATAGCTGTAAATTTCTTCTATATGCTGTCAACTCCTGCATTCATACCTCTAGACCAGACCTCACTCTTGAACTCCAGGTTCATATAACCAACTGTTTCCTTAGCATCTCCACTTATTTATTTTGTCCCTCTCCTGTCACTGGAATGTAAGTTCTGTGAGGGCAAGAACTTCATCTGTTTTACTCATTGCTATATTCTCAACCATTAGAAGAGTGCCTGGCACATAGTAGATGCTCAATAAATATTTGTTGAATTGAGTGTTTTTCTGTAGCAAGGGCAGATATAAAAGAATCAAGATGTTTGTAAATCAAATAATAACTTCTAGTAACCTCTCACTTCCTGGAAGAGTCTTCTGTATAATTTATTCTATCATTTATCTGCTTTCTAGTAATGCTTTGTCTGGGCCCTCCTCATGCCACCTTCTGTTTTAGTCAAGGTTATCACACTGTAGTGTCCCTTTAAATGATGAAGATAATATATGTCAGGCTTGTAGCACAGGCTTGGCACGTGATGGTAACTTGGTAAATGGAGGCCAGCCTCTCAGCTTTCTCTACCCCCTGCCTTCTTGCCACAGGACCGCCTGGCCCGGTGTACCATGCATTGCAATGACAAAGCCAAAGATTCAATAGATGCGGGGAGTAAGGAGCTTCAGGTGAAGCAGCAGCTGGACAGTTGCGTGACCAAGTGTGTGGATGACCACATGCACCTCATCCCGACTATGACCAAGAAGATGAAGGAGTCTCTCTCATCCATTGGGAAATAAAAGTCTTTGCCAGTGGCCATCGGGACTGAGGGCAGGAATCTATTTAAAAAGAGGAATGGGAATGTTAGCGTTTTAAGCAAAGTTGATGGCAGCAAGTTTAAGGCATATGTCATTTGCCTCTGGACACTTTTTCTTTTATGTTTAAATCCTAGAAAGTGAAATGGAAAAAACTGGTGCTAAAATTTGGGTCAGAGATAGAACAGGAGCGTGTTTTATAGTCTAAATTTCATGTGGCCAGTTCTTGTCCTGACAGTAGGGATCTCCCTTGTACCAAGCCAGAGCCCTCAAAGTTAGCAGATTCTTCTTACTACACAAGCACAGGCACCAACAGGCTGGTATGTTCCTCTAACTTGCCTATGATCTGGTGGAGTTTGAAGAGACGTGTCTGTTTGCTGCCAACCTCCTGTTCACCAGAAGTGTCACCACACCATTTTCCAAAAGCTATAAAACAAAATCCACGAGGTCACTAATTTAGAAGGGGAAAAGGGGTTTCTGGATCCTTGTTTTTCTTGGTTTTGTTTTATATACAGGGCATGAAGTTGATTTAAGATGTGGGGTTGAGAGGGAGAGTAGTTTGGTTCTTTTTCTCACCATCAAGATGTGGATGTGCATTTCTTGAAATTCTTACACACTGAATGTTTTAACCTGGAGATGATGCAAAAAAAAAAGAGAGAGAGAGAGAGGGAAAAATGAGCTTCCGTCTCATTGCCTAATGGGCTCTGAGGCTGTCTCCAGCAGAGTGACAGGACAATCTTGCAGTAACACTTTCCCCTTGAAGGGAAAAAGTTTTGATTGTGACATATAGCAGTATCAGGGAATGAACAGTAATGAGAAACTATTGGCTACTTAAAAGAGTTGTGAAGTACTGTATTTGGAAAAACTTGATTTTTGTAGAACAGAATAGAATGAAAGAAGCCTAAACCCAGCATTGCTTGCTTAGCCCCCCAAATTAACAGAGCCCTATTGAGACAATCCCCTGGCAACAGGAAGGTCAAGGGATCAAAAGTAAGCAACTTGGGTTAGGACAAGCTGTGACTCCCTTAAAGCAGAGGAGGGGCAGCCCCCATTACCAAATACCATTTTTGCCTGGGCCCTTGCAACATGCAGTGTTTTTACCCCAGCATGGCACCTTATCATTTTGATGAGGACCTTGTCTTTTTACCAACTTACTACTTGATAATATAACCTGTCTGTTTGTTGTTTCAAGGCTGTGATATATTTTCCTAATGATTTTGTTTTTAAAAAATAAAGATTTAATCCCCCCCCACACACACTATTGTGTTTCTTTATGTCTGGGCAGTGAATATACACCTTTCTCATCACGCTTCTCCTTGTAATGTGTGAAATAAGTTTCTTAAGATGTCCAAAAGAGTGGAAATTAGTTATGTGTTATGATTTGGATGCAGGACTGGTTCACTGCACATGGAAGAACTTTGAGGGAAGGCTAGGTAGGGCGTTAGGGCTTGAAGTCCATTAATGTAGGAAAGAAACTATGAGGCTAAAAAAATTCAATATCCATGTCAGGTCTCTAGTTCCAACTAAATATTAACAGCAAGTGGTGGAAAAGGTGTACAATTATGACCCCTCTGGAGGAAATTCAACGTGGAGAATTTGAGTACCAAAAGAGTGCCAAAATATATGATGAGTTTAAGTCTTTACTATCATTGGTATTTAAATACAGCCATCCCTGAGCATTAGGGATGAGTTGAATTTTGGAGAACCATCTCTTGCTTAGAATCATCAAGGTTGCCTATTTTGCTCTAAATCTTTAATAATTTGTGGATTCTATTTGGGGTCACGTAACAACCAACCGGATACAAATCGGAGACCACTTTTTACACCTACGGTATTGACGTAGAGAGAACGTTTGTGTGCTGTACCTCATGTTTTATGTATAGGAACAATGGAACACTGAGCGGGGTTGTGGAGGCAGTGTTAACATGAATTGCGGGACCATCGACGGCAATATATTTCAGGACTCCAGATTTAAATTCTTGGAGACAGGCCGAGTCACTCGCCTTGCTTTCTTCCGGCGCAGAGGCGCCTGGTTTAGCTGTTATTGGACCCCCAGGCTGGACCTGGCAGCATGATGTGGCAATACATGTCAAAGAAAAATTAAGGGCCCACTGCAGAGCTCATTTTCATTCAGTATACATGAAGAAAATAAACGAAGCTATCCACAGACAAAAGGGACTGACTGAGTTCACACAGAAGCTACAGACCACACCGCTATCTCGATTTTACACAAAGGAAACGGAATTAAGGGATCTCGAGGCCGCGCCTCTCCGTCCTAGCCAATCGCTGACGACGCAACCGGAAGTTCAAGGTTGACCGACTCCCTCAGGCTTCCTCCAAGTATCGCGAGATGAAATATGGAAACTACCGGCAATCGATTGGGTAAGGGGGCCAGTGACGTCACACGCAAAACGCCGGGCCTACCGCGGGATCGTGAGGGAGGCTGCGAAGTCTGTTTCAAGACCTTTCTGAGCCCGCGAAGTAGACACCATGAGTAAAGCTCACCCTCCCGAATTGAAAAAGTGAGTATGTGTGAGGGCCGCGCCGAAGCGGCCGCTTCTTTGAGTGCCCCGAGTCTCTTAGACTCCTCTCCATTTTCCGTCAGTGCGCCTGGCGTGCCTATGGCGAACGGCGCGTGTTCCCTCCCCTCTTTCCTTATTCTGATCCGAGGCTGCCAGGATCCCGGCCAGGGTCCCGCGCTTCGGGGCCTGAAGCCCGCGCAGTTGTCGCATCTCGACTTTGTCGACATGGTTACCAGAGGCAGCAAAGGCATCTCCATTCGGCCGACTTGCCTCCCAGTCCCGAGTTCTCGGCCCCACGCTCGCTCTCATTACTTGAAGATCTCGAATGCTCTGCTTTGTTGAACATCTTGAATAGCACCATGTTCTACATAAGGTTGCTGGAGGAGTAATTCTATAAGAAACTAAGGAGGGGGCTAGAATGGAAGTGTTTGATAGTATACGAAGTTATTAAAATCAAAAGGCCACTTTAACCTTAAAGAATGTTTGTAGCTTTTTCTTTCAGCTTTCTTTTACTTAGAGATCCCATTTTTTTAATTTAAAAATCCCATTCGTTTTTCTTACCTTTTTTGTTTGCTTTGTTTTGTTTTGGTTTGAGCTTGCTGTTATCAGCACCATGCCTTTTTCGTCTTCTTGTACTTAAATTAAACTTGAATGTCGTGTGATATGTTATTCTAATATTAGAACTGGGTGAAAACATTCATTTCTCTAATCAGAGAAGGCTGGTTTAGGTGTGTTCGTTTTTGTTTTTTTCCTGCACCCAGTAAAATCAAACAGCTTTAATTAAGTAGGGTATCCTTACTTTAGATGTTACTGAGACCCCAAAAGGTCCGTTTGCTCGCCGCTCAGTAGCCAGTAATTGAGAGACAGGTGTTGGTGTAAGGGAAAGTAGCCTTTAATCAGGAAGCTGGCAGCCAGGGGAAATGGTGGACTCAAAGATCATCTCCAATTTTTCCAGACTTGCCAAAGGGTTTTATAGGGACGGGTGGTATGAGGCTGATTCATGATGATCTAAGCAGGGACATGCAGGCATAATCATAAAATTGCAGGTAAACATCAAAGAACTTCTCCAGCGGGAACTGATTAATGGTGAAGTCAAGTCACAAATTCAGTTCCTGTTAACCTCAAAAAAGATCTAGTTAGTAAGCTAGTGAAGAATAGTCATCTGGGTTAATAATTTTTTCTATTATTTATTCTGTGTACAATGTTAGCAAAAGTCATTATGTTCTTGCAATCATGTGAACAAGAATCATTGTATTCTAATGTCCAGCTTGCAAGTATGCGGTTTGGGTTACAAGTGAGAAAAAGAAAATTTTAATATAGAAGTTTAATAAAATAGAGTCACTTCTGTTCAGGCTGTTACATAGATAGGACCCAGTTTAAAGCTTTAACTTCCTCATATACTTCTCGACTGACCTTAAGATGTTCTTTGTCTCCTGAATACTTCTCTGTCTTGTTCATATCATGTAATGCTGGAATTCTGCATGTAGTAGTTGGATTGCGCACAGAGTGAAATATTAATACAGGGATCAGTTTTTCTGATGTAGACATATGGTCTGCCTTGTTAGTATAATTCATTTATTACCAGCCTTTAAAGAAGTCAGACATGTGGAAAAGTTCACATTTAAAAATTTTGCATTTAAATGCACATTTGCATCAAAGCCATCTTTGTGCAGAAACTCTATGTATCTTTTAGTTGGGTCTGTTAAATAATTATTAAATCATGAGTTACATTAAAATAAATAGAAATTATTGTGAATATGTTTATCTAAAGGTTATTTTTTTATTGGTGAACTGATGAAGTCTTGTAAGTATCCTCTGGATTCATCAAAGACTGGTGAGATGATGATTATTTTTTTAAAAGGACCATTCTCTACTTGTAAGCTTAGATTTCCTTTCTGATTCTTAACAGATATTTGAGAATTTTTGAAAATGGAACTAGTTTTGATCCCTTTCTCGTCTCATCCTTAGATTTCATGAATTGTGAGATCCTATCAAATCAGCCTCCAAAATGACTTTCACCATTTTTCATCCTTTACTTTCTCACAATACCATCTTTCACACCTTTCTACCCACCTCCTAGCTTAGCATGACTCAGTGGTTCTTAAATAGGGGTTAGGGAGTCCCATACTACCAGCATCTAGTGGGTAGAGGCCAGGGATCCTGCTAAACATTCTATAATGTACTGGATAGCCCCCAACACGGCCCCAAATGTCAGTGGTGCTGAAGTTGAGATACCTTGGCCTAATTGAATTCTCCCTTCCACCCCTTAAAATTTGCTGCCACAGTAGTCTTGCCAGTGACTGACTCTGCTTTAATAACTCACCATTGCCTGCAAAATAAAGTTCAGACTTCTTAACCCAGCATTCAGGCCCCTCCATTTGAAATCTAAGCATCAAATCTTAACAGCCACTTATATTTGAATGTCCTGTTCTCCAGTCAAACCGAACTGTTTGTATTTGCTCAAACTTTCTCACTTGCTGTGTGACACTGGACAAGTTTGTTAACCTTTCTAAGCTTCAGTTCCCCATCTATAAAATGGTGGTAATAATAGTACATAACTGGCAAAGTTGTTGTAAGAATTAAATAAGCTTGTATGTTATATTTGCTGTTTAATGTGATATGTCCTAGTAAAATATATGGTTTTATTTATCATATTACATATATATTTTATTTGTAAATGTGTCTACTCCAACCTTCAATCAGGCCCAATGTCTTATTTGTCTTTGAATTCTCCCATGATATCCTATACATTAAAATTTGAGTGGACTTTTTTTTTTTTTTTAAAGATGACCAGTAAGGGGATCTTAACTCTTGACTTGGTGTTGTCGGCACCATGCTCTCCCAAGTGAGCTAACCGGCCATCCATCCCTATATAGGGATCTGAACCCGTGGCCTTGGTGTTATCAGCACCACACTCTCCCACGTGAGCCACCGGCAGGCCCTTGAATGAAATTTTAATTTTCTGGCCTGTAACTGGAAGAGATCAAAACTAATTTGGGCCGACCCCGTGGCGCACTCGGGAGAGTGAGGCGCTGGGAACGCAGCAGCGCTCCCGCGGCGGGTTCAGATCCTATATAGGGATGGCCTGTGCGCTCAATATAGGATGGACTGTGCGCTCACTGGCTGAGCGCAGTGCGGCCGGTCACAAAACGAGACAAAAAAAAAAAAACTAATTTGACTGCATGGCTTAATATTCTCATATTATCCTGCCGAAATGGGATTTTCTTGTTTAATTCAAATTCTTTAAAGTTTCAAAATATGCATTTATTTTACTAAAATATGTGTCTAGAACTATCCTAAACATTTAAGTTTGACACTTTAATATTAAAACAATACTACTTATTCAGATATAAAATAAAATACCTGTTGAATTGGATATGGTTTGATTTCTGTTTGCTACCTTTACAACTTAGATTGTTTAGTTTTGGAAATAACCAAATATAGCCTGTTGTTGAAAATTAGGTGAATGAAACAACATTGTATTGAACAACAAGAATGTTTTTGTAATTCATATTAGTATAAAGACTCAATTTAGGGCCGACCCGGTGGCTCACTCGGGAGAGTGCGGCGCTGGGAGCGCAGCAGCGCTCCCATCGTGGGTTCAGATCCTATATAGGGATGGCCGGTTCGCTGAGCGCGGTCACAAAAAAGGACAAAAAAAAAAAAAAAGACTCAATTTAATGTAGATTAATGTATTTCATTTTTATTATCTGATCTTGCCCCTTCCCAAATTACATTGCTTTGTGTAATGTCTAACTTAGGTAACCTGTTTCTCCCTTACCATTTACAGAAATACAAGGTTTTTACTGTTTGAAATTTTATTATTGGTCCGGCCTGTGACTCACTCAGGAGAGCGTGGTGCTGACAATACCAAGTCAAGGGTTAAGATCCCCTTACCAGTCATCTTTTTTTAAAAAAATAAAAATAAAAAATAAATAAATTTCATTATTCCTATTGTATAGATTTTAGCAAATTGTTCTAACTATACCTACTTCTGTGCTTGTTTATGATTAAAACTTTTAAATCAGTTATGTGATCTTTACTCTTTTGCTTTTTCAGATTTATGGACAAGAAGTTATCATGTAAGTTTGTTGTTTTGTCTCGGTTTCGTTTGTTTTTTTTTTTTTAATTATTCAGTTGCTTTTTACATACATGTGTCTCGGCAGTACGTAATGTTTGGAGCAACTTTCTAAAAATAAGTCCTCCCTCACTTTGACAAAATTAACAGGAGTTTCCTATGTTGTGATACTTGAAAATTTATCAACCATTGGCTTTAAAGGTAAGCCACCTTCAGTTTGAATCTCAGCTCTACCATACAGTAGCTGTGTTACCTTGAACCCTGTTAACTTAAAAGCTCTAAGCTTCAGTTTCCTCATGTAAAGTAAGTATACTACTACATTATAGGATACTTATAAATTAAAATGTGGAAGAAAATGTAAAATGTTTAGCCCAGTGCGTGGCATATAGTAAAGACAGTGGGTCAAATATCTCAGATACCTGTATTTTATCCCACCTAACTTTTAGTGAATGATTGATAGCTAATGGACAGTTTTACTAAAACTTCTTTTCCCTTTTTATAGTGAAATTAAATGGTGGCAGACATGTCCAAGGAATATTGCGGGGATTTGATCCCTTTATGAATCTTGTGATAGATGAATGTGTGGAGATGGCAACTAGTGGGCAACAGAACAATATTGGAATGGTGGTAAGTAAAAATATAAGATTTCTCTTAGAGATTTTTTTTTTTCCTTTTGGAATATGTATTAACTTTTCATATATCAAACTCTCAGATTTTTTTTTTTTTTTTTAAGATGACTGGTAAAGGGATCTTAACCCTTGACTTGGTGTTGTCAGCACCACTCTCTCCCAAATGAGCTAACCAGCCATCCCTGTATAGGGATCCAAACCTGTGGCCTTGGTGTTATCAGCATCACACTCTCCCAAGTGAGCCACAGGCCAGCCCTTCAAACTCTTAGATTAAATGGGAGTTAGTAACCCCCAGAAAAGGCAAATAACAGGCAAGATTAGACTCTCCATCTCCTTTTTAGTTTTACATATGGCAGTCATTCAGATATGATAATATCCCAGTTACTTGTAGGTAAGACCTCAACTATACAGAACCTTCTTGAGACCTAGGGCTTGAAATTAGCCGTTGGAAATTATTTTTTAGCTTTATTCTATAATAAAGGCCTATAGTCCCTGACTAGAGCAATAGTTCTCAAACTGTAACATGTATATGAATCCCCCAGAAATCTTGTTAAAATGTAAATTCTGATTCAGTAGGTATGGGGTAGTACTTGAGATTTTGCATTTCTAACAAATACCCAGGTGATGTGGACCTGCCAATCCACAGATCACATTATTTATTTTACTTGTATACATAGTTAACCTGGATTTTCTGGTTTATCACACCCAAAATTTTAAAATAGTCACGGTAAAAGTTGTAAGGGATAATCACAATGACAGCAATTCACATGGGAGAAAACAGGAAAAACCGGAAGAAAACATATACTGAGCTCTCATTATAGGAGTAAACATTCCTACATTCATTAGGCCATAGTTGTATGACTACTGAAGAAGAGTTCTGATAATTAACAATAAGACCCAGACTTTGAATCCCTCTTTGTGTAGTACAAAACAATGTGCTAATAAGTGGTAAGTCCAAATTTCTTGGAAAAGCTGAATCAAAAAGGACAGCTTAACTTCAGCAAATCATTGAGCGTAAAGACCTCCAGGAAATGGGAAGAGTTCCTAATTGTTAGCCTAAATTTTTTTGCCTTGGTTTTTTTTTTTTTTTTTCTTTTTAAGTTTCAGCAATAGAGGGGTGAAGATAAACCTAGCTTTGACAGCTTTGCCTGTGTAATTTTTTTTCTTTTTTTTTTCTTTTTTTTTTTTACTTTTGCTGCATAATTTTTTTTAAATAACTCTTTCCAAGATTTGTATTACTACATATTTCAAGTATATTTTTATTACTATATTTTAAAAAGCAAATCAGTATTCATGATTGAAAAAAACAGTTTAGAGTCTCTAGATAGCATACCCAACCCCCAGGATTTATGTGAACTGACCTGCCTTTCAAATACATTTCCTTATGAGTTTCTGTTGAATAAAACTATGGCAAAATCATTAGCAGCCAGTTTCTTAGAAAAGCAAGCTTCTAAATACCCCAAGATTTCCCCCAGCCCTTCTTTTTACAAAGTAGGAAGTCTTCATTCCAGTAAACAGTAGATGGGTAGATTAGGCTTTTAGTTCATCAGTAAATTTGCTTAACAGGATTCAGAAAGGACTTGGCATCTAAATGTCAATTCTAATTTGAGAAAGTAATTTTTTTAGAGAATTCTGTGGCACTGCTCATTGGAATTTTATCAGAGAAGGAATTGAGCCTGGATCATGGATTCTTATGGCAATTTCCCACCTAAACTTTGCTAGGCTTAATTTTCTTTACACAGAAATTGGTTAAAAGCAGTGTCATCCCAAGTCATTTAAATAATGGGCACCTACGTACTGTGTTAGGCAGTCTGTTATTCCACTTCTGGCATTTGTTATTTGGGGGGCAAAAAAGTTTTTATCAACAGACACTAATACTTGCAGCTGAGTCATCACTTTGAAAATGAAACAATATATCAATCATCTTTAAGACATTTTTAGAGAAAAGGCAAGAACAGGAGTGAACTTTTTACTGTTCTGAAGTTAGAAGAAGGGAAATAAACAAGTTAAGGTTTTGTTCGTTTTCTTTTTTCAGAAGTTGTTTGGCAAAGGAGATAGTTTAGCTTCATTATTACCTTGTCTAAGTCAGTGACTCATTGAGGCCATTGAAGTTACTTAATACTATTATATTAACAATAGTATTAATGTGTATGTTGCAAGGGAGTAGTTAATTTGTTTTTGGGATCTGTCGGCTGGATAGTTACCTTATGATAAGCTTCAACTACTCTCTTCTGAGACACCCTCAGAGTTGTCAGTGGCATCACCTCTGTCTTATCTTCTTAAGATTCCACTCCACCTCAGGTCACCTGTAAGAATGTAGTAAAAATTCAGTTTTATTATGCTACGTAGTTCAGGAGCTCTTGCTAGAGTTGTGCTTCTATAGCTTCATTTTAGGTTCATATTCATATCTGACAACTGTGCCCTTTCAAAAGGCTGAAAGCCTGAGCAGCACTTTGCAAAACCTAGCATTGGAGCACAACTAAGGGAGCAATGAGGAATTCTGGACCCAGTGTTTCTGGTTTGATTTGGAGAATTGGACCTCAAACACAATTGCAAAAGATGAAGAAGAGTCCTACAAGGCAAAGGTGTTTACCAACTAGCCTTATTTTCTGAATATCATGTGACAAGGCAAAGAAGTATATAATGCCATTTTAGAAAATGTTCATAAAAAAGTGGCTTTGTTTTGTTTTGTTTTTTTAATGATACTAAAATGAAAAAGCCCTCAGATCTGAAAATCTTAGTTATCTAAAATACCTTCTCTCCTACACTCCCCACTCCTAGGGAAAATGACAGACCATGGACAAATTTAGGAGGGAGCTAGGGAGGAAGACCAGTTGTTTTGCATGCTTTGATTGGTGGGATGTGATGTTTATCATTTGTTCCAAAAAATGAAAAGCAAGGAATTTAAAACTCTGAGAACTAGGTAAGCATGTTGTTTAGCTTTCTACATTTCTGTTCCTAACTTATAAAAGTCTGTAAACTCCTTCAGTCCCCGTTGTCATTTGCAGGGCCTTATTCTCTTTTGAAGCTGCTCTTTAATTTTTTGCCACCTTCTCACCTTACTCATTACTATTGTCTGCCAGACTCAAAGACACTCTCCCACCTGTCTTGTTCCCTTCGAGTCTGTCAGCTGCAGTAATCGTAATATACAAGTTCATCTGTATATTTAACAGGTACTTATTGAGCCCTCTGTGTGCCTGCCGTTGTTTTAGGCACTAGGGATACTGCACTGAAGTCCCTACCCTCACAGAATTTACATGTGAGTGGGGGAGACAAAATCATAGTGTATGTGTAAATAAAGCAAGCAGAATAAGGGGAGAAAAGAACAAGTTACAGCTATCTTTACTCTAGCTGCCGACAAGCATAGCTCCACTTTGAATCTTATTCAGAATGCCTCTATGTCTAATGAACACTTCAAATTAGTACATTTCTTATCATCCCCCTCCTGTCCTTTTACCTGTCGGTCTACTTGGCCTATCTGTGCGGTCTATAATCCATCAGGGACTTCTTGTTTTCAGTCCCCTAGCCTTCTAGTTTCACTTATTTTTCTATCCCTCTTGAATTTGGTTACCAGCCTTTTCACCTATGTTCTCATAAGTGTCCTTGCTTATCTTAATTTATGGCATATCTGCTAAGTCAGGCATTGTGTTCCTAGGGCTCTTTCTTTATAACTTCTCTTCCTGCCTTTACACTCTGTCCCACTGAGTCTCATATATGTTGTCAAAAGTTATGATTGAGGGCTAGCCCGTGGCTCACTTGGGAGTGTGTGGTGCTGATAACATCAAGGCCATGGGTTCAGATCCCTATATAGGGATGGCCGGTTAGCTCACTTAGGAAAGCATGGTACTGACAACACCAAGTCAAAGGTTAAGATCCCCTTACTGGTCATCTTTTAAAAAAAAAAAAAAGTTACGATTGTCATTTTCTCAACCGTGAAACTTTCACTGGCTCATTGTTGCTTTCATGATGCCCTCCAAACACTTTCAGATTGACATTGAGGCCTTCTGAGATTGGATGCCAACTGTCTTTGTTTCCTACTTTCCATCATGACCTTTTCACTGCATTCAAATTAGATTCTTTCCTTATCCCCTTGTACAGGGTACTTGAAAAAGTTTATGGAAAGATTCATATTGGCTTTCAATCCTGTTTTTCCATGAACATTTTGAAGTACACTCATACTTGGTCTTCATCTTTGTTCTGTCTAGAATTTACTACCTCCTTGTTCAAATTCTACCCAGTTTCCGAGGCCCAGCTGAAATGTCATCTTCATAAAGCCTGATTTTCACAACTCTGATGCTGGCTTGTTCCCTAAATGAACTTACACCCCTAAACTGACATATTCTGCTGTACCTATTTTTCTCATTGATTTTTGGATCCCTCAGGGACAGGCATGTGCATGTACATTTTAGTTTAGAAGGTGAAATGGGTCAATCTAGAAGATGTACATCTCTTATAAAGGGTTCAGTGGCTTCATGTCATGATTAAAAGACTTGAGTTATTTGGTGTCCCTGTGGCTTGAAAAAAAGCCTCACAAACTGACATGTAATATTGACAAACCATTAATGATTTGGTGAAAATTCTTTAATCATTGATATGTCTTAAATTTCTTTTCAGATATATTTTTCTCTTTTTTAGGTAATACGAGGAAATAGTATCATCATGTTAGAAGCCTTGGAACGAGTATAAATAATGGCTGTTCAGCGGAGAAATCCATGTCCCCTCACCAAACGGCCTGTTTTTACTTTGGTGTAAAAATCAGGTCATGTACATTTTCATATTCGACTTTTTGTTAAATAAACTTGTAATAGTCAAAAATGCATTCTCTCAGATGTTCTGAATATGGTAATAGAATACTAGCTTTTATTCTAATTTTTTCTAATGTGAATTTTCCTGGTTGAGACTGATTTCAAAGAGTTTTATGCAATAAAATAGAAGAACCTTATTAAATGTGAAAAATGGCAAAGAACCTTTTTCTCCATCTCTCAATAATGAACAGAGATAAGCTACAAATTGAGTTTCTTCTGAAACATTATAATTTTCAAAATGTAATAGTAGTAACTCTGATCTACTGACTTTTCCAAGTATATCTACATTCCAAGTATAGTACAACAGAAGTAAAACACAGGAAGTAATTATGTTTATTTTGAACATAATCGTTAAGCAGAGAAAATTTTTGAATACAAGAGTAGAAACAGGATTCCAAAGAAAAACATTCCAGTGTATTGTGGTTCTTTATGAGTAGAGAAGGGTCTTGAGAATGCTGTCCACAATATATTTATCTAATTCATGAATTTTATTTCATGGCCCACAAGCTCAAATGAGATATATTACAGATGGTCATATTATAAACTTAACCTTAAGAAACCTACCAAGCAAATGCTTAAGGCCTGTTCTTTTCATGATCTGGTAAAAGCCTACAAATCTTGAATCACTTTAAAACTGTAGAGAATGTATTGATTATATTTGAGTATGTAAGGTGCTTGTAAAACACAACACAGTGAATGGTGCATATATATATCTAAAATGGTATTTCCTATTTATAGAAAATGTCACCACAAAAGAACAGCTAGAGGGATCAAACTAACAATCAATAAGGAGAGTTGATGGGTCCAACACATTTTTATTCTCCCATTCAACAGCTCTCTTTAAATCTTCATTGATAATTTTTTTTTCCAGCCACACAGAGCTGAACTGTAGAACTAGTTCTCGAGTGTGGTTCCCAGAACAGGGGCATCACCTAGGAACTTAACAGAAATGCAAATTTTTGTGTCCCACTACAAATCTGTTGAATAAACAAATTCTGAGGGTGGTGCCCAGCAATGTTTTTTTTTTTTTTTTTTTTTTTTTTTTTTTTTTCCCCGGTGACCAGCGCTCAGCCAGGGAGTGCACCGATCATCCTTATATAGGATCTGAACCCGCGGCGGCGGGAGCGTCGCCGCGCTGCTAGCGCAGCACGCTACCGAGTGCGCCACGGGCTCAGCCCGCCCAGCAATGTTTTAACAAGCCCTCCATATAATTCTGATGCATACTCAACTCAGTTGGAGAACCACTACAGTACAACTGGCTTTCATTCAGCCCATGTATCATTTTTACAAGTCTCTTCTGTAAAAAGAGGACTAGAGTGGTCTGGAGTAGCAAGCTCTGCAAGCGAGGTGCAGACCACACCATGCCAAGGGTTGCAGTCCCCTTACCGGTCAGGGAAAAAAAAAAAAAAAATTATTCTTAATACTGTAGTTGCATAAAACTACCTAATTTGCCTGGAGTAGCAGGCTGATAGTATTTTTCTTCCAGTGAAAAAGTATTCTTTTAATACTGTAGTTGCATTAAAACTACCTGACATGCCTAATACGTATTGATAACCTGTTTTGATTTCGAGAGAGCAATTTCAGATGCCCTATTGGAAAATTTAATCAGTAGGTTTGATATAATACCAACAATATTTTAAATTGGTATTCTTACAAGTAAAAACATATCCCATGGCAAAACAAGTCTATAATGAAAGAAATTAAATTATTTCATTAGCATTTACCAGTATTTAGCATATACATGACAGTATTACATTCTCTACAAATTGTCTTCATTAAAACCACAAAAAAATATATATATGAATGCCTCTTAACATACGTTAAGAATAAAATTAAGAGCTGGCTGGTTAGCCGAGTCAGTTAAGAGTGCTTATTTGTAACACCAAGGTCAAGGGTTCAGATCCCTGTACCGGCCAGCCACCAAAATAAAAATAAAAATCAGAATCGTAACACAGAGTGGGGCTGACCAGTTAGCTGCTGGTTATAGCACGGTGCTATAACACCAAGGTCAAGGGTTCGGATCCCCTTACCAGCCAGCCACCCCCCCCCCCCGCCAAAAGAAAAATTAGAAAAAAGCTGACCCTTTGACAAACCATGAGTTTAATCCCTACCGCTATATCAAATATATGTTGGCAGTTTTATCAGCATATTAATATTCACAACTGTAGTAGGGAAGAAATCATTTTTACTAAGAATCAGCATTGTCTTCCATTTTGCTAAGGTAGCTACTTCCATAATCTGGTGAAGGACTTTCTTTTCCTAATAACAACAGTACATGTTAATTTGGTTGCAGTTACTTTTAGAGTTCATAAACTTTTACCTGTTTTGTTCTATAAGTGTCAGTGGCAGTCAGTCATGATTTTTGTACAGCACATGTAGAACTGGTTCTCAAGTTTGCCTGAACTTTAGAATCATGTGAGAAGCTTTAAAGCCCTACAGGCCCCAAGTGCAACCAACATTGACAGCCACTGCCTTAAGATTTCAGCAACCAGTTTCTCACCCAGAATGCTATAGTAATTTTGAACTGTTTAACACTGAACGTATGCTAGATTTGGTCAAGCTTGGTGTCATTCTAAATATCCTGCTCTAGTGCCAACTGCTCTGGAGTTAGATCTAAGTCACCTCTGCCATCAGACTGTCAAGTGTTTCTTCCTACCTATCAAGCTTATTACTAAAGTTTTCATTGAGAGAAATCATTCCTTGCAAAATGGATCTGCTTTGATAATGAATTGGGTTCCTTAGGACTTTTAAGGCACTAAAAACCCTTTGTAGTTATTTAACCCCCATATCAGTGATTCTCAACCCGGGTTGCACATTAGAAATTTTGAAAAGCGGGGCCGAGCCCGTGGCGCAGTTGGTAGAGTGCTGCACTGGCAGCGCGGCGACGCTCCCGCCGCGGGTTCGGATCCTATATAGGACTGACCGGTGCACTCACTGGCTGAGTGCCGGTCACGAAAAAACGACAAAAAAAAAAAAAAAAAAGAAATTTTGAAAAGCTACAATATTGAGGTCCCATCCTCAATCCATTAAATCCAAATGTCTGGTTGTGGGGACCTATCAGTACTTTTATTTATTTGTTTTTTATTTATTTATTTTTAAAAGATGACTGGTAAGGGGATCTTAAACCCTTGACTTGGTGGTGTCAGCACCATGCTCTCCAAAGTGAGCTAACCAGTCATCCCTATAGAGGGATCTGAACCCGTGGCCTTGGTGTTATCAGCACCACACTCTCCCAAGTGAGCCACGGGCCGGCCCCTATCAGTACTTTTAAAAGCTCCTCAAGGGAGGATTTAATAGAATGCCAATTTCTTAATACAGTAGCCTATATTTGTTTTTCATTTTACTTGAGGTCTTTGAATAACATCTTAAAATTATACTAGTAAGGGCCGGCCCCGCGGCGCACTTGGGAGAGTGCGGCACTTGGGAGCGCACCGGCGCTCCCGCCGCAGGTTCGGATCCTATATAGGAATGGCCGGTGCGCTCACTGGCTGAGCACAGTGCGGGCGACACCAAGCCAAGGGTTGCGATCCCCTTACCGGTCACAAAAAAGACAAAAAAAAAAAAATTATACTAGTAAGACTTCTGAATGTCACCCCTTATAAAAGCAAGACAGAAGCAATCAAAAGATAACATTCTGAAAGTCAAGGCTTTTCCATGGGCACAATTATTTTAAAAAAGGGTATAAGAGGGGGCTGGCCAGTTAGTGCAGTTGGTTGCAGCGTGGTGTTATAACACCAAAGTCAAAGGTTTGGATCCCCATACCAGCCAGCTGCCAAAAAAACTTTTAAAAGAAAAGGGTATAAGCACCTGCCTGGGCAGGCACTCTGCGGCAGTGGCAGAGGTAGGGAGCTGGGGGGACAATAAATTACTAAGAGCCAGGCATAAAACACCAGCTCCCATAGTAGTTTTATCTGACTGAAAGTCACATTCAGCTGTGAAGCTCAAAAGAACTAGTCCCTAACTAAGATGTCTTTAAGTTCTTCCTCAAGAGCTCAGCTTAAAATGCTCTTAAGGTTTTTATCAAAATACAGGGCCTTACCCCCAGACCTACTGAATCACAGTCTCCAAGAGAGGATCTTGAGAATTCATGTGTTTAACAAGCTCCAGGTGATTCTTAAGATCAGACAAGTTTGGGAAACACTGCTGATGGATATTAAAAGAACAGTAATGAAATGTTGGAGATGGCATAAGTACAATAGTTACACATTCACACTTAATTAGAATCTTGTATTTTCTTATCCACAGGGATTACTTTTGTTAAACAATGATAATGGCAGAATATCTGACTCAAAATCATCTCTGCTCAGATTTTGTTTTTGCCAGTGATATTCATTTAGAATTAGGAAGGGAAAAAAGAGAGTGTTATTTCATAGTTCAATTTTAAGTTTCTCATATAAGCCATCTTGGTCAATCATGTCTGTGTGCTGGTTCCAGCGGTGATAGGCAAGGAGCGCAGCATTGTGAGCTGCAATGGCACTCATTTCCATGGCACTTGCTGCACACTCTATGCCACTGAGGTAATAAAGTCGATCATGGAGTATGATGGATGGGCATTTCTCTGGGGGCTTATAGTGAGGATATGCAAGCCATGGCTTCTTTACAGCATAATCATAAGACAAAAATAGCCTTAAAATTTGCGCTTTAGTAAGAGTTTCTTGGGAAAAGATCTTCCAAACATATATCCCATCTGTTGATGTTGGAGGATAGTCCTTTTCTCCTACAGAGGATACAATCCCAATGCTGTTAATGAACAAATTTGGATTATCAGTGGTTAAAACTGTAGTAAGGCCAAACTTATCTATGGCTCTAGAGCTAAAGATAGTTGTATTCAATTCCCCCTTAACTAATGTTGTTACTATATGTTGGTAGTATTGATGGAATTCCTCAACTGGAGGATCAAAATTGACGAAAGTTATATTGGACATTTTTCGATTCAGTGGAGTGGCCACCAAGATGATGTCATAGAAGTCTGAACGGGTCTCAGATCCAGTTTGATATACCACTTCATACATCTTTGTAGGATTTCCTAAGGGGAATAAAGAAACATATGTTAAATCTTTAGTGTTTTTCTTGGGTCAGCCCATGGCTTACTTGGGAGAGTGTGGTGCTGATAACACCAAGGCCATGGGATCAGATCCCCATATAGGGATGGCCGGTTAGCTCACTTGGGAGAGCATGGTGCTAACACCAAGTCAAGGGTTAAGATCCCCTTACCAGTCATCTTTAAAAAAAAAAAAACTTCAGTGTTTTTTCGTTTTTGTTTTTTGGCAACTGGCCTGTATAGGGATCAAACCCTGGACCTTGGTGTTATCATCACTATGCTCTAACCAACTCAGTTAACTGGCCAGCCCTGAATCTTCAGTGTTTCTAACGTACTATACTTTATACCTTATGGAAATAATTCTATACCTTTTTAATATAGTTTCTCTATAATTAAAGGAGTTTTACCCTATAAGAAAACTGACTCTGCATTTTTATTACATTGAGGCCAATTTCCTATTCAGAATGTCAACAAGTACAAAAGATAGAATTTTTACTTTTGAGGATGAGTTGTGTTTTTCTTTTGGGCTTTTGGGAGGTTTTTTTGTATCTGGCCAGTCCAGGGATCTGAACCCTTGAACTTGGTGTTATAACACCACGTTCTAACCAGCTGAGCTAACTGGCCAGCCCAAGATTGTTTTCTAAATCCAAGGAGTTATGGCACTGTACTTAAGCACATTTGAGAATATTTCTTTGTGGCACAACATACACAATTTAAAGTTCCATCATTTTGGAACTAAGTGAGACATGGCAAAAACAAGTTTTCCTCCCTGAGCAATAATTCTTCCGGGGAAATAAGTTCAAGCTCACCAGTCTGCTTGGTCCTTGTTTTCTCCTCTATGTACATTACCGAGCCATGTATAAGATTGCTTTTGGAAGCCTGAAGGAGCCTTGAGCAAACAAGTTTATTGCCACCTTCTACTGCCCAAAGGCCGGAATCAGCACCAGCCAGTGACACTGCCCCTGTAAGCGGGAGGAAAAATAAGATTTAATCCTGACTTAGTAAGAGGCCCTCTACCCACTTTCCCTTCCCAACCAGATGGGCTGCTCTAAATGTCTCTAGACATTGTCAAATGGCCCCTGGTGGTAAAAGTTCCCCCGGTTGAGAATTGCTGTACTGATAAAAGGAACTTCTCCCCCTAAAAATGAACATCGGCATATCACGATTTTGCTAACAATGTCTTAGGTTTACAGAGAAAGGTAATCTTTTCCAACCCATGATCTAAAGTCAGGAGCTGCTACAGCATCAGGGAAGCCCCTTTGTGAATTAATGTCCATTACTGTTCCAAGCTCTGGCTTACCAACAAAGGCATTGATGTCTGTGCTTTGGCCATAATTGACCCTCATGACAGGAGTAATGATTTCATTGAGGAATTTCTCAGAGAAGCCTGCTTTCTGCAAGGTTTCAAGAAGTGTTCGGTTAAGCATCCCAACGAAGTCATCCCCTCCTAAAGCATGTAGTAGTTTTTCTACACTACTGAAGGCATAGTCGTGAGATTGATAGCGGTAGATCCTTTTGAAAAGAAGAGAAATGGCCATTAAACACCAAACAAGATGGGGGGAAAGGGACACATAAAGAAGGGAAATAGTGTCTTAAGAATCAAACTAACTTCCATGTTTCCTTCTGACAAGTTTCTACCTATCATGTGAGACAAAGCTCAGCCACCATCTTCCCCAGCTCTCCCCAAAGCTCTTGGCTCTTCTTCTCCCTCCACCTTCTCCGCTAGTTCGCTGTCCTTTGTATACACTGCTCCTTTTTGACATTAATATGGTCATTGGGAGGCACCTTTAAAACTATGAGTATGTCTTATTGCTCTTTATATCTTCCAGCAGCACTTATAGACATGTCTAAAATTAAGTTTTATCTTTCCACCAGGCTTGATCTTCT
Organism: Cynocephalus volans; assembly: GCF_027409185.1. Lineage (NCBI taxonomy): Eukaryota > Metazoa > Chordata > Mammalia > Dermoptera > Cynocephalidae > Cynocephalus > Cynocephalus volans. The sequence goes on along the minus strand of NC_084473.1, from coordinate 66,812,640 downwards.
CTACCCACCCTCTAGCCCAATCAAAACTAACTGGCCACTCCTAATATCCTATATGTTATCCTTTTGTTCATTTAGTTTCAAAGCTTAAACATTTTTCACTTCTCCCACCCAAGCAGGACCTTATCTATCCTCGTAACATCTCTCTTGTTATTCCATTCTCACTTCCCTGATTTTAAGTCAGGATTTATACTCAAACAAGTACAATGAATAGCTGATCTACCTGCTTCTTCTAGTTTCTTTTCTTTGAAATATTTATGAATCTCCCAAAAGCCCTTTTATCTTGTCATCCATGTATTCAAAAAAGTCTTGTTTACTGTTGCTTACTAAATGAAGTCCAGATCAATTCAGCCTGATGTAAAAAAAAAAAAAAAAAAGAATCATGGGTTTTAGAACTAAAGTCATCAAGTCTAACTCATTCACTCTAATTGCAGATAAAGAAACAAAGCAGAAGTAAAAGACCTTGTCTAAAGGTTGCATGGCAAGTAGAAGGCTCAAACACAACTCCCCCTTGGCTGTCAACCACACACTCACACCTTCCACTTAAGCATACCTGACCCATTCACTGGTCTCTAAATATGCTCTGCATATTGTCTCCCCACTATTGGACAAGCTCTTCCCTCCAAATGGAATATAATTCTGATAACCAAAAGAATCTGATCTGACCAGGTCAGCTAAATTATAATACCTTGGGAGATCTGGGATAAGGCAGTAATCACATCCACCTATCCTGGAACATGTTACATCTTACTTAGAAGTACCCATAATGGCACCAGAAAGCCATAAAATAACCAAGAACACTTCTTATCACCCTTCCGCCAGAACCCTTCATATAGGATGTATCCTAGTAATAATTCCAAAACTATGTGTCATATACTACCAATAGAAAGCCTGATGAAGTAATTACATGGGGCTGTCTTTCTCTCCCTCTCTCCTTTGACCCTTCCCCTTCTTGTTATTACAAGATGTTAAGCTCTGCTGGCCCTCTTTGGAACACATTTTCAGGCCTGCCTGATCTACATGTCTCCCTGGTTGCAACTGTCATATTGGCTTAATAAATCCTTGCTACATGTATTTGGTCTCAGTTTCTTTTTAGGTCAACACTTCACATTCCCTAACCACAGAACACCTATACTTCCTTCAGAAAGCTTGAATCCCACCTCCTCTCAAAAGTCCTGCCCAACTTCCTAGTCCACAGTAATGTCATAACCTCCAAAGTCCCATAAAACTTAGCACCAATGCCATTTGTTCAGCACTTAGATACTACTTTACATTACTATTTTTCTTAATTGTCTGACATTTCTCTGCACTTTATGGATTTAAAAGAACATTCATATAAATTAGTGCATGCAGTAATTCAATACACAATTTTTCAGGTTGCAAGTGATACAAAGATGAGAAAGACATGGTTCCTTTCCCTCAAGGAGCTTACAGTTAAGGACAGGTAATACGCACATACACAGATAAGTATATGAAACAAAGGAAGAAAAAAGAGCCAAAGAAAGATCCCTGTCAGTGATCACAGGAGGAGAGCTTTTACATCAAGTTTCTTCTTTCAAAATAAACTAATTTTTTGAGAGCAAAGGACAATACTATAACCATTTCAATATTACCTACTGTCTAAGAGTGTAGTATACAAAATGTTGAATAAGCTTTTACGGGAAAAATTGATTAGATATCAATGCCAAAACTGAGAAACTAAACTAGCACCTTCTACCATATCATTTGGGTTCTAGTATTCAGTAGACTGAAAAAAGTAGGATGAAGACACTGAGTGCTTTAGAGAAATAATAGACTGGATAGCTCATAAAATGAATCTCTGGCTAATGGTCAGCATGACAAAATAGTTGTCAATTAAATAACCTATAAATGATGCTATAAAAAAATTATGCCCCCCGTCCTCCTACCTGAGTTGCAACCCCACTCAAGCAAGCCTCCTAAAGAAAGCCCTCCTGGAAGGTGAGATGAGACAACATATACAATATAAACACTGAGCATTGTAACTGTTTTATGATACTGGTTGCATTAGAATAAATATTACTGAGACTGGCCAGTTGGATCAGTTGGTCAAAGTGCAGTGTTGTAACACCAAGGTCAAGTTCAGATCCCGATACCAGCCAGTCACCAAATTTTTTTTAAAAGATTAAAAATTAATAAATAAATTTAAAAATTTTTTTAAATAATAATAAATATTACTTAACAACAAGATCAAGGGTTCAGATCTCCATACTGGCCAGCTACCCAAAAATAAAAATAAATTTAAAACAAAGCATTAAAGGAAAATAAATATTACTAAAAATTAGACACTTGAATAACCAGTAGTTTCTGCTAGTCAGACTGCTTGCTTATACAGCCTTTTATTCTTTTCAAATTACATTTGCATAATCCTTAATATTGATATATTTATTCACTGAACAAATATTTATGGAGCATCTACTTTGAGCCAGGCACTGTTCTATTCCCATTCTCCTCTGACCAGCTCTGCAGTAGCCTTGAAAACCAGTAGCCTTGCAACTGTAACATCTATGAAACCAGCAAAGTGGAAGCCACTAGAGAGGACAGAATGGGTTTGGAGTTCCCAAAAAGCACCATCCCAAGAGAATTGTCACTATTTGGACTATCTGGCAGTTCACAAAAGCTCTATCCTCAGAGCTTGTCTCTATTCGCCCTGACACACTCTGTATAAACAGACCCATCCTGAAGGCATTCGTCAAAAAAATTAGTGGCAATACTTGAATATCACAGCCAGCTGAGGCTGTGATACCAACTGGGGCTAACAAGAGGCTGATCAAAAACTTTAAAAAGAAATACTGGAAAATGAAAATAACCAATATGTTACCAGGAATCTAAAAGCCATGTGCATGTGTAAGACTGTCACATGCCCAGGAAAGACCTGAGAAGGCCCTAATCTGTTACCGCTGGCTGACCTTGAGGCTTTGAGCAAGCAGGAAATGAAGGCTAAAGTAAAGCTGTAAACTGCCTGCCAGATTGTTGAAAACATACCCCAACCTGACAAAGAATACAGGCTTTATAGAATTAGTCCCAGAAAGTCTCTAAATAAACCAACAGCAGCAACAGCAACCAACGAGAAGTCCTGGAGTGGGGAAGAATCTGATTCCCAGAGTTGCCACATAGTATTGTTTTAAATGTCCAGGTTTCAACAAAAAATTATGACATACTCAGAGAACAAGAAAGTACGGCTTATACAGGAAAAAACAGAATCAACAGAAACTGTCCCTCAGGAAGCATAGATGTTGGCCTTACTAAAAACTTGACATTGGCATTTTTTTTTTGGCAGCTGGCCAGTACTGGGATCTGAACCCTTGACCTTGGTGTTATGACACCATCCTCTAACCAACCAAGCCAAGCAGCCCAGCAGTTATAATAAATATGTTCGAAGAACTAAAGGGAACTAACCACATTTAAAGAATTAAAACAAGTATGAGAAGAATGTCTCACCAAATATAGAATATCAATATAGAGGCAGAAATTATAAAAAAGAACCATACAGAAATTCTGGAGTGGGGGGTAGGCCAGTTAGCTCAGTTGGTAGAGCATGTTGCTCACAACACCAAGGTCAAAGGTTTGGATCCTCCTGCCAGCCAACCACCAACAACAAAAAAAGTAATTTTGGAGTTGAAAAGCACAATATTTGAATTTAAAAATTCACTATAGGAGGGCCGGCCAATGGCTCACTCGGGAGAGTGTGGTGCTGATAACACCAAGACCACAGGTTCGGATCCCATATAGGGATGGCCGGTTAGCTCACTGGTTGAGCGTGGTGCTGACAACACCAAGCCAAGGGTTAAGATCCCCTTACCGGTCATCTTTAAAAACAAACAAACAAAAAAAATCACTATAGGGCTTAACAGCAAATTTTAAATGGCAGAAGAATCAAACTTTGGGGGGGTTGGGGGATGCAGCTGGATGGTACAGGGGGGACCCAAACTCTTGACCTTGGCATTATCAGCACCATGCTCTACTGGAGAATCAGCAAACTTGAAGATATGTCAATTGCAATTATACAGTTTAAGGAACACAAGGAAAAAAAGAATTAAGAATGAGCAGAGCTTCAAAGACCCACAGGACAACATGAAGCATACCAACATACACATAATGGGAATCCTAGAAGGAGAAAAGAAAATTAAAGGGACAGAAAAATATTTAAAGAGATAATGGCCAAGAACTTTCCAAATTTGATGAAACATTAATCTGCACATCCAAGAAGTTAAACAAACTCCAACAGGATAAACTCAAAGAGATTCATCCCTAGACACATCATGGTCAAACTGTAGAAAGACAAAGACAGAGAGTCTTGAAAGCAGCAAGAGAGAAACAACTCATCCCATAAAAGGTACCTCAATAAAATTAACAGCTGACCTCATCAGAAACCACGGAGGCCAAAGGTAATAGAATGACATATTAAAAAATGCTGAAATAGGGCTGTTAGGGCCGGCCCGTGGCTCACTCGGGAGTGTGTGGTGCTGATAGCACCAAGACCACGGGTTCAGATCCCTATATAGGGATGGCCAGTTCGCTCACTTGGGAGAGCGTGGTGCTGACAACACCAAGTCAAGGGTTAAGATCCCCTTACCAGTCATCTTTTAAAAAAGAAAGAAAAAAAGAAATAAGGGTGGTCAATTAGCTCAGTTGGTTAGAGCATGGTGCTGATAACACCAAGGTCCACAGTTCAATCCCTGTATCAGCCAGCCTCCAAAAACAAAAAAACAACTGTCAACTAAGAGTTCTACATCCAGCAAAATTATCCTTCAAAATGAAGTGAAACTAAGGCATTTTCATGTAAATAGAACAGAATTCAGCACTAGTAGACCTGCCCTACAAGAAATACTAGAGGTAATCCTGCAGGCTGAGACAGAACACTAGAAAGAAAATTGAATCCCCATGAAGAAATTAGGAGTATTGGTAAAGGTAATTTATATTTACACAGGTAAATATAATTGACAGTATGAAGGTACATTTGTTTTATCCTCCTATCTCATTTAGAACACAACTGCATAAAGCAGTAATTATAAAACTGTGATAATGGGCTTATAATTTATAAAGATATTAACTTGTATGACAAAAGTAAAAAAGAAGGAGAAGTAACAAAGCTATACTGGAGCAAGTTGGTATTAACTTAAAACAATTCAGATTGTTTATCATTAATAAAGATTGTTTTAAGTTAAAAAGTTAATTGTAAGGAAATAACTCAAGAAATACGTAGTAAAAGAAACAAGAGAATTAAAATGGTACACTAGAAAATATCTGTTTAAAACAAAAGGAGACACTATACATTAACAATAAATATAAAAAGGAAATTAAGAAAACAACCTCATTTACAATAGCATGAAAAAGAAGAAAACACTTAAGAATAAACTTAACCAAGGAGGTGAAAGACTTGTACACTGAAAACTACAAAACACTGCTGAAGGAAATTAGGACACAAACGGAAAGACATCCTGTGTCTTTGCAATGGATGGAAGACTAAACATTGTTAATATGTCCACACTACCTTAAGTAATCTACAGATTCAATGCAATCCCTATCAAAATCCCAATGGCATTTTTTGCAGAAATAGAAAAATCCTAAAATTCATATGAAATCTCAAAAGACCCCAAATAGCCAAAACAATCTTGAGAAAGAAAAACAAAGCTGGAGGCCTCACACTTCCTTATTTGAAAACATATTACAAAGCTAAAGTAATCAACACAGTATGTAGTTGCATAAAGAAAGACACATAGATCAATGGAAGAGAACAGAAAACCCAGAAATAAACCCTCATATATATACGATCAAATGATCTTGACAGAAGTGAAGGGAACAAAAGACAATTCAACAATAATACTTGAAGACTCCAATATCCCACTTTCAGTAATGGATAGACAATATACCACTATCAATAATGGACAGAATCAATTACGTCTCAATAAAAAAAATTGTCAAATAAATAAATAAAATAATGGATAAAACCTCTAGGCAAAAGATCAACAGTGTATTAGTTCACTAGGGCTGTCATAACAAAGTACCAGAGACTGAGTGGCTTAAACAATAGAAATTTATTTCTTACAGTTCTGGAAGCTAAAAGTCCAAGATCAAGGTGCTGGCAGGTTTGGTTTCTTCTGGGGCCTGTCTTTGGCTTGCAGATGGCCACCTTCTTACTATGTTCTCACATGGTCTTTCCTGTGTGCATGTGTCTCTTTGTGTCCTAATCTCCTCTTTTTATAAGGACACCAGTTAGATTGGTTTAGGGCCCACCCTAACAGCCTCATTTTAATTTAATTACCACTTTAAAGGCTCTATCTCCAAATACAGTCACACTTTGAGGTACTGGGGGTTAGGGCTTCAACATATGAATTTTGGGCAGACACAATTCCGTACATAACAAACAGTAAATTAAAAAGTAAGGGATGGAAGAACCTAGTCCTCTCAAGTCTTCCAAGCCAATATTTTCATTATTAATCTGCATGAAATAGCCAGTGAATATTTCTGAGCAGAGGAACAGTGTGACAAGCCTTAGGTTTTAAAAGGACTACTTTAGCTGCTATGGGGGCAGGAGGTGAAGAGGGTATTTTTCAGCCTAGGAGGCTACTCCAACCATCCAGACAAAAGACAATAGTGGCTTGGGCCAAAGTGGTAGCAGTGGTGGTAGTGAGAAGTGGTGGGATTCTGGACATACTTTAAAGGCTGATAGGATTCAAGATAGACTAGATTTGGGACATGAAAAGGAAATAATAAAAACTGACTCAAAATATTTGGTAAGAGCAACTGGAAAGAAGAAAGGGTGTTTACAAAGCCTTTCACTGTGAGTCCTATCAGTCTCAGATCAAGAAGTGTTAGGCATCTAACACGTCCCCAGAAATGCACTAAGTGCTAGAGACAAGAATGAGCTTTAACCTAGCCTAAAGCCAAGATATCTCAACAGGAGATATCAGTGGACCAGAGAATTCAATCCAACAAACATGAGCGTGAATATCTACTACATTCTAGTTACTATATATACTACAGAACAACACAAATGCTTGGTGTGCTCCATATAATACTTAAAGGATGTTTGAAAAGAAAAATGAATGGTGACTGGAGAATTAGGGGAAGGATTTGTTGAAAGAGGTGAGATAAGAGGGTGGACTTTGTAGTAAAGAATGGCATCCAATCAGAAGAACTGCATAAATAAATGTTCAAGACTAGAAATTAATTTGGCAAGTGTGGATGTCAGGGTCTGCAGGATTTCCACCCAAGTACCTCCAACAGCACAGAAAAATGGATGCATACCCTTGTGGGTCTAGAGTGATGTCTACCACAAGCTTGAACCCTCTTTTGAGTATCACAGCTCACTACTGTCACATGAGCCTTCACTCACACTGTGCACACTCCTGAAATGGAGACACAAAATGACAATATGAGCAAATCCCCTAAAAGTTTCTACAGAAGATCACACAAGGCTAGTCAGCAAATCCCTAAAAGTTTCTGCAGAATTTAGATCCCTTTTCTGGCCAGCCACCATAAATAGTTTCTGCAGAAGACAGCAGAGCCACTTTAGAGGGGATCAAGTGGATACAAAACAGAGAAAAAATTTTTTGAGAGAGGGCTTTATGTTTCTATACTATTCAAAGAAAGAAAAATTGCAGAATATCTTCCAATTGCACATTTTAACCCAGTGATTCTCAACTCTGGCCGCAGGTAAGATTCACTGGAAGTGCTTTTAAAAATACCAAAGCTAGATCCCTACCCCAGAACAATTAAATAAAAAATCTCTAGGGATGGAGCTCAGCCTTTATATTTTAAAAAGACCCCCATGACATTCTAATGTACAGCCAGGGTTGACAACTACTGCTTTAACTGAAATGCAGGAGAATTAGTTGTTCCAGATTCCTCCTTGGCAAATCTCTGTGGCTTCCAGTCCTGGTTTTCACGATATTCCAGAATATCTCCAACAGGGGATATTCTGTTAAATATTAAAAACGATTTAAAAATATTTAACAACCAGTACAAGAAAACAAAATAATAAATAATAAAATAAAATAAAATAAATAAACAAACAAAAAACAATACAGCATGAAACAGGATGAAACTGGATGTAGGACTGGAAACGAGTCAAGACTCCCTGCTGGGGACAGGTGAGAGGGGTTTTGGCAGAGACGACAGATCTCTTGAGTGGGAACACTCAGGGTAGCAGCTATGTCACCAGTCTAGCAGTATTTCACTACTTTTACCGTATGGCGCATGCTTGCTGAATACCAACCTTCTCATACAGTTTGATAAAATTATCAAAACAGGTTCTACATGATCTTGATTTACTGAAAGAAACGCATTAGCAACATAAAGGTCAGTGCTGCATAATTAAATATCAAAGACAGAAGACAGTAATTCCATAAAGTTTAAGAATTATTTTCTAAAATCAAAAACAGTATAATCTACGTATCCCCTCGCTGGGTCTTTTTCACAGTTCTGTAATACCCTGAATTCACTTCAAAAGTGATCTCTTAATTTCTCATAGGGTAATTCTCTACATGTCAAGCAAACAACAGATAAGAAAAATGATACACACAGGACTGGCTGGTTAGCTCAGTTGGTTAAAGTGCAATATTATAACATCAAGGTCAAGGGTTTGGATCCCCTTACCAGCCAACCACAAAAAAGAAAAGAGAAGAAAAATGACACACACAGGCAGGGCTGCACCTAATGCCATCTGAGCTTGATTTGCCAGCAAAGCATGTACCAACATGCCACCCACTTTCTTTAAAAAGTGACTGGCTGGGGGCCAGCCCGTGGCTCACTCGGGAGAGTGCGGTGCTGATAACACCAAGGCCACGGGTTCGGATCCCATTTAGGGATGGCCGGTTGGCTCACTGGGTGAACGTGGTGCTGACAACACCAAGTCAAGGGTTAAGATCCCCTTACCGGTCATCTTTTTTAAAAAAATAAATAAATAAAAATAAAAAAATTTTAAAAAATAAAAATAAAATAAAAATAAAAAGTGACTGGCTGTCTCCACACAAACTGCATATATTTTCTTAGTTATTTGTTTATTGCCTGTCTCTCCAATAGAATATATACATATTCTTTGAGGACAGGAACATGTTTTGGTCGTACATCCTCCCCCTAGAATAGTGTCTGGCACACAATAGGCACTCACTATTAGGTGAATGAATACATAATGAATGACAGCTTAAAAACAATATGTACTGTAGCTGGACCTAACATCCCCAGAGGAAAGGCATTCAAGGAATTAACCAAAGAATGATGTTTAGAAAGAAAGAAATCCCTAACTACCATAAGCTATAGAGACTAGAGTATATTTATCCTACTCAACTCTTATTTTTGTCCTGTTCAAATCCTGGTCATATGACATGTCATTTTACCTTTTTAACAATTATTTTATTATGCTAGAACAATCACAGTAATGAAATATGAACATTTACAAGCTGAATTTCTCCAGCACCTAAAGTTGTAAACCAGAATAAAAATTAGCATATGCCAACAACTTTTAAAAAAATAGGTTATACCTTTCTAAATTAGACTGGCTATTTTATGTTATTTTTCCTGATTATCAAACAATATACATTCATACACACAGAAAATTTTGAAAATATAGAAATGCATAAAGAAGAAAAAAAGCACCTGGATTCTCACTACACAGGGCAGTGCTAGAATTTAATATCCCAATTTAAATTCTTAGTGCACAAAACTGATACTCTACTTCAGGCTGCTGGCTCACTGAAACATCATTAAAGCTCACTTAAGTTTTCTGATCCTTTCTACAAGCTCTTATACACATTATCTCATTCATCTACATAACACCAGCACTGTGCAGAGATTAAGAGTGAGGATTCTAGAGCCTGATCGCCCAGCTGGGAACTCCAGCTCTGCCACTAACTAGGTGGTGAACTTATACACTTATAACCTCTCTATACCTCCACCTTCCACATCTGTAAAAAGAAGCTAATAACAAAAGAGTTAATAGTGTAGAGCATCAAAGAGTGTCTGGCAACATTAAAGAAGCATTTTAAAAATATATTTCAGAAGCAAAAATAAACTATCCTTTCAATTTCAGACAGGTGAATGGTCTGCATATTTTCTACAAAACGTTCTGCCTAACAGTCTTACAAACAGGCCTTGTAGTTAGGTGGAGAACTGTTCCAAGAAATTATAATTCTTAAAACTCATCAAACTTAGGTCTTAGATTAAATAGAAGGGAAAAAAATTACCTCATGAACTTGTCTAACACGTCCTCTACCCACATGTGCATTCGGAGGGACTGAAATCCATAGCGCCAAACTAGTTTAATCATGTTAATTATAAACCAGCTGCTCTCCTCAAACACCAGAGTTTCTCCATTATACACTCCCATTAGGCCACCAGAGACCTTAACAGGAGAGAGACCTGCAAAAGCAGAGAAAGGGTAAACTAAGTCAGTGGTTTCTACACTGATCAAATGAAAGAAGGTAATCTGAAGCTCCCGGGGAAACTCTAAAGCAAGTGAAGTTGGGCCTTCCCCAGTTCTCAGGAGACACATTAAAGATCTATCTTTAGAACAGTGAAATACACAAACAGATGCTCCTCACCTTAGGATGGGGTTTCGCCCTGATAAACCATCATAAACTGAAAATATCCTAAGTGGAAAATGCATTGAATACACCTAACCTACCAAACATCATATTTTAGCATGCTCAGAACACTTGCATTAGCCTACTGTTGGGAAAATCATTTAATACAAAGCCTATTTTATAACAAAGTGTTGAATATCTCACGTAATTTATTGAATACTATAATGAAAGTGAAAAATAGAATGGTTGTACAGTAGCATCATAGGGTCAAACAATCTGAAGTCAAATCATCATAAGTTGGAGACTGTATAGCACACTCACGACACTGAACAAAAGCAGATTCTCTAGAAGATGGGTCAGATGATCATGCAGATATATCACAATTAGACTAGCTATTATTAGTCTAAAAAGATTAAAAAGTCAAAAGAAAAAGCCAGAGTACCAACTGAATTCAATTTAAAAACAAAAAAATGTCAGACACGAATCTGGTGGCATGAATTGCTCCTGGTACACATATGCCCTCATGAAGGAAATGGAAGCACAGGAAGCACCCACAAGGAATGGGGAAGGCAGACAGCTGAGGGAAAACAGGCACTCCCATTCTGATCTGAATCCTATTTTGCATAATTGGATATTTCACATAATTAGAAGGAGGCCAAAATTACACAGTATTCCCTGAGGAAAAGGAGGCCTGCCAGAGGCCTCCCCCCCTCCCCCGCCCCCCGGCCTGTCCAGCATCTCTGCTGGTAGGGCAGCAGTCAAACGTCTCAGGTTCTAGCCCAGACTCATGTCTGCATCCCTCGCTGTGTGTGACTTTAAGCCAGACACTTCAAGCCCCTGGGTCTCATTTCCTCAGCTGTAAAATGAGCACACTAAAGTTTCTGCTAGCTCAAAACATTCTCTGATTCTTCAACACAAACCCGGAGGTCTAAAAATTGACAACGCCAGCCATCCTCACCCCCACCCCCAACCTATGGCTGTAATTCCAGATAACTGAAGATACAGATAACCTGTGTCCCATTACAGGAGAACGTCTCCTAACTAAGGCAGTACCAACTGCTAACAATGAAGTGAAGAAAGTTTTACGAACTTCTCTGTAAAAGACAATTAACAAGGCAGAAAAGTTTCAGTTGTCCATCTGATAAAAATATCCAGGGATGTCACACAGAGATCGGGCGAGCTCTAAGATCAAAATTACATACCCAGGTCTTTGACAAAACGCTTCATGTGCAGATTTAAAGGATGGATGACAGAGCCTCCTGCCTCATAATCTTGCCCCTGAACCTTCATGGTGGCAAGACGGCCCCCCACCTCTTCTCTTTCAAACAGGTCAATCTTCACATCTTTCCCAAATTTCTGCCTCAGATAATAGGCTGCTGAAGTGCCACCAATTCCAGCTCCAACAATTGCTATGAAGGAAAAAAAGGAAATTTTTTTCTCTCTTACCAGTTATGTCAGTTTGGTTTGGTTTTTGAAAGGCCTTTAACTAATGACAGAGGTTACTCGGGCTATTACCAACAATTTCGGGAAGCCCTGCTGGGGCGGCGGGGGCGGGGGGGGGGGGCAAGTGAAAACCTGCAGTGAAGACAGAAATCTCTGAATCTGGACAGACACTGCCCATAGACAAAACAGCAGTAGATTAATTCACAAACTGACAGCAATTCCATTTTTTTTTTTTTTTTTTTTTTTTGGCCAAATGCCCAAAGATTCTTACAGGTCTTTGTGGAGGCACCAACGTGCCTGCACAACCTTCTTGGTGCCCAACTCACACAGAAGAGAGGGGCCTTTCCAACACGCATTTAGACAAAGTGACCGCCATTTTTCCCTAGCTTTGTTCTGTCTCAAGGTAGACAAAGTAGATAGGTTAATGATCCGGAAGAACACAGCTTTAATGGGGATGGCGAGGAGGGAAGGACAGGGAGCAAAAAACCAAGGCGACTGAAACTAGCAAGAGAATAGGTTTTTCCGGTAGCTGTAGGAGTCCAGTCTGAGAAACTGCGCAAGCAAAGGGCCTCTGAAAGCACGCTGACCTCAGCAAACCCGAGATGGGGAAACGCGAATCCCGAATATCTACAAAAGAAGACAGGGTCAGCTTCTTTGCACTGCTCCCTGTGCTGTGTCTGCGTGCGCCTGCAATCCGCAAAGTGGCAGAGGCCGTACGCTTAAGGACGAACCAGAAGACTGGCCACCCAAAGGTGCAGCAGAGAGAAGGCGGCGAGAGGTACCTCGGCCTCCCTGGAGCCCCAGGCCTCCAAGATGGGCTCCAGGGACGCTCAGAAGGCACAATACCGTCCCCAGGAGGAACGAAAGCCACCCTGAGGCGCGAATGGGCAAAAGCGCAGCGTAAGCTTGGGGCTTGGCCGCGCGGCCTGGCCTGCGTCGCGGCTGCGGGGCCTGGGCACACTACGCAGCAGCCGCCGGGCGCGGGGCGAGCTCCGGCGCCCCTCCCGCGCCTCCCCCTGCTCGCCTACCGATCTTATCCGGCGGGGCTCGCAGCTCCGCGCTCCCGGGGCACCCCCAACTGCATATCAGCAGCCACAGCCCCAGAAGCGACGAGATGAGCTCTGCTGCGGTGCACCCCATTGCCTCCCTGAGAGCCGCAGCCCGCCGCCACCCCCCCACCCGCAGTCCTTGCGCCGCAGCGCGTCTGCGCGCTTCGCCCGCCCCGCCCCCACGCCGGCCCAGCCCCTCCGAGCCCCGCCCAGATCCTGCGCAGGGCTGCTCAACTCCTCCCACCGCCCTGCCGCACTCCTTCCCCCGCCCTGCCCGCTCCCAGAGACCTCGCACCCCTGGTACACCCAGCACTCCTGGAGCTCCCAACTCTGGGCCACTCGGTCCTCCAAGACCACCCTGCCCCTCCAAAGTCCACCCTCTCTTAGAAGACATCAAAGACACAAGTTGAGGCTCACCCCAGCTCTCTTTCTTCTTTCCCACCTGTTGTGATCACTATGTTCCCAGGACTGTTGGGTACGACATGAACGGGTAAATTGTACTAAGTGAAAAGAAAAATGAGGGAGTCTGGGGATGAGGTGGTCCAAGGTGAAGGGAATGGAATAGTAGTAATGAACATGAATAAAAGTAGTGTACCTGGAGGGGACTAGAATATGCCACCGCAAAATATGCCTTTTTGGCATAAGGTTTATTTCGAGCTGAAGGCAATTGAGAAAGTGAAGGCACAAGAAAAGCTCTCTGCCCTCCCCCACCTGCCTAAAAGCAGAACATAAATTTACAAAGGCAAAGTTGTCCCTCCTCCCCTCTCTACCTGGAAGGACAAAAGTTAATCACTGAAGAAAACTTTAGATCTGTTAAATAAAACTTATAGGAAGCCATTGGTTTGAACTGAGCTCCCGCACTAGGCCAAACCAAAATGGAGTTATTCGTGTTAAGTTCCAGACCACCAATCCGGAACTAAGCTATTTATCTGACCTGCCAAGAAATCAGAAGAGAGAGATAATAGCCAAATCCCTAAACAGACCAGTTTTAGCCAGAATGGTAAGGAAAGTGACTTGGAAACAACCAATCCGTTTTTGTTCTGTTTCTGCTTTCTTCATCCCTTTTTGTCTATAAAGCCAAACTCCTCAGCTCATCGGAACACTCATTCTATTTTATAGGATGAAGTCTTGCCCAATTCTAGGATAGCAAATAAAAGCCAATTAAGATCTTCAAACTAAATTTGTTGTGATTTTTGTCTTCAGACAGACCTATATTAGCCAGGAGAAGAGGAATCTACATGACAAACTTTTCTTTTTTTTTTTTTCAAAGATGACCGGTACGGGGATCTTAACCCTTGACTTGGTGTTGTCAGCACCACGCTCAGCCAGTGAGCGAACCGGCCATCCCTATATGGGATCCGAACCCGAGACCTTGGTGTTATCAGCACCACACTCTGCCGAGTCAGCCACGGGCCAGCCCTATAGTACAAACTTTTCTAATGAGACTTTCTCTTCCGTTTATTTGCCTTCCCACCATTTGCTGCCCCTAGAGTATCAAAATCCTTTTCGTTTGTCTTTTCACTTCTCTAAAAATTTACTATTCTTTGTTGAAGTTACCATTTAAGCCTGAATTCAAAGCCACCTCTTGGAGATTTACTCATTTCCCCGGGTATCTCACATGTACATGTGAGGTACACATGTTATTAAACTTCTGTTTGTTTTTCTCTTGTTCACCTGTCTTTTGTTACATGAGTCTGTCCCAACTGAGAACTCAGAAGGGTATTTTTTTCCCTAAATACGGATACCGTACAGTAGAATATTATACATGCATTAAAAAGAATGTTAGGTCTATAACTATTGTCCTGGTATTATTAATTGAGAAAAGCTCGTGGCTGAGGGATGGATATAATATAATCCCATTTCTGTAATTACAATACTCTTCATCCCTCCATCAAAAAAGAATAACTAGTATATGAACATGAAGAATAGTGTGGATGGAAGGACAATAAGTTTGATACAAAGGTCAAACTTGGAGAAAGAAAATAGAAAATCCAAGGCAAAAAGCATTCATTCATTGGATAAATATTTGAGTTCCTTCTAAGCAGATGCTCTAGATGTTTGAGAAAAATCAGTGAATAAAATAGATTTAAAAAAATCTAATGAAGCTGACATTCTAGTGAAGAGAGACATATGACCATTAGAATAAATAAGTAAATGATGTGATACAGAGTGAGGTTTGCGAAATAGGGAATGGGTTACAAATTTAAATAGCATATCCAGGGTAGGCCTTATTGAGTAGATGGTATCTGGGCAAAAGTTTGCAGGAAGTGAGGCAGTGGACCATGTGGATATCTGGGGAAAGACTTTTCTAGGCAAAGAGAATGCCTGGAATATTTGAGGGACAGTGAGGAGGCTGACAGAACAGAGTGAGAAGGCAAAGTGGAAGTGTTAATGGAACAAGATGCAAGCCCTACAGAAAATAAACACTTATACAGAAGTACATAAAAATATGACGATTAAAAGAAAAAAAGAGGGGCGGGGCCAGCCCGTGGCTCACTCAGGAGAGTGTGGTGCTGATAACACCAAGGCCACGGGTTCGGATCCCATATAGGAATGGCCGTTTAGCTCAGTGGGTGAGCATGATGCTTACAACACCAAGTCAAGGGTTAAGATCCCCTTACCGGTCATCTTTTTAAAATAAATAAATAAATAAATAAATAAATAAAAGAAAAAATATGAAGATTAAGTCCACCTTTTCACTATATTTAGAAATTACAAAGAAAGAAACTAAACTGTCAGTTTCTAAACTACATTATGCCCACAATACCTTTAGTACATTAAGTCCAATAGGTCCTTAATAAATACTTGTTGGTTGATTGGAATCAGCCATGTTAGTGACCTTAACCCAAGTGTCATATTTGGAAACTCTGATTTCTGGTACTAAATCCTTGTGAAAGAGTTTATTAAAAGGGCACTTCAATGAAGAAACAGCATAGAAGACTTGCAAAGTGGGAGGTGGAAGCCTTTCTCATCCTGTACCCTTGCCCTTTCAAAATAATTGTGCCACGGAAACTCAAAAAGACTTTTTGAAAAAAACCATATGGGAAAAATGTTACCACATATATGAAGTATAATTATAAGGTAATATAACAAACATTTAGGGAAAGGAGTGTTATCTAAAAAAGCAGTCTTTTTAGGAAGCTAAACACTGAGGAAGATTCTCTCCTTGACCCTTTTCTCTACTAGGCCTTGGCATATAAAGATTCAAACAAAACACTATCAACACTATCATCATTTCTAATGGCTCAAAGACACATCCCTAAGTTGACCCTAGCCTTCCTGAAAGTACCCGTCTAAGAAAACTCAAAGCTGCCAAAAGAATTTACTGTTTGTTCCAATCAACATCTGAAGATAGAGCCCTTGTCTCCCAGTCTCTGTGGGAGGTTAGGAGCATAACTTCCAGCCAGTTAACAAACCCAGTTAAGAGCCATTTAACAAACCCAAATGAGTTTCACATGGCCCAACCCTCACTTCCCACTTTTTGTAATTTTTTACCTCCCTGATTTTACTGAGTCTCTTACTCACTTCCTTCTCTCTTCCCTCATTTATGAAAAAGTGCTTATTTCGGTTTACTTGGATAATGCTGCAGTTGGTGGAAATCATAAACATTTAAAGTATTAACACCCTGTGAATGCATTGGATTTAAGAGAATAAACATTTTGTAAAAATCACTTGGTAAGGATTATAAACTTAATTACTGCATTTAAAATGAGACATTACTTTTTTTAAACAATGTGTCACAGATGTGGGCTTGTATGCTTGTATGTGATTTACTCTTAGTCGGCAAACTTCTAAAAATCTAAAGGTTCTAATTGAAACACAGGAAATGAGTCTTCTTTTGGAAGAAAGCAAGTGTATTTTTGCTTTTCCCCCAATCATTATCAAAAATAGAAATTTAATTAAAGACGTGACCATTTTTTACTTAAAAAAAAAAAACAACTGCCTTGAAGAAAATCATTCTCATACTTTCTTACTTTCCCACATCTTATTTCTCTTCTATTCTAAATACTGTAGTCTAAATAATATTTATTCTAACTTAGGCAAGACAAGAAATTCAGAAGCAATATAAGAAAAGACAAACATGTGACTACATAAAATCTAAACATGTTCAGATGGCAAAGGATAGAATTTTTAAGGTAAAAAAAAATAATGCATGAGAAAAATGTTTGCCACTAATATGACAATACCATTGGGGTTAATATTATAAACATACAAAGAACTCTACAAATTGTTAAGAAGAGGTAATCAACTCTACATAAACACAGACTAAGTATATGAATAGGTAATTCACAAAAGAGGAAGTAAGTGCCAATGGCTAAAAATATATGAAGAGATGCTCAACCCCAGTAGCAGTTTACACAAATGCAAACTAAAACAAGGAGATATCGTTTTTCATCTATCATATTGGCAAAAACTAATAAGGCTAATAACATCTTAGTGCAGGAGAAAATGGAGTGGGGATAAGGAAGGACTCAGGAACTGACTTTAAAACACTGTTAGTGGTGATGTGAATGACTACCACCCTTATCTATTAAGATTATATATATACCATTTAATTCAGTAATCCCATGTGTGGGAAACTATCCTACAGAAATAAAAGAATCAATTTATAAGGATGTATATACCAGGATGCTGTTGCAACATCATTTGTAGTAGGAAAAAAAAGTGGAATAACCTGAATGTCCATCAATACCATTTATGGTAATTTATTCAACTGACTACTCAGTTGAATAAGACAATATTTACTGTTTACTATCTTATATTTACTATTGAATAAATTTATTTATAAGGAAATATAAATTTACTATTGTGTAAATTTATTCAGTTTACTACTGAATAAATTGTAGTACATTCATTCTACTGACTATTTTGCAACTATTAGAAAACAAATTAGATCTGTATTTGTTTTTGTTTTGTTTTTTTAATTTTCATTTTTATTGAATCAAAATTGATTATACATATTTTAGGGGTTCGACATTGAGATATGTGGATCAAGTTAATATTACTAACATATATATTGTTACAAATTGTAATTATTCTTTATGCCCCTTGTCCAATCCCTCCTCATCCCCCTTTCTCTCCCCCCACCCCCTCTAGATTTCTTCTCACTCTCTGAAAGAATAATGGTGACTCTGTTGATTTGCTGCCCAAATGATCTGTCCAATGCTGAGAGGGATGATCAGGTCCCCCAATACTATCATAGAGCAGATGTCTCTTCCGTCACTATAAAATGGGCTCTGTGGAGACAAACATCCTCCTCCTTTCTTTATCTCTGCTGGTGACTCTCCTTGTGTCAACTCACTCCAGTGGCTGGCGAACCATCTGCGTGGTGGTTGTGGCATCTAGCTGCCTTCGCAGCAGCCATGGTTATCATGGTAGCTATGGTGGGCCACCCACATGGAGGAGATGTTTTTGGCCTCTTCTGTGGTGCTGTCAGTGTGCCTGGTTGTGGAGAGTATCCAATCCCTAGTTCCATGCCCTGGGTCCCCGAGTGGGTCCCAAGGCACTGGCACTCGGTGTGCCTGGTTGTGGGAGGGGAGTCCAGTCCCCTTCTCCATACCTTGGATCCCTGGGTGGGCCCCGAGGTGCTGGCACAGGGTGCCTGGTTGTGGGAGGGGAGTCCGGTCCCCTTCTCCATGCCTCAGGTCCACGGGCAGACCCGAGGCACTGGTGCAGTGTGCCTGGTGTTAGGAGGGTGATCTGTTCCCCTTCTCCATGCCCCGGGTCTCAGGGAAGGCCCCGAGGCACTGGCACGGGGTGCCTGGTTGCGGGAGGGGGGTCCAGTCCCTTTCTCCATGCCTCAGGCCCCTGGGCAGGACCCTGATGCGCTGGCCCAGAGTGCCTGGTTGTGGGGGGGGGGGTCCAGTCCCCAGCTCCTTACCCCGGGGCAATAGGTGGGCCCTGAGGCGCTGGCACAGTAGATCTGTATTTGTTGAACTGGAAAATAATCATAACATATGTTTAAGTGACAAGCAAATTGCAAAGTAATACCAAAGGTGTAACCACATTTTTTGAAACAACTAAAAATCCCAAGTACTTGTATACATGTGCATCTGTATACATACCAAGTAGGATGTAGAAGCTTACAGACGAATTTATATTAGTTACTTAGAAGGGTGGAAATGAGGAAATTACTAATCTTTTACTTATAATATCTATGTTGTTTCAACTTGTAACAGTGAGCATGTATTACTTTTGTAACTTAAAGAAATACCTACACAATATCCACATAATGGAATTTTATTCAGCGATAAAAATAAATCAAGTTCTAATACACGCTACAATATGAATGAACCTTGAAAGCATAACTGTAAGTGAAAGAAACCAGTCACAAGGAACCACATCTTGTATGATTCTATTTATATGAAATGTCCAGAATAGGCAGATCTATAGGGACAAAAAGATTAGTGGGCTGGGGAGTAGAATGGGTTGGGGAAGAGTGAGTGAGTGCTAATTGGTAAGGGTTTCCTTTTGGGATGATGAAAATGTTCTAAAATTGATTGTGATGACAGTTATGCACTTTTGTTAATAAACTAAAAACTACTGAACTAAAAAACACTCTAAATGGGTGTCTCATAAAGGCGTTAAAATACTATCTACTATTAACATTTGTTTTATTATCCTCAAAAGACTAATATTTGATATTTTTAAATATAATCTGAAGAATGTGCTACAGATTCTGAAGAGTTTCAAAAATGAAAATCCAGAATGTACACCGTCTGATAAAACTCCTTTGAAGAAAACATCACTTTTTTTTGGATGTGCAAATTCTCCTGTGTTTAAGAAATAGTATTTCATATAACTTATGAAATGCATAATTACACTGAACCACATTTCAGAGCCCTGATGTCTGTGCCCCCTAAAAGAAAACTAAAGTTTTTATATCTTCTGATGCATTTGCTTTTAAGACTCTTGTGACCAATTTGTATTAAATAACTATTTCTTAAATACTTTTCAATGTACACTGATTATACCAAAGAAATACAGATATAAAGAAATATCCAGCATCTGGAAATATTTTCCCGGCTCTCAAAAATTTGGTTAGCACCAACAAGGCAAATTCTTCTTAACGAAACCCTTACTCTCTTAAGTAAAAAATTTACAGTTGAGATTTTTCTATACAAAAAAAGTAGAAATATCCATTCAAGTGTATTGGGATGAGAGAAGATAAATTGTTTTGCATATCAATTAAAAATATAACAGATTATACATAATTCATGTTCATGCGGAGTGTCTGCTTGGATTTACTCCTAAGAGATTCTGGCAAGAGTTTTCGCTGCGAGCGCCGCTGGTGTAGTGGTATCATGCAAGATTCCCATTCTTGCGACCCGGGTTCGATTCCCGGGCGGCGCACGTCCCTTTTTGCTCACCAAAAGGATAACTTGAAAAGCCTTAATTTTTTTCCCCAATAGAAATACTTAGGATTTTCGGTTTCCCTGCAGATTTCTATTTCATTATAATTCACTGTTGAAACATTCCAATGGAGCTGGAAAACAAAAAAGTTTGCGCAAATCGTGAAATAGTTTAACCCTTGCGCCTGCGCAGTCTGAGACAGTCTGGTGTCGGGTGGAAGAGCGGCTGCGCAACAAGTGAACCTATGGATTGAGGAGTAGCCTGTAGGCCGGAAGGTTGAGAGTGCAAGGTTGTTCTGCGCCTGCGCGGCCCAGGTCACTTCGCTGGCTGCTCCTAGGCTCCCGGCTCGCCGCCATCTTGTTTCGGGGCTTCATTGTTCGCGCTGGGCCTGGCGGTTTAGTGTAATTGCTGCCGAAGAGGAAGGTGGAGTAACCTGTGGTCAGCCGAAGACCCCGCTATTCCGCAGCCATACCCGCTCAAACGATTTGGGAGGTAGTGAAGGGCAGGGAGCTGGACCCGGAGGCACCGCCGCGACAGCAGCAGCCATGGAGGATGAGATGCCCAAGACTCTGTGAGTCTGGGGCAGCGATGAGGGAAGCGGGATGGTGGTCGCCCGGGAGGGAGGCCTCGGCCCTGCGCCGCTCCCCAGCCTTTTGTTCTCCGTGGACGCCGCGATATCGTGGTTCCTCTCTCCTTAGCACTCATCTGAGAACCGAGACGCAGGCGGTGTGAGAGGACGAGGTGGAGGGAGAGGGGGCTCAACCCTCTAAATTAATCCCTTCGCCTTAACTACACCGCTGAGTGGCCTTTGGCCTCGCCACAGGCCCTCTGTGCTCCTAGACCTGGAGAAAAGACTTTTTCATTCAAACCTTGTTTTAGGACTCGGCGAACCTTCCTTTTGTTCCATGCTTGCTTTTCTTTTTTTTTTTTTTCCGCGCGTCCCCCCTCCCCCCTTTTGAATAACCGCTTATCTTTACAGCCTTCTCCCTTTCATCTTACTTTGATTTCCTCTTGGAACGCTTCCTTCCGTTTTCTTTTCGTTGATAGTTTTTTTTTCCCCTCGAGGCTGCTTTTACTCATTTTCAGTGAGGTAAACTTTATTCTCGCAGTTGCCGACTGGAAAAAAGCCAAGTTATCTTTCCTTAACGCCTCTTTGGCTTTTCTTCTGTAGCACCCCCGACCAAAAAGCCTAACCGGGCACCCCAGAGGTTTTGAAACTGCTTTTTAGAAGTAGAAGTCTTTCACCCAGAGGTATATATCAACTGAAGGAAAGTGGATTTAATACATTTTTATAGTCGCTTGCTACTCTTGTGATTGACATGTTGCTGAACGAGCGGGCAGTTTTTATGAAGCAACAGTTGATAAACACCTGAACGAGTCAAGCCCGAGAAGTTTTAGAGTTAGTGTTAAATGACCTAAAGTTGGGGATATTTTCATTGTCGTGTAACTTCTCCCACTGCATTCTCCTTTGTTTTTCAAAGTATTATCGTATGTGGTGATCCTGCCTTTGTCTCATTTCTCGGGAAAAAAAAGAAAAGCTTGATGAATTCTTGACATAGCTTTTTGTTTTTATTCTTGGAACAGTGGTAGTTTTAAGAGCTCTATGCATTAAAAATACAATTTTAGGTTTTTGCAACTGTGTAGATATTAAAGTTGTTCTGAGGTGCAAAGTAATTTTTTTCACCTCCAAAAGTTTTTCAATTTTAAGTTGATATTTCTAATCTATAAGAGAAATGTAGTTAACACTTGTTTTCTTAACTGATTAGTAAATTTTTTTGCTAGTTTATCTGATAATTTGTTAGTTTCTTTGAAGTGTCTTTTTCATAGGATGCAGCAATTAGGGCATGACCTTTGTTTTTGGAAAGATTGTATCTGTAGATGAATACTACGGAACCTCATGATGTTGGTGGAAATTTTTTCTTTCTTACCTCTTAGCTAGAAGTATGATAGTCAGCAATATGTTGGGTTCACAGATAGTTACTGAATACTTTTTATATTCCATCCTCTCTGTTAAGTGCTTTACATACTTATTTAATCCTCATCAGAACTCTGAGGTAAATTATTCCATTTTTGCAGCCGAGGAAAAGCTAAGCTTAGAGATCTTGGGTGACCAACATCATGTACCTTTTTGGTTTTCATCCAGCAACTCTGTCTTCAACTCTTAACTGTTACTTTTATGACTAATTTTGTCTTGTATCCCTCACTAGAACATCCCATCCAAGAATCTTTACAAGAATCTTTACCCCAAAGTAATCCATGTTGTAAAATTTCCTGCTGTCTCCTCCCTTACTTCTGCCTCCCTCAACGAAAACTCCCATTCTTCCTTCCATTCAGGCCAGTCTTGATTAAATACAAATGTACTTCAGAAAGTTTGTGGGAAAATGTAATTGAAAGATGCTACAAATCTTTCCATTAACTTTTTCAAGATCTTTCGTATGAGTAGGTACTAATCCCTGTTTTCCCAGCAGTGATTGTGCTATTTATGTAAAATGTGTGCTTTAATGACCCTGGAAGTCAGGGGGCTTTTAGTATGTTCTTCGCACAGTGTCTGGTCCATAAGAAGTGATGAATAAATTTGTTTTAAAAACTATTACAATTTCAAGGACTGAATCAAGATTTTACTCATTTTTGAGGCTAAAATAGAATCTGAATTTTAGAATCACCTCTGTACTTAAATGGCTCAGAGGAAATACCTTCATTTGCCACATCTGAGTGTTAGTGTCACCTTGTTAAGAAAGATTTGCCAGTGTTCAATTTCTTGTCAGCAATACTGTGGGAACATATTGTGAAAAAAACTTTTTAAAAGTTTAAACTGCAAGATTATTT
Source organism: Cynocephalus volans (assembly GCF_027409185.1). Classification (NCBI taxonomy): domain Eukaryota; kingdom Metazoa; phylum Chordata; class Mammalia; order Dermoptera; family Cynocephalidae; genus Cynocephalus; species Cynocephalus volans. Next base: position 66,789,428 of record NC_084473.1, on the reverse strand, counting down.
TGAGGAGTATTCAGGAGTGATGTATCATACTACTATTCTCTACTCATGTATAAATTTGAATATTTCCATAATAAAAAAATAAAAATATGTGTATAATGAGTCTGAATTGGCCTTGGTCACTTTTAAAACATTTCATTTTGTGAATTAAAAGCTACATACTAGACTAGAAAAACATTGCTGGTGTTAATTGATGAAAGTTAATTCCCTCAGATCCAGGCACCTTAACATCCTTTATTCTCAAAAGCATGTGAGTACTGTCATTTTGAGATAGTGTACAGTTACTGTGTGGCTTTCACATTTGCTAAGAATGTAGATCTGTAAATTCTAGAGCATGTTTACAAGCCTGAAACTAAACAATTGATATATACTAATGTGGACTTTACCTTTCTGCTGCCCTATACTTATCTTCATTCTTGTCCACGCCCACTCCTTTCCACACACTTTGGCCTTGTAATTTGTATGAAATAGCATCTCTTTTGTGTTGAGTTGAATTTGCTTGTTCATTCTAATTTATACATTAAGTTGAAGGCAAGATTGACTAAAATGAGATATTTTATTATTGGATAATACTTATGATATTTCCAAATAACTATTAGTAATTAAGAATATGCTAGAAACATAATATTCAGTAATATTTGAGAGCATACCACATGGCTGTCATTATTCTAGGAGCTGGGGCTACAACAGCAAATATAACAAACCCTTAAGAATTTACATAAGTGGGGGGGTTGAGGAGAGATTGGGTAAGGGGCATAAAGAATAATTACAATATGTAATAATGTGATGGTAGTCAACATTGTACCCCAAAAAGTATGTATACTCAATTACTCTTCAATTTAAAAAAATAATTTCTGTAAGTAAATGCCAAAAAGCAAGAAAAAATTTTTTTCAAAAAAGAAATTTACATAAGTAATTATGTTGGTTGGTGGTAAGTGTTACGCAGAAAAATAATGCAGGGTAAGGAGGATGGGATGGGTATTAATTTACAGAGAAGGGAAGGTCACCCGTTGATAGGTGACATTTAAGTAGAAAACCAAAGGAGGTGAGTAAGAGCCATGTGTATGTCTGTGAGAAGAGTAAGTACTCTAGAAAGAGCTAGTGCAAAAGTCCTTGGTGGGGGGGCTTGCTTGGTATAGGAGAGGAGGAGGATATGAAGTAAGAATGATAAGGGGGATGGAGGGGGAGTAGAAGATGCCAGATCATACAGGGCCTTATGAGGGCTGTGTCTTTTATCTGCGTGGGAATGGAGGCGATAGAAGGGTTTTAAGCAGAGTGGAATAATCTCAACCTTGAAAAGGAGGGAAACAAGTAGGCTAATCAGTAAACCAATCCAGGTGAGAGGTGAAGTGATGGCTTGTAACAGTGAAAAGAGGGTACTTCAAAAGTTCGTGGAAAAAATGGAATTAAGAAATAATAGGAATCTTTTTCTGAACTTTTTGAAATAACCCTCCTGTTGGTGGAAGTGATGAGAAGTGGTTGGATTCTGGATATGTTTTGAAAACAGCAACAGAAATTACCAATGGATTGGATGTGGCATGTGAGGATGATATCAACAGTAAGTGCGTTTATTTACAAATGTGTAATATTGGGCCGGCCCGTGGCTCACTTGGGAGAGCGCGGTGCTGATAACACCAAGGCCCCGGGTTCGGATCCCATATACGGATGGCCGGTTCGCTCACTGGCTGAGCGTGGTGCTGCCAACACCAAGTCAAGGGTTAAGATCCCCTTACCGGTCATCTTTAAAATAAATAAATAAATAAATAAATAAAAATTTTCAAAAGTAAACATGAAAACAATCTTGAGAGCATGGATATCTTTTTATTTTTATCTTTTTTGAGGCAGGCATAGTAGTTGATACATTTTGTTCAAACCAGTTTGTATTTGATACATTTTGTTCAAAACAGTTTATGTATCCGATCCGATCTTTATGTCAAAGAAGTACTAGCTAATAAATAAGGTGAGGTTTCAGCTATCGTGCAACCATCTATCTTTAGTGAAGAGAAGACAATTGTTAAATAATAGTGAGGTTAGGACACTGACATATATGTATAAGCACTTACTATTCACAATTTCTTAGTAAAATACATGAGTAACCTTTTCCCCATGAATTAGGGTAACTCAGGCAAAATGAGAATTTCTAGCAAATTGCAAATGTTCAAAAGTCATTCTGAGAGAGTACAGTTATCTCTTTAACAAATAGTTATAGAGCACTTGCAGCATTCCATGCAGTGTTCTAAACAGTAGATAATTTGTATGAATAAAAATTAAAATCCCTACTCTTGCAGAGTTTATCATTAGGTTAAAAAATCTATTTATTCTTTTTACTCCAATTTTCACAGGGACCTTAACAAATTTTTTTATAGGTTGATCCTGTCTGGCGACAAACCCAATGTAGCATTCTGCTTTGTAAGTTTTATTTGTAGGTTAATTTTCTGGAACTGTATTAATAAAAATGAATATTTTAAGTGTTTTGGATTCCAATTCTATAACTATTTGTACTTAGTTACCTCTACCTGCCAGTAATGCCTATAGAAATACCCCCCCCAGAAAAAACCCAAAATAAATTTAGTTATCAGCTTCAAAAATATGTATTAAATTGACATGAAATCCTGTCTCTGGCAGAGCTGTCAAGTTTTCACTAATAGCATTGGTGACTTTTTTCATTGAATCTCCCTTCTCAGATATTATTTTGAAAAGTTAAAAACCTACAGAAAAGTAACAAAAATAGCACATTGAAGACTTAGGTACTTTTCATATGGAATTTCCATTTACTAATATTTAGCCAAATTTGCCTTATTTTTTTGTTTTTTGTTTTTTTGCGAACCATTTGAGTTAGTTGAAGACATGACGCTTCAGGCTCAAATACTTTATCGTATATTTCCTAAGAACAAGGGCATTCCCTTACATAATAACCACAATTTTTCACATTAAGGAGGTTACATTGATACAATATTATTAACTAATATGCAGTTCATATTTATATTTATCCAGTTGCCCATAAAAGACATTTTTTAGTTCACTGCCTTAACAGTTAGTTTTCTTCTACTCCTGCCTTTCTAGTGCTGCACAAGATTGGTGCACGGTCTCAGAGGTGATGTAGTAAATACCAACATGGGACTCTTAAATCCATGCTGTTAACAAGAAGTCCATGGAACAGCTTTTTAAAAAAGGCATATTTTAATGTTACTAAAAAAAAAAATAAGCATTTGAAAAATAAAAACTATAAATATAAGAAAACTTTACATTTTTGTTTATTAGTCCGATAGACATCATGACAGGGAACCTTAGCTTGCAACTACTCTAGAACAAATTATATCATTCGGGATATTAAATGCAATTAGCAAAAAAAAAATAATTTAAGCATAAGAGGAATTTATTAAAAATATATCGGGCACTCAGAATTTACAGGAAGGTCATGGAACTTGGCTTAGAAAATGTTCTGGAAAGAAAGACAACTATTAGGACCACAGTTATAATCAAGCCACAGACTGTCTCGGGAAGGATATTGCTACCACATCCACTGAGGACCAGATACCACAACTTCCACTGGCACTGGACATTGAGACTTCACTGTTGTTATTTGCCAACAGAATGGATTCTCTTCAATCTCTACTTCTTTAAGTCCTGTCTGTGAATTCTGTGTTCAGCACTTTTATCTCTAATTGACCTAGCCTGTATCATGTGCACATTCTAGATGCAAGGGAGGCTACAAAACCATATCTGGCATTTTCAGCTTATGTAGGGAGTCAGGCTCTGCCATAGGGTAATGATTTCTCTAAAAATAGGAAGGAAGATGTTTGATTTCTAAAAAGAAAAAAATAATTTACCATGCATACCTCTTAAATTCATTCTGTTAATAGGAAATTCTTTGGCTTCAGAAACAGAATAGTATGTGACAAAGTATGGAAAACCTAAAGAAACATTTATATGTAAAAATGAGAATGAACTGTAAGGTATAAAATAGTCTACAGACAATAAGAAATTTTACTTTTACACTGAAAGTATCTTGGGTATAAAATAGTCTTCAGATTTTAAGTTTGTGCTTTATGTCTCAAATTAGTACTTATTTAGCAAATAGACTTGGAAAGTCACATCCTTAAGTTGTTTCTAAAAATCTGAGGTAGGTATTAATGATTCATTTATTGGTAAAAAGGGAAAAGATTAATGGGTTCATTCCTCATATTGATTATTTTTATTTGCACAAGTAAGAAAAGGAGATTTTGTCATTTGAATAATATGAAAATGTTATCTGTGTTAACTTGTAGTTTTTTCTTGTTTTGGGTTTTGGCATCTGGCCAGTACAGGATCTGAACCCTTGACCTTATTGTTACAATGCCATGCTTTAATCAAACTTGTGGTTTATTGTAATAATGTCAAAAGTTGAAAGCAAGTTTTGTGTGCACCTTCCTCTGAAGAGTATTAGTCTAAATAGTTGTGTGTAGAGTTAATTGATAGAGCCTCCTGGAGCTTACAGTATACAACATGCTACGTTAAGTGAATAAAATGTAAAGGCTATACAAACCTTAGTGGTTCTTTTAAGGTCTCTTATTCTTACTGCTTTTTATTACCTGTCTTTTTTATTATTATCATTACCTATCTTCAAACTAGGTAATATCACCCAGAAAATATTTCTCAGGGAATCTTAGATGATTTTGCAAACAGTAAGAGGTAGAACTCAAGTTTTCTGAACACTGTCTACTTGTCACTAGATTCTCTAGCTTTAGCAAAATATGTACTAGAATTAAAATTTCAGAAGAGCCATTTTTTCATTTAGACTTATGCAATCCTCAGAATTTCTTATAGGCATAAGAGTCAGGTGAGAAGAGACACAGAAGAGTTACAGAGATAGTAGTGTTCTCACATAACTTTCATCTAGCTTCCCTTAATGTTAACATGTTACATAACCATAGTACAATTATCAAAAAATAAGAAATTAACATTGGTACAATACTCACAGGCTTTATTCAAATTTCCTCAGTTTTTCCACTAATATCCTTTTTATATTCCAGGATCCAATCCAAGATACCACATAGCATAGTCATCATGTCTCTTTACTCTTTCAATCTGTGAGATGTCCTTCATGACCTTGACACTTTTGAAGGGTACTGTTTCTCTACTGTACAGTGACTACTTTTTTCTTTTTTTTCTCTTTCACTTGTCTCTACTTTTTTGTTAACATACTCTGTAAGTTAGAAGTGAGTCACTAGGGCTAGCCTACATTCAAGGAGAGGAGAATTAAGATTTACTTTCTAGAGAGAGGTGTATCAAAAGAATTTGTAGTCATATGATAAAACCACCAATTCATTGGTTAAAACCAATAATTAATAAATATTTTAGAGGACATACTTTGAGGCTGGGCAAATATCCTTTTTCTCCTTAAAATTTCATCAACTAATTTCAGCTTCCATGGGTGGATCTTGCCTATAGCAATTATTACTGTGGTGTTTTTTTGTTTGTTTTGGCAGCTGGCTGGTATGGGGATCTGAACCCATGACCTTAGTGTTACAAGGTGTGTTCTAAACAACTGAGCTAACCAGCCAGCCCTGCTGTGGTGTTTTAATGGTGATTTTCTATTTCTCTCATTCCTTCTACCTATATTAATTATTGTTCTGCAAGAAAAAGCTATTTTGCGGCCAGCCCGTGGCTCACTTCGGAGAGTGTGGTGCTGATAACACCAAGGCCATGGGTTTGGATCCCTATATAGGGATAGCCTGTTGGCTCACTTGGAAAAGTGTGGTGCTGACAAAACCAAGTCAAAGGTTAAGATCCCCTTACTGGTCATCTTTTAAAAAAAAGAAAAAGCTATTTTTTCCCCATCCAGGATTCAGTCAAGGACTATTCATTGTATTTGGTTGTCAGTGCTCCTTTTAATTAAGAATAGTCCTCTTTTTTTAAGGACAATCATTTTTTGAAGATAGTGATTTGTTTTGTAACATTTCACATCTGGGTTTGTGTAATTGTTTTGTATGCCCAGTATCCTGTAAATTTAAATCTAGTTTTAAGCTTGGTTAGAATTAGGTTAGACTTTTTTGATGCAAATACTTCATAGGTGATACTGTGTAATTCATATTATACATACCAGATCTCATTGCTCATTTGTTAAAAGATTTAGAGTTTGATCACTGGGTCATAGTGGTAATAGCCAACACTCTCATTTTTAAAGTAGGATTTTACCTTTGCAGTTAGTTAAGTAATCTGTGTGATAACTTTGGCCCCCTATGAATATCCATTTTCACACCAACCTTTCACCTAGTAGTTTTAGCATAAATTAATGATCCTTGCCTGAATCAATAATTTCATTGTTAATTTAATGCTATCTACAATAATTAAATTAACTGGTATTCTTCTGTAAAGGAGAGCATTTCCTCATTAACCAGAGGTATTATATTATATTGTTCTGGAGTTCCTACTTAAAAGGCAGGATAAATGCTTAATTCTTTCCCTTTACTGATTTTCAGAATAAGGACTTGGTGTAATAAAGAATTCCAATATTGGCAAATCACTGTTTGGTAAATGTTACTGTTACTTTTTCTTTTTTTGAGTACCATCATTCTACCTGATCTTTAAATGTTTGTTCCATGAGACTCAGCAGTTCTCCCTTTGTAATCTTAACCTATTCCATTGGCTTTGTTATAACACTTAGTATGTGTTTGTTGAATGGTATATGGAAAGAAGAAATTGAATCCACATTTTGTGGGCATGTACAGATGTTTATTTTTCTGAGGAGAGAGTTCATACCTTTCATCAAATTCTCTGAAGAGTAACTGACAGAAGAATGAGAAGCTATAGTTTTGGGAGATTACATTCTCTGATTGCAGAAGTGATAGATCTCTAACACTGTTAACATGCCTAGAAGTAATTTCATTTGAAAGTCCCATTTTTTGAAACCTTATTTATAAACCCTTTAAATAAAGATCATCCCAATCACGTGGTCTTGTAATACACTATATTAGTTAAGTTTATTAGTCACCAACTCATGTTACCTGGAATCTTTCTCCCTTTCACCCCTCTTCCACTGATGAGTGGTGGTCAATGAAAGGTTTCTTTTGTGAGCATCTACAACACCTAAGTGACTTACTTATGACTTTCAAAAATTTGTTCATTGCATAACCAAAGTCTGCGTTAGACAATGTTCAGGGAATTATGTGAATGAAAAATTGGGGGAAGGGCTGGCCCCGTGGTTCACTCGGGAGAGTGCGGCGCAGGTAGCACCGAGGCCGTGGGTTCGGATCCTATATAGGGATGGCTGCTGTGCTCACTGGCTGAGCATGGTGCAGATAGCACTGTGCCGAGGGTTGCAATCCCCTTACTGGTCAAAAAAAAAAATTGGGGGGAAATTAATGTTCTCAGTAATACTATAGAAGTAGAAATAATTGCAGTGCTTCACAGGATTGATTGTTTAAATATTCTGTATATCTAATAGTGATTCATTTGAGACTTTTTAAAACTTATCTTCCTAAGGTAAGCCTAGAAACTTAGATACAAGCAACAGGTTTAATTTGCATAACGTTGACTAAAATTCACATGGACACATTAGCCTCCTCTCTACTAGCAGTGTCTAATAAATTTAAACATACCATATTTTATGTCTGTTTTGAAAGAGATAAAGTGTTGAAAAACTTTTATGAGCTGCTGTCAAATAGTATAGTTTAAGGGCTGGCTGGTTAGCTCACTTGGGAGAGCACAGTGCCGGTAACACCAAGTTCAAGGGTGCAGATCCCAAAACTGGCCAGCCACCCAAAAAAAACCAAAAAAAGAATACTTTAATGCAAAGACCTGCCTACTCTCAAAATTCATTTTTCAGTAAGCAACTTTAGAAGCTGATGCAAAACAAGCAAATTTAAAATGGTAAATTGTTAAAGGAAAAACAAGCAAAAAAACCCCCAAAATAATGAAATGGTAAATTGTTTTTCTGTTTTTCAGATATGTTGGTAACCTTTCCAGAGATGTGACAGAAGCTCTAATTCTCCAGCTCTTTAGCCAGATTGGACCTTGTAAAAACTGCAAAATGATTATGGATGTAAGGGTATTTTACTTAGTTAACTTCTTTTTTTTTTTTACACATTACTTAAAGCCATTACTTCCAGGAATTCTTAGTTTGTATGATCTACATACATAGGGATTTTAGCAAATTTGTAATGAATCCATTTTGATTTTGTTTTGTTTTTTGTTTTTTAAGACGAGTTAAGAAAAGCAGTGGGAATGGAAAAATAACAAAGAAATATGGAACTGGTTGTGGTCAGTTAATTGTAAACACTACCACACTTGGACCTGCTATGAATTCATTTTGACAACTGAGTTTAATTTGTTTTACTAAATAAAGGAAGAAGAGAATAGAACTAATCATATCTAGAGCAGACGAGAACCATATGTATGTAGGCTCTTTTTTTAAGGTGCATTGAGGTATCAGAATTGTTTATATATAGTGTTGATTGGTTAGTCTAGAAATTCAGTTATTACAATTCAATTAGGAAATGGGATAAAAAATAATAGACATTTGATAAAGTAAAAGTGTTTTAACTTTATTTTTAAAGATCGTGATTCAAGTTTTTCTTGTATTTAGGCAATTCCTGTCTGTATTAGTCCATTTCTGTTGCTTATAACAGAATATCTGGAACTGGGTGATTTGTAAGAAAATGAAATATATTGCATACAGTTTCAGAGGCTGGGAAGTCCAAAGTCCAGGGAACACATCTGGTGAGGGTCTTTGGTGGTGGCTTTACAGCAACATAGGGCTCTTACATGTCAGGAAATGGCAGAGCAGAGAGAGAGAGAGAGAGAGCATCTCATGCACTCTCCTTTTAAAGACCTCAGAACCACTCCCACCACCACACTTAAACCATTCACAATGGCAGGGTCTTCACAATCCCCTCACCTCTTGAAGGCCCCACCTTTCAATTACCATAATAGGATTTCCCTCCCTCAACAGTTACAGTGGGAATTAAGTTTTGGGGGAAATTAAATCCAAGCTATATCCATCAGACCTTAATGTGTAGGAAAGACATTGAATTCAGTCATCTGTTTGATGTTTCCCCTGAGTCATAATATGCATAAAACGACAAATTTATCCACATACTGGCCAGTACCAAAATAAAACAAAAATAAATAAAAAGACAAATTAAAATTTTTTTGTTGAGAAAGACAGTGCTAAAGAGAAATCCTTTTATCCCGTAGTTTCCCCTTCCTTTAAACTAGGTATTCTTTTCTGTAGGAAAGAAAATCATGTACATGTGTATATGTATCTGCTACTTTTTTTCCTGTTTATTCCAGTTCAACTCTTTTTTACTTGGTATTTCAAAAAGTAATTGTTTAGTCAATTGGCTTTGATTTGTTGTCCTAGATCTTAAAATGTAAGATGATGGGGAGTTTAAAACCAGTCTTACCTTGATGTAGATCTCCTTCCTTATCCCAGTAATAGCATTTATGGAATACTCACTTAATTCAATGCATTATCACAAAGATCCAATAGAAACATTATAAACAAGATTATTCTCATTTAGTATAAGGAAATGAGGCAAAGCAAGGATGTAAACCCCAATTGATCTATCTGAATATGAATCTTCTCCATTAGTTTGAATGCTGTAGTCTCTTTTCTCCCTGTCTGGGCAGTGATTACTAGGCAAAATATTAATGACTGCCTGACCTACAGAATAGTTAGGTTAGCTTTTGCTGTTTTGTATAAATCTTGGACTTTGATCACTCAAACGCTTAGATATTTATTATTCAAATCTAAATTCTACTCTATTCACATTTATGTATTTTATACTTCCTGGAGTATAAAAGCTATATAATTATACACCAATACACATGCGCGCGCGCACACACACGCTTAACGTTCTTATTATTCAAAGGGTTAATTTTTTCTGGATACAAATTTAGTAAAACATGAGTTCTTTTTCATTTGTTTGCTCTACTCTTAAGTACAAGATACTTTTTCTCACCATATTCTAATGCCTGTCAGCTTGATCTTTGTAATAGAATTCCCATTAAGTGTATCAATTTCAGTTATACAATTTTTACATTCTCTAGTTTTTTACAAACAAAATATAGTCCCAATATACTGAATTTTATGGTTGCCTTCTTGCTCTAAAAATTCTTAAAAATCATTGCCAGTGACTTTTTTTTCTTTTTCTTTTTTTGCGGCTGGCTGGTATGTGACTCTTTTAAACTATTAAATGTGCTTGAAACAAAATGGTATATTCCTCTATTCTAGTAATGCTCTAGTCTTTTGAATTAGTTTCTTAAACAGTTCTGTTTAGAAGATTATGGAAAGAATTTTAAAATGGACTATAAAGTCATTTTGTATTTTGCACTATTAGGTATAAAATATTTGATGTTTTTTCCGCTCCTTAAATGTATAATGTACATCCAGGCTTTACTGATCATATAAACCCAACTACCTGAAACAACAACAGAAAAGGGGAGAGAATTTTTAAAAGTCTTCCAAGCAGGCAAAAAGTCCACATTCTAAAACCTATGCTAAAACTACTTACCAGAGAACCTCTTCAGTTTTCAGAGCCTGTTTACTTATATTTTAGAAACAGGTTTAAGAAGGTTGACTGAGGTTTTCTGCTTTTTAGCAGGTTAGAAGCAGCAAGGAGAGAAGTACATTTATAGCAGAAAAAAGTAACATATAACAGGGAAATGATAGAAAAATGATATAAAGCCAAAGCAGGACTTGAGAACATAGGAGTCTAGTCAAACTTAATCTCTGTAGCTTACAGAAATGATTATATGATGATGGGGAGAAAATGTATATATTTACAGCTCTCCACTTAGGACACTTAGTCATTAATAGAAAAGTAAATGATAGTAGTATAGTATGACTGTTGAAGACGATAACTTTCTATAAAAAGTTGAGTTTTTAGATAAAACTAATTTAGATTTAAAAAGTAATTATCTAGCGAATTACTAATAACTGAGATATTTAAAACTTGGTTAAAAAAAAACTTTACGTAATTTTAAGGTAGTGAGAAAATAAAGCTTAAGATTCTCTTTCTTGTTTCTTCTCCCAACAGACTGCTGGAAATGATCCATATTGTTTTGTGGAGTTTCATGAGCATCGTCATGCAGCTGCAGCACTAGCTGCTATGAATGGACGGAAGATAATGGGTAAGGTAAGCTGTCATAATTAAGGTGATTTGCACTGGAAAATTTTGTAACATATATTTCCTTTTTAGAAGCATATTCACTTTATAGCAAAGATCACTTATTCACAATTAATATTAAAAAGGTGGGGTAAAGCTTTTGTAAGGCAGAGGCCTGTGTTTGTGTTAATATTCTACTTGGTGCTGTGCACATGGTAAATACTAAAATATTTGTTGAATTACTCAAGCTTGGATGAAACGTCTAGGAACACTGAATGCTAATAGAGAAGGATAAAAGGAAAAAAATTATCAATACTTTAGGTAAGAAAAATTAATTAAATGTTAACAGAGACATATAAAGATTAGGATTTGTCAACATTATTTGCCTAAGTAGGTCAAAAAATAATTATTGAAACTGACCAGAACTGGTATCCCCTTGAATATTTTCTCTCAAACATATAACTTGCTATGTGTTCATAGATGCAAATTCTGATTTTGAGCTTTATTTTTATGGAGTATAAATGTAGAAAAATTTTTTCAGGAAGTCAAAGTGAATTGGGCAACAACCCCCAGCAGTCAAAAGAAAGATACAAGCAGTAAGTATATTTTATACTCTTTGAACGTTTGTTTTTATTATACCCAGTAGTTTTATTGTAAAGCATATAAACATCATACATGTTTGCAGTAATGTTTTGATCGTTATCCTAAGATATGATTTAATGTGTTTGTGTTAATAAATTTAAGAACAAATCTAATCTTTGTCATCAGGTAGTACCGTTGTCAGCACACAGCGTTCACAAGGTAATTGTATCTTCTTAAACATAAAATGAAATCTCTTGAAAGGGTATTCACTAACCACTTGAAGTTTTTTTGTTTGATATTGGGGGTGGGGGGAGGGAGGAGATAGTATTGCTATTTGTCTCTCTGGCAGTATTTTTTTTCCCTTCTTCCCAGTGTTGACCAAGTGTGGCTTGTCCACTATTCTGTTGCTAGCTCAAGCTCTCTGACCCCCTTGGTAGCAGCTGATGCCTTAGAAATACTTTCACCAACAAAAGGGCAAGGTATTCTGCTTCCTTGAGGTCACTGTCTGGGCTTCATACCCAGATCTTCCAAATGCTTGAGTTGCTTCTGAAACTGTGTTTCCCAAAGAGCGATCCAGTATGTTGCTTAAGGCCTGCCAAATAGGGGTAACTTTTCTTTCTGAATATACTTTGTCAAAATTGGTATTTATGTCCACTTTAAAGTGTTGGTCCAACAATTTTACATTTTGAAAGTGGGTTTTTTGGGGGGGTTTTTTTGTTTTTTGGTTTTTTTTGAGAATTGTCTTTTTTTAAAAACATCAGATATGGGATGGTTATTTCTCTCCAATGCTTTTTTAATGGTTCTGATATAAAATGAAGGGATTACTGTTTTCATTCTGTTGCCTTCAGTCTTAGTTCACTTGCACATGGATTCACATAAACTGAATGGTGTAATGTCTGGGCAACCAAAACAGTTGGCTTTTGAGAAAACTGTCAAATACTTTAACATCAAACTGTTGCAATGCAAGGTATTTCTTTGATTGTTCTTCACAAAATATGGTTAAATCAGGTTTATCACGTAGCTAACTTCAGTAAATTGTCTTAACTGAGGCAAATCTAGTCTACATAACTCACAATACCACTATTTTATTTTAATTTGTAAAGCTTTAATGTAGTGGTAAACTGAATACAAGTAAATAGTTACTATTAGAGTGGTAACTAAGTCGTCAAACTTTTTGCAGAACTGAAACTTGTTATATATTAGCTTATTTTCTTAGACCAATAGAGTAATTGACTGTAAATAGAAATATAACTGTCAGTTTCCAGTTAGATATATCATCGTCTTTTTAGGAGACTCTTTCCTCTATTGTTACCTGATTCATTACATTTAAAATTGATAGGATTTGTATAGATATAGAATAGTGTTTTATTTGTACTTTATTATAATCCATAAATTATTTTAAGAATACTTTATTGGATAGATTTTAGTATTTTTTAAATTCTAAAATTTTCTTTTTCTTTTCACTTCCCCTTCCTTCCCCTTATAAGATCATTTCCATGTCTTTGTTGGTGATCTCAGTCCAGAAATTACAACTGAAGATATAAAAGCTGCTTTTGCACCATTCGGAAGAATATCGTAAGTAGCAGAAGATTAATGAAATTCTTTTAATTAGAAACAATTTTATGTAGAAGTAATTTGAAAATAATTGTAATGTGAATTTTGGACACTAATTTTAACACTTGAATATAATCAAATTACATTGTTTAGGGATTATTCAAGAAGTTAACGTCAATAGATTGTTTTCCTATTGATGTTTAAATCTTTGGTCTTCAATTATCTTAAGATCCTTTTTCAATTAACATTAGCTTTTAAGAGACAAATTTGCCATTATAGTTTTTTATATAGGTGTCTTGTTAGCTTGGTGATAATCTTTAGTTAATTTGTGCTATGATTAAGGAATTAAGGCTCTTTTGGCACTTCTAAATATATAATAAATAATACCATGCATTTTGTGTTCATACATTTTAATAAAAAGAAAGCTTAACGATTTAATCTGAAAAGCTAATTTTTCAATGTTATTTCCTAGGTATTTACCCTTTTTATTTTTATTTTTAGCTGTTAACAACAATAATACTGCCTTATAGTATTTTGTGAAGCGCTGTCTTACTTGCATTTGTTATTAATCATACATTGTAGGCCCTTCATAAATATCTCACTCAAGGTAGCATTCATCATAGAAGAACTTTAATATTTTGAAAGGCATGCCATTTTAGAATAAGAATAACAAGTTGTTTATAGTACTTTCTTAGGAGTAATTGTTGCATTTAGAAAACAATTTTTTTAGGGTTTCTGGTTGATTTATTATTGTTCCACTTAGAATAGTTGAAAAGAAACGCTAGTTGTAGTTTAGTTTGAGTAGAGCAGAGATGAGAAAGTGAGGAGACTGGAAAGTAAATGCCAGTAGTATTGGTGATGAATTTTGGGAGTTTTCATTTGAAGAGTTGTGGTTCATAAGTAAAGGATGACAGTGCAATCAAGAGATGGCCAAGTTTAAATGCAGTCATAAGATTAGGGTTTATACATGAACTCTTCTGTTAGATGACATTTTCTTAGTGAGAACTGATTAAGAAAATAAGTAAAACTCTAATTTCTTGATTGTTCCTCTTAATCAGTCTTAGGGTTTCAATAATGGTTAGCTTGCTTTTGGTTATCTAGACTTAGAGAGAGTCTCCTTTGGCCTCTTAGGGGCTCTATAAATCTCTGTATGCAAAATCTTGTGTTTTCCTTTTGATGTGGAGAATCTTTGTAAATTTCACCCTATTCTCAGACCATAAAAGGATTAAGAACCCTGATCTAGATCTTTCCTGTTTATTCCTCAGATATTTTTTTCAGAGAGGGATAAGTAAGAGTTGAATATATTTCAAGGCTAAGATTTCCTAAAAAGTTTTTTTAGCATTGCGAACAGATTAAGTAGCTATTTTACTAAATGCTTTGTTTTTTGTTGTTGTTGTTTTGCAGCTGGCCGGTTTAGTACAGAGATTGAACCCCAGACCTTGGTGTTATCAGCACCATGCTCTAATTCTCTAACCAACTGAGCTAACCGATTAGACATTTAAATGCTTTGACTTTTTAATTGAAGTGGCTTTTTTGAAAACAGGGATTTTAATTTGGGATTAGACAAAGATTGTTTAATAATTGCTGAGTTTTAATTTAAATGACCTTTAAATTTTAGCAGTTTTATGGCTTTTTAATTACAGATCGATAATTTCTTTTTGTTGAACATGTTGGTGTATCATATTAGTCTGTAGATTTTCTCATGGTCCCATAATTATTGCTGTGTACATTTTTTTTTTCTTGGTAAGGCCTTTTTTTAAGTTTTATAATTTTCAATTGAGATAATGTACAAGTCTGAGTTTTAGGCTATTCAAGGAGTACACTTTCTTAAATTAAAGGAACCCTTTGGCAGTTGATAGCATATTTTTCTGATTTGTTGTTAAAGGAGATAAGTTGATAACTATATGTTTAAGGGTTCTCATGATATTCACATATTCTCTATAGAATGCTTATTTATAGAAGGTGTGTAATAAGCATTGGTCTATTAAAATATTTAGTGTAAAAAATATAGTACTTTCCCTAATTTACACAGTTTGAACTCTTCTTTTTCCTTGAGCTTAGGGTATTCCAGCAAATTTTGGTATAGAAGTGAATCAGCTACCAAATTAAATGCATGTGTACCATACAGATAATTTAATAAGTATCTTTACATATTGAGAAGTGACTTGCTCTAGTTTTCCCTTTCACCACCACCTCTTTGTTATTTTGACCCTAAACACTTTATTATCACTCCTAAATTGGTCTAAAATATGCTTATGTATACCTTAATATAAAATTACAATTGCATGGCTTTCTGACTTGGGTTTTTTTGTAAAAGTGCCTGTTTTGTTCATGTGCCCTGAGAGAACAAGCATTGTGACATACCTGGCTAACTTAAATGCAGATTGCCTGTGAAGCACAATTTGAGTCCAATTTTTTGAGGTATGGAGTTTTAGCTATCATGGCTGGGTTTTTACTCAATCTCAAATAATAGGGCTCTGGTTATTTTGCAGAGTGTCTCTGAAGAATGGACAGAATTGCCCTGGCTAACTACAAGCTACGGTTCACAGTGGATAAATGTTGGCGTGCTTTTTTACTTTATGACTTTTTAAAATTTTGCTTTTATATCTTGTAGTTTCCAATCAACCGTATATGAATGCTATTATAAAATTCAGTATAAAATCTTTTCTTGTATAGTTTAAAACTAAAGTGTGTATCTAGTGTTTTTCTTCAATGATTTAACATTTCTAAAAATGTCAAGTTCTCAAAATTTACCCTAGTCCAAAAGGGGGGTATGAATTGATCTGAGAAAATGAAATAATTTAATTTGTAGTTTAGGGAATGTGTAACTTTTTCATTCTTTTAGTTTTTTGTTTTCTATTTTAATTTTTTAATGATTAGGTAGAATATGGTGTCAAATAGCAAATTATAAATTGCATGGTTAAAGAAAGCCATTCATCTAATGTGCCTATAAACCTTATAAGTGGTTAATTCATGTGAATAGCTGCTTTCACCATGCTTAGTATTTAAAAGTTTAAAACACATTTTGAAGTTGGAGGCAATTTCTGTACAATGTGTATTTATATATTTAAGAAGTTATTGATTTGCATGTCTATAAAATTAAGCCTCACTTGCTAATACATGAAAAGTTTTATAGAATGAAAGGTGAATTTGCATTAAAGGTTCACTTTAATGAAGGTGATACATGAAAATGAGTTGTGTATGAAATTCTCATTTTATATCCAGAGACAGTATGTGAACCTAAACTTCTGATTGTTTCTGATTTCAGAGATGCCCGAGTGGTAAAAGACATGGCAACAGGAAAGTCTAAGGGATATGGCTTTGTCTCCTTTTTCAACAAATGGGTGAGCTCAATCAGAAGTGCATGTGCAGTGCTTGAAGAGTAACAAATCGAAATACTCAGTTTGCTTTAATTATTAATCTTTCTTTTATCTACCATTTGTTCATTTCACTAATAAGTAGCACCCTCACTAGAAGATATCTTCTTTTTCCTGTTTGGTCGTATATTCAACATTTATTTAGCACCTGATGCATGCGAAGTGCTGATAAAATGTTTTTGGAATATAGAAAGTAAAGATGTTTAAGTTGTCAGCCAAAGGAAGATGTTGAAAATCTCATTTACAGTAATTCATTATCTCCCTCTTTTATAGTCCAATAATAAATAAAAAGTAGCTAATGAAATGTCCTGATGGGTGGAAACTTTTAAAAATTATATATTAATATATTTGAAAAGTTATTTTTTCCTTTTATTCAACAAATGTTTACTGAACACCAATTTGTGCGAGCTTGAAATTTCTGTTGTCTGCAGGGAAAAAAAAGAATAGTGCAGTACTTATTATGAAAGATTTCCATTATATATTGTTAGGTGAAAGGATAATTTGTGTAAAAGGGAAGGAAACATATGTTGCATGGCGTGTGTGTGTTCGTATTTGTGTTTTCCCCTGCAGGGATAAACAAGAAACTTGTGACAGGGTTTCCTATTTGGGGGTAGGTGACAAGAACTAGGCAGGTGAGGGAAGGGGGGGGAATCTTCTCACTGTATTATAATTTTTGATGTTTGAACCTTGTAAATGTATTATTGCAAGTTCAAATAATTAAGTACTTTAATCTTTTTTAGTACAATAACTGAAATTTCAAAGCAGTTAAATGTAGCAGGATCACACTTTCAAGAATATAGGTGTGCATGGTGGGAGAAGTTACGTGCACTAAGTCTTGGAGTATACACCAATGTTTTGTTAACCTTGAATTTTATTGTTTACTTCTATGTCATAACTAGTGGTTGCCTATGATAAGTATAGAAACACTACCTTCTGTGTTAAAGTGCCTTAGAATGAGTCATTAAGGTTTTTCCATAGTATGGAAAGTATTTTAGAAAGGCTTTTCTTACTTTACTAAATGGAGTATTTCAAATAGATGTTATGTCATTTCTTGATGACTCCAGGTCAAATTTATGAACGTCATTTATTGTAATAGTCTAAGATATAATGGTTCCTTCTGGGTTTTTTTAAAATGTCTCTTTGCAGCTATGCCAAATAGTGTCAAACTGTCATGCTGATAATTTTATGTAAAACTTAAAATTTATATGACAGTCAATTCTGATTATTCCTGACTATGAACTTTTATTATCCAGATATTTGCTATACCTGCTTGCAGTATTTGCCTAAGATTTACTATCCAAATAAAAATTTTGCTCTAAAAATGTTTACATGGCTCATAAGTCCAGGCATGAGAACATAAAATGCACTGCAATTGTATCTCAGCTGTTCTCAAAGTAACATTATAGCTTATGATCAGATTGTTTAAAGGTGTTAATGCAGTATAACTATCATCTTCCCTACATGTAGGAAATTGTCTTCTAAGATAGTAGATAAGCTAGGCTGGCTGGTTGGTTAGAATGTGGTGCTGATAACACCAGGGTCCAGGGTTCTGTCCCTGTACCAGACAGCCATCAAGGGGGGAAAAAAAAAGGAAAGTGCAAAAGCCTGTGAAGAAAGTAGGTAAACCTAAGAGATTGGGAAAAACCCATATATTAGAAGAAAATTTTGGAAATGATAAAGCATATTGAGAGATGAAAAGAGTTAAGCTTGGCCATGTACATGTTCCATCTACCAATTATAAGTTTTTTTTTCTGTGAGATGAGAAAATAAAAATTATGATAGTGTAGTTGGTCCTGAAAGCCTTACTGTTAATCACAACATAATATTTTGGAAAGGTAGGAAAATACCTCATACAATGAAATGGATTGATAGCCACAATCAGTGTTGAGTTCATAAGTTTTTAGAATATTTTAGTGCAATTTAGGGAAATAAGTTGGGGGTTTAGGTGGGTTAGGAATTCACTTTTCCCACTCAAGATTATGAAATATTGGCTTCTGCTTTATAAAAATTAGTATTGAATTCATATTTATATGAATGAGAATCAATAGTCTGTGTGTGGCCTCTGGATTTAGCCAGAGATGGATACAAATTCTGGTGACCATCACAGGTGTAAGTTTGAGTAAGTGATTTAATTTTCCCAAGTTTACATTTCAACTCCTATAAAAGTTGTGATATGTGACAGCTCTGGTGCAGTGCCATGGCCCTCACTGCAATTCTCCCCAGCTCCCTCATATCGTTTCCCATGTTGTGCATGCTATGAAAACCTCAATACTTGTTGAACTTAGCTTCTCTACCTACCCCAAAGTAACTGAATGTTGCTGGAGAAAAGCTGAGTCCAGCTGGTTTCACTTCTAATTTAACCCTCACACACTAGATGAGTATGCAGTACTATTGTGTAAACTTATGTTTCTCTAATACATTTAATTTCCCATTCTTTGTGGTAACTGTTTCATTCCACCCCACTCCACCTCCTCAAATATTCCTCCCTTCTTCCTACATCATCACCCTAAGCTTGACAACCTTATCTCATGCTTCACTGAGAAGGAAAGAAGCTCTCATACAGGAATTTCCTCATCTTTAAGCCACCAAACTTACATAAAATCCATTCACCTTCCCGTTCTTCCTCCTTTTTTTTTTTTTTTTTTTTAAGTTGACCAGTAAGGAACCCTTGACTTGGTGTTGTCAGCACCACGCTCTCCCATGTGAGCTAACCAGCCATCCCTATATAGGGATCCGAACCTGTGGCCTTGGTGTTATCAGAACCACACTCTCCCAAGTGAGCTAACCAGCCGGCCCTTCTTCCTCCTGTTACAGTAAAGGTCATTCCTGTCAAAAGCCAAATTACTTATGATTGAGATCTCACCTGTCTTGCCTTTTCAAGGACTTTCATCCTATGCTGCTGCTGCCTCTTTTTTTTTTTAACAACAGCTTTATTGAGATGTAATTTATAAAATCCATTCATTTAAACTGTATAGTTCACATGGTGTTTTAACACTAAGGTTAAGAATTTGGATCCCCATACCAGCCAGATGCCAGATAAATAAATAAATAAAGTACACAATTCAGTGGTTTTTAGGGAATTCGCAGAGTTATGCAACTATCACCTTAATCAATTTTAGAATATTTTCATCATCCGCAAAAGAAACTATAAATGGAAGCCACAAAAAAACAAATAAATTTTAAAAAACAAACAAAAACTAGAAATGGAATCATATAATATGTGCTGTCCTTGTTTTTTGTTGTTGTTTTTTGGTTTTTGGGGTTTTTTTGTTTTTTTTAAATATAGAAATTTATTTTCTCACAATTCTGGAGGCTAGAAGTCTGAGATCAAGATGTCTTCAGGGTTAATTTCTTTTTTCTTTTCTTTTTCTTTTTTTTTAAATTTTATTTTGTCGATATACAATGTGGTTGATTATTGTGGCCCATTACCGAAACCTCCCTCCCTCTTCCCTCTTCCCTCTCCCACCCAACAATGTCCTTTCTGTTTGCTCGTCGTATCAACTTCAAGGAATTGTAGTTGTTATGTCTTCTTACCCCCCCCCCCCCCGGGTGTGTGTGTGGGGGGTGTGTGTGTGTGTGTGTGTGTGTGGGTGTGTGTGTGGGTGTGGGTGTGAATTTATTTATTTATTTTTAGCTCCCACCAATAAATGAGAACATGCGGTATTTCTCTTTCTGTGCCTGACTTGTTTCACTTAATATAATTCTCTCAGGGTCCATCCATGTTGTTGCAAATGGCAGTATTTCATTCTTTTTTATAGCTGAGTAGTATTCCATTTTGTAGATATACCACATTTTCCTTATCCACTCATCCGATGATGTGCTGTCCTTGTTCTTATTGTCCTGTGTCATCAGTCTCTCCCTCTCCACTGGATTATTCCCATCAATAGAAAACATGTTCTAGTATCTCTTAATCAAAATCACACTTGATCCCCACATCCCTACCCTGTCTATATCCTCATTTCTCTGCTAAAATTCAGAATCAAATTTCTCAAAAGAATTTTTTGCATATGCTTCCACTTTATCTCCCATTCACATCCACCACCATGCACATACACACACACTATAAAAAGTCTTTTTTTTCTTTTGTGAGTGAGTAGTTGTATCTGTTTCTTAGGATGCTTTATCAAAGTACCATAAGCTGATGGCTTAGAACAACAAAAATATGTTTATTTTCTCAAAGTTCTGGAGGATAGAAGTTCAAAACCAAGGTGTCAGCATGGCCATGCTCCCTTTCTAGGCTCTATGAAAAAATCTTTCCTTGCCTCTTCCTAAGCTTCTGGTATTTACCAGTAATCCTTGGAATTCTTTGGCTTGTAGTTGTATCACTCCAATTTCTACCTTTGTCTTCACGTGGTCGTCTTCCCTCTGTGTGGGTCCACATTCTCTTCTTCTAAGGACATGAGTCATATTTGATTTGGGGCCCACCTAATCCTAATCTTAACTAATTACATCTGCAAAGACCCTATTTCCAAATAAGTCACATTCACACATACTAGGAGTTTAGGACTTCATACAATTTTGAGGGACACAAAAAACTCAACCCATAAACATTAGTTAAACATTTCATGGAGTTCAAACTGGTTAGTGCGGTAAACAATGTTTGTTTCTTTCTTTTTTTTTAATAAAGATGACCGGTAAGGGGATCTTAACCCCTTGCTCCCAAGTGAGTCACGGGCTGGCCCAACGATGTTTTTTTTCTTTTTAAGAATATGCATTTCCTTTTTATGTGTCTCAAGAAAGGCTTTTAGCCTTATATTTGCCTGTTCCTTTAGGGGTAGATTAAGCCCACATTTGCCATATGCAAACAAAAACTATACCTTATTTTCTTTTCAGCCCACTGTAAGCTGGCTTTCTACCAGCACTACTTTATTCAAGGTCACCTCTTGACCTCTGCTACCTTGGCTTCATGACAGTATACTTACGTCAGTTTTTTCCTTCATCGCTCGCTATTCCTTCTTAGCTAGCAACTATTCCTTTTACCCAATTTTTAAATTTTGCTGTTTTTCAGGGCTTTGTCTCAAGCTGTCTTTTCTCTTTCTAGTCTTTCTTCGTGACTCTGAATTTTATATCTCCAGTTCAGTCTACTTCTGTGTGCTCCACACTTAGTAACAAGTGGTCTTCACTTAGATGTCTTGTAGACATCTCAAACTTAACAGGTCTTAAATGCAGGTCTTTGTTTCTTCCTCAGACTTGTTCCCCTCCTTTCTCCCAGTCTTTCTCCCTATTTCAGTAAATTCTATCTCTGTCTCTCCAACTTCTAAAGCAGGAACCTAGGAGTTATCTTTGATTCTTCCTCTTTCACTTACTGTGCCTCCCCACCCACCTCCTGACGTTCTGTTGGCTCTTCTTTTAGATTACATCCACTGCTACTGCACTACTCCTGGCCATCAGCATTTTTAAAATCTGGAGTATTTCAGTAGTCTTATAAAGTGTCTTTTTCCATTTACTACTCATCTCCCTAAACCATTCTCCTTCTAGCACTAAGAATGGCCTTCTTAAAACATAAATCAAGGGCCAGCCCCTGGCTCACTTGGCAGAGTGTGGTGCTGATAACACCAAGGCTGTGGGTTCGGATTCCTATATAGGGATGTCTGGTTAGCTCACTTGGGAGAACGTGGTGCTGACAACACCAAGTCAAGGGTTGAGATCCCCTTAATGGTCATCTTTAAAAAAAACCAAAAATACATTTATCATATCATGATGATCTCTTACTTAAGATCTTTCTGTTCTGTTCTCTGGCACCCTTTTTTTGCTTATTAGATTCTACTGAAACTAATCTATTTTTACATGTTTCTTTCAGATGTATACCAGACTCTTTCCTGCCTTAACACACTTTGCAATGCTTTTCTATCTACTGAGTCTTTCTTCCCCATTGTTTTGACTTGGCTAGCTCCTACTCCTCTCAATCTCAGCTTAAATGTCATTTTAGAAAGACTTTCCCAAATCATGCTGTCTAAAGTAGATTCCTGTGCCTGTGTTCTCTATCTCAGCCTTTTATGTCAGTCATGTCACTTGCCACAGTTTGTAATTACTTCATTTGTTCTCCCAAAAGAATGTAAAATTCATGTAAGAATGCAGTAGATCATGTGTGTTTGTTCATCAGTGTACCCTTAACTCTTAACCTGGTTTCTAGAACACGCTAACTGCTCAGTATTTATTTGTTGGATGAATGAGATACCAGATATTGTCATCAACAAGCTTGGTGGATTGTGTAAAATAAGGTACTCTTCACAGTAGTCTGAGTTGTTGTACAAACTTTATGATAGCTACCTTATTAGGGACTTGGGGCTCAGGAATTTTTCAGATGATTAACGTTCCCAAAGTCTGATATCCAAATAAAAGACAGATAATTAAAAAGCACCATTGCATTTTAAGAAAGCTACCATATATTGTATATTTCATAAAGCATTTTCACTTGAAAAAAAATTTTTGTGAAAAGCACCAGGTTTTCTCTACCGCTAAAAGTTGTTTAACATTAACTAATAGTGGCTTCTTTGTTGTTTCTAATGTTGTGTGGAACAGGATGCTGAAAACGCCATTCAACAGATGGGTGGCCAGTGGCTTGGTGGAAGACAAATCAGAACTAACTGGGCAACCCGAAAGCCTCCAGCTCCAAAGAGTACATATGAGTGTAGGTGTATTGGAGAAGAAAAGGAAATGTGGAATTTTGGAGAAAAATACACTAGATTTTAAATGTTAGAGCTCTTCCCGGAGACTTATTGCAGAAATAGATGAGAAGCAAATCAAGACTACTGTTCAAAAATGTACTTAGTTTTCATTTTTGTAATTATAAATAAAAATTATACTATCTCTAATGTCAAGTCTCCTATTAAACAGAGAATACTGGGTAATTTTCTAGACATTCTTGGGGGAGGTTTAGTCCTAAATTCAAATGTAATGTGTATTATATATGCATTTTGATCAAGGTAAATATTGCCATTGCAGTACTGTAGTTAATGCTGCTTTTCTCTTTCTGAACGTTTAAGGAATTAAGGATATAAAACTTTTTCCCTCCTCAGCAAACACCAAACAGCTATCATATGATGAGGTTGTAAATCAGTCTAGTCCAAGCAACTGTACTGTATACTGTGGAGGTGTTACTTCTGGGCTAACAGGTATGGTAGCTTTACCTGTGTGGCATTAGTTTTTAAACTAAGAGGCTTAATATTTGTAGGATTTTTTTTATAACTTAGTGTGGTTTCTTTTTTTTGTTTTTGTTTTTTGTCTAACAGAACAACTAATGCGTCAGACTTTTTCGCCATTTGGACAAATAATGGAAATTCGAGTCTTTCCAGATAAAGGATATTCATTTGTTCGGTAGGGGTTGTTTTTTTAAAAAAACTTTTCCCTCTAGATAATTTTTGAACATTTAACTTAGTGGTTTTCTTTAAAATTTACCTTGGTTATAAAGAAATAGAAATTTCTCTGGCCTTTTTTTTTTTTTTTTTTTAAATACCTCCCTCTTTCCAACAGAAGGCCTATGAAATATATCCTCCATAAAAACAACTTTCACCATAACCACAAAAATTCCTTGAACTATTTAAGCCAAGTGCACAGATACGATGGGGGGTGGGAGGTGGAGGGCGGGAGAGGAATGGATAAAGGGGAATGAAAATCAAGTACAATGTATTTTGAGAAGTAAAATTAAATTAAATTTAAAAAAAAAAAAAAAAACTTTCTCCAGAACTGCAAGATCTTTGAAAAAAATAATAATAATAACAAAGAAAATATACCATTTTATTGATTCATTTAGGCACACTGCTTGTTTTACCTCAGGCACACCTTAATTTTTAAAAAGTTTTATTTATAAATATTTTTTAAAATTTGAATTGGTGATTCTTAATATTGTTTTCAATAGGTTCAATTCCCATGAAAGTGCAGCACATGCAATTGTTTCTGTTAATGGTACTACTATTGAAGGTCATGTTGTGAAATGCTATTGGGGCAAAGAAACCCTTGATGTGATAAATCCCGTGCAACAGGTGAGAAGGTTCTTAACTTTGGGATGTAATTGCTAGGCTAATAAGATTATTAAGTGAATATTGTTGATAATCCTTGTTCATAAGTTTCTAGTTAAAATGATAGTATATAAGGGCTCTTCCTACATGTATTATAGTTCCAGAGTGGTGTTTCATGGATTGCAGTGGTGACATGATGAATGTGACCGCCTCAATTGACTCATGTTCACACAGTGGATTTTAAAATGCTCCGACAAACCTAATAGGGTATTAAATCTTTTTTTAATACTTGGTAGATTTATTCACATATTATTTGGAGAACACACAAGCGTGCTTGACTCAGCTGAAACAAAAATAAAGCTATATATTTAGGGCCTTGGCATTTTCTTCCAGATTTTGCTGCTTTTTGTTTTTCCAGGCAGCATCAGTGGTTCAAACTTGTTCTCACAAAGATTTCTATGAAGTTGTAAATGGAGCACAGAGCTGGGAGTAAGAAAATCCTAAACTATATAGGTTTCTTCAGTAAACTGAATATAGGGATAAATAATCTTTATAACTTTCCTGTTCAAAGGAAACAGTTATGTGGATAGTTTACCAAACACTTTAACATTATACTGAGTTTAATATTTATTACTAGGGCATTACCCGCTGCCTTACAAAGACTGTCATTCAGAGCATCAGAGTTAACAGCATTATAACCTCACTTTTTTTTAGCAGTCACTTACTAAACTCTTGTTTATCCTGTCATTTTAATTGTAATGATGGCTCTATGTGTTTTGGCTAAGTGTTAGTGGTAATTAGAACTGTACATGTACAAATAACTTCAAATAGTACTAAATTATCTGTTATAATTTTACTTAATAGCAGAATCAAATTGGATATCCACAAGCTTATGGCCAGTGGGGCCAGTGGTATGGAAATGCACAACAAATTGGCCAATATATGCCTAATGGTTGGCAAGTACCTGCATATGGAATGTATGGCCAGGCGTGGAACCAGCAGGGATTCAAGTAAGCATATTTGATCTTTTCCTCTATTAACCTCTCAAAGTGTCAAAAAGAATTTTAAGTATTTAGTAGGTAATGTGGCCCCCTGTTGTAAAGCATAGCTATAGCCTTTGAGACTTAGAATGGTTTTTATAGTTTTAAATACTTCTCTTTTTAAAAAGAACCTAATGATTGTTAAGCTTTTCACTTGACTAATGGTCACCTTGCCATTCGTAGACACATTTATTTTGATGCTAGTTATTTTATTTATTATGCTTTTTTCTATGCAAAAGGGTTTATTCATACATTGTTATATGGCAAGCTTCCTTATATACCCTGAATAATGCCATTTTATTTACTTAAATTTCTGAAAAACAAACTGGAAATAAAAATACTTGGATTTTTAAAAAATCTTGTATTTGAAATGTTGAAAAAAGTTATGACCTTCCATATGCTAATAATTGTTTTATTTTCTTCTTTGAATAGTATAAATGCTAGCTCTTATTGTACCAAATGATCAAGTTTCTTTCAGGTAGTGTCTTGCTCAACCCGGATGGAAATGGACAGTTTTCCTTTCTGAGATCGGAAGTGGGTTTTTCTGAGTTCAAAGATGATAAATGTTTATAGGTTAAGGGTATTTTCTTAGCTGTAATTTCTGACAAAATTAAACTGCCCAAATTAAACATTATATGGATGTTTGTTTTTAAGAGAAAAAACTTTTACTTTTGTCTTTGCTTTCCCTGGCATAACAGTTATTCATTTATACGGGTTTAAGAAAATGTATGTTTCCCCATTTCCCATGTATGTTATTTATTCTTGGCATTTCTTTATTTTAATCAGTAAATTTCCCCTCCCCTCTGTTTCCTTCTCATTCTCTACCAGTCAGACGCAGTCTTCTGCACCATGGATGGGACCAAATTACGGAGTGCAGCCACCTCAAGGGCAGAATGGCAGCATGTTGCCTAATCAGCCGGCAGGATATCGAGTGGCAGGGTATGAAACCCAGTGAAAAAGGACTCCAGAATCTAAAGCCAGTGGCTTGAGGCTACAGGGAGTGTAGTAAAGCCGTTGTTTACTTAAAGATTTATCAAATCAGTCAGTGCAAATGTCAGATACAATGTATTTATTTAAAAGATTCATTTTTTAATCATGAAATTACTTATCATCCACATTGTTTTAAAAAGAAACAAGATGCTGGATGTCTGCCAATTTTTGCCTTCATTATCTTTTTTGATAAAGTTTCTCAGATCCTTGTTTCAAATACAAATGCAGGGATTGCTGCCACTTTTTAAAAATTAAGAGGCAGAAAATTGCACAATGTTGAACTTTTTTCCACTAAAGTAGTGTGCAGTTCTAGTTTGCATTCCTGATATGATTTAAAACATGTAATATAAAGATGTAAAAAAAGAAAAACCAAAACTGTGCAAAGTCTAGAAGTTCTTTGTAATCTTTTAGCTTATGCACAGGTTTGTTTTAGGTTAAAAAAATAGGCATTGTTCAAGCTGTCCCATCTCACTGTTATCCCTTTGGGGTTTTTAAATATAAATTATTAGTTTACATCATTTTTGTATCTACATTTTTTCACAAATTTGTCTTGCCTTATTAAAGTTCTGTAAAATATACTTAAAAATGAAAAAAAATGATGTTCACTTAGATTGAAAACTTTTCTCAGATGGACTGATAATTGCATTCATCTTGTGTTTTATATGAGAAGGTGCCTCAAGAATTCGCTGTTGGATTTGTTTAAAAGGATTTTTATCTTCTGTGATAAACTTTGCTGTGTACCAGGAACTATAAAAACAAAAATTTGTTACTAAAGAAAATCTCCGAAATGTGATAAGTTCTTATGCCATGTTAATTTCATGTGTCAACTTCTACATTTACATGTGTTATTTCATTATGTAAAATGTTTTAGCAGTTTAATATTTTGCACAGTTAGCAAACTTTGTATGTCATTTCCTTCTTAAAGGCATCATGCAGAGTTGACGTGAGATTCATAAGGTATTAAGTTGTTTGCATGTGAAAATCAAATACATACTTTGATAGTCTTTGAATACAAAGTCATCTGCTCTTGTTTTTCAAGAATTTTGAGACACAAAGTTGTATGTAAAGGAATATATTAATTTGCTGTTTTCTAGTTAGATTTGCTCAGAAAGAGTAAATCAACTTAATTTTAATATGTACAAATGATAGCTGTGAAACTGTAGAATCTCCTTATGTCAGGCTTGGAGTTCATTATGAACTCCAAAATTAGCCTGAAGGACCAGCCGGGCAAAGCATTTTTTAAATGTTCAGAGGCCAAAAGATAAACAAAAAACCTTAAAATCCTACCTCCTTAAACAGCCTTCAAAGAAGAGAATCCTCAGTGCAATCATTATTTTGATTCTTTTGGTACCTGTTTTCCTGGAGTTCCCAATTTTATTATTTTGGGGTGGCTCCGAGCATTAAGAGGTTTAATCTTTGATGGCATTGTTCTAGTTTTGAAATTTCTAGTACATTTCAGAGTCTCTTAGAAGAGTTGTGGGAGATTTTGTTTTGTTTTGTTTTCAGTGGAGGTCACAAACCTTCTTCCTCCTTGACTCACAGAGAGGAAGGGTCCCCAGTATACATATTTGAATGGTTGGTGGTTTTTAAGACCTTCAGAGAGCTCCCAGCATTTTATTTAGGAGTAGAAGAGGCCTGTGAAATTTTAAGTTTCCTGGCCTGTATCTTCCAGGTAGGTGCAAATGACTCTAGGCTGGTCTCTAAGCCAATACCCTTGTAAACCACAGCCCAGGAAAGACAGCTCATAAGTGTATAATTCTCTGGAGCTCAATTCTATGCAGTTGTGCTGATGTTTCATTAAGTCACTGTGTATTTTTAAGTGTTGATACATTAAAAATTGCTTTATGGAAGATGAGTACCTTTTTTAAATACTTGGAAATTTTATTTCCTTGTTAACTTCTACAGATCAGGGCATGCAACCAAAAGCAGCTTAAATGAATACTCAAAAAAATAAAATATCAGGAAGCTATTTTAAGATTCTTCTGGCTTATATTTCTATTTTAGGACCCTCATTGTTTTTCTCTTATTAAAAAAATATTTTATTTCCTGTACATCTCATGGACTGCAGGGTAAATTATTTGGGCATAAATAATTTAAAGTATAGTTTTTCTTTCATCCTGACTATTTCAAGTAATAACAGTTATTAGTCAGTATATTTTCTTATTGCACAAATCTTAAAATGTACATTGACTACTTGTTGAGAAGAAAGTGGTGTCAGTACTCATGATGATAAGGTTACTACTGAACAAATTCACATTTCAGGAACATTGCTTTGGTTTAAATCTTACTCTTAGTGTTAAAAAAAATCATTTTAAATTTTTTCAGTCTAATAAGCATACTGGTATTAATATCAGGTAAGGAAATTAAAGTTTTTAAAATGGTTCCATTCTCTGCAATATGCATTCAGATTTTACTTTCTGGTACTGTAAAGAACCTGAAGTGATTCACACTTCGTGGGTCATTAATCCAGTATTCTTTACCCTGACTGTTTGAATATTAAAGTTCCTTTATGTTTTCTATACCCTGTGGGATTTTCTTGCAGTGATTATTGTGTGTGAGAGATTTTATTTTTCTTTTGGTCTAGCCATATTGTTATATTCACTCAGATTTTTTTTTTTTTTTAAACTTATTCCAGAAACCATGGTTTGTATTGGGTTACCGTTTAATACTACAAATCTGCAGATTTCAACTAATTATGAAACCAGGGTCTCATTTTCCTTTATCTCCCTGTTGAAGATGAGATTCAAGGGCCGGCCCGTGGCTCACTTGGGTTAGCGTGGTGCTGACAACACCAAGTCAAGGGTTAAGATCCCCTTACCGGTCATCTTTTAAAAAAGAAAACGAGATTCACATTCTAGTTTTTATTCTCCTCCTGCTGTGTCCCTGTATGTATGTTAGAGTCCTCTTAAATTTGAGAAGGCAGTTGATAAGGATTAGATTGCCTTTATAAAGGCAGTTAGGTTTACTAAGTGCTGTAGAGTACTCCTGAGGTTACAGTTGAATTAGAAAAACAAAATGTGTTTATAGGAAATAAAACAGACTTTAAAATGAGAGTGATTTCTAAAAGCAATCATTTCTTTTTAGGGGCATATTACATTTTATTCCAATCACTGCATTATGACTGTTGTGTTTAGAATTTGAAGAACATACCTCCAAAACAATGAATCTTAATTTAAGAGCCTTAATACAAGGGTACTTCAAAAAGTTCATGGAAAGATTTATATTATCTTTAATTCTATTTTTCCACAAATGTTTTGAAGTACCCTCATATAATGTATATGTCTCAACTGAATAGGATTTTCTCCCTTCATTTGGAGATCTTTATTCATATGTAATATGGTGAGGGATAAACCATATATGAAAACTACAGGTATCAACAGTAGTATATCTTGAGTGTCCTTCAGTTATTAGAATTTTTTGCTTTATTCAAATAGCTATCTGCAGCACTGGCTTCGGAGATGAGATTTTTTTTCCAAGATGAGCCAGTAATTACACTGTGGCCTCTAAAGTTGGAGGCTGAAGTTATTCTGATAGTAATTCAACTAAAAAAGGAAAAAGTAACTTTTTTCCTAGGCTATGTTACACAGAAGATAGGACTAAGCGCAATGTTGTGTACTTGCGTAAATGAGATCCCTAGCTCCTTATCCTTGTTCAACTCTAGAACACCAACAGCCAGACTTACTACCCACCAGGCAGGATGTTGGAGGATCCATCTGTGGAAAAACTCCCAAGAGAAAAGATAGGTACTAACATTTGAGGGTCCCCACCAAAAATACCTAACTGGCTTCTAATCCCCATACCATGAAGTATGCCAGTCAATAAGCCCTGCCCAAGTACACAAAACTTCCAAAGAAGTGTTTAGTGCTTCACTTTTAAGAAGTTCGTGTGTGTGTGTGTGTGTGTGTGTGTGTGTGTGTGTGTGTGTGTGTGTGTGTGTGTGTGTGTGTGTGTGTGTGTGTGTGTGTGTGTGTGTGTGTGTGTGTGTGTGTCAGGAAGTTTAATATACAACCAATAGGAGTTTCAGGAAGAGAACTGAGAAAATAGAGGATTGGGTGGAATTCATTAAAAAATACATGAAAATTTCTCTGATGTAATGAGTTTCAAGATTGAAAAAAAGCTATTACTGAATTAGCACAATAATAAAAACCCATATCACCATGAAATTTTAGGACACTACATATAGAATATTTTAAAAGTTACCAGATGGCTAGAGGATTGAGACTAATAGTGGCCTTAGATCCTCAACAGCAAAGTTGGAATCTAGGGATCAATGAATACTACCTTCAGAAGTTTGGATGAATTATATATCCAATTACACTGTCATGTGACAATAGAATAAAGGCATTTTTAGATAAGCAGGTTCTCAAAAGATTAACTTCTCATGTTCTGGTTCTTAGAAAGCTATTGGATATATTCTATCAAAACAGTAAATCAAGAAAAAGTACAATGTAGTGTCTAGAAATGGGATCTGACACAGGAGATAAAGGGAAGTCCCAGGATGACTGCTGTGCAACAACTTTGCAGCCAGTCTAAACTGGTGACCAGAGGGTTAGAACTGATTATCTGACAGGTTGGACTGTGTAGAGAATTGGCTAGTGGGACACTTTACAGCACTATGGACAATGTGAGAACTTAAATGCTAGAGGAAAATCAGGCAGGATGAAAAAAGGCAGTTGTCAAGTTGTCAGGAAAAACAAAGCATACAAGAAAGGAAATGCAGACTGGCCGATTAGCTGTTGATTAGAACATGGTGTTGTAACACCAAGGTGTCAACCATGTCCACCAGCTGCCAAAAAAAGGGGAAATGTACCCTTCCCGAACCAAGTACAAGTACTAAGATTATAACAGTCATATTAATGGGATTTAATAAAAAAATGAAGTGGGTTCTAACAAAGAAAAAGGTGTCTGTGAACTAAAATCCTCACCGTAATAGAAAGTCAACACTTAATGCCTAAATTGATGAATCAAAAATGCAGGTTAGATATATGGAGATAAACGGGGGGGGGGGAAGCTGTGCTTTAATTTTCTCATTTATAAAAGGGAAACAGTATTATCTATTCCATAGATGAGTATTGAAACAACACATATAAAACAAACTGCCTGGGCCGGCCCGTGGCTCACTCGGGAGAGTGTGGTGCTGATAACACCAAGGCCACGGGTTCGGATCCCATATAGGGATGGCCGGTTGCTCACTGGGTGAGCATGGTGCTGACAACACCAAGTCAGGGGTTATGATCCCCTTACCGGTCATCTTTTAAAAAAATAAAAAAATAAAACAAACTGCCTGACAGTAAACAAAATGTTACCTATATGTGAATTTGGAAAAAAAAAATCTCAAGAGAATTGTTCGAGAGCAACACATCTGTGTATATGAATTATATTTAAGTGGATTTGTTTTTAAGTAAGTCATTAGTTTATCTTCTTCCATTCAATAACTTTAAAGTATTTAACAAATTTATAACAGTACTATTGAAAATTGCAGACAGGACTTGAAGGCAAAAAGAGAAACTTGATTTTGTGCATTCTATTTTATACTCAGTTTCTTTGAGTTGTGGTTTCATTTTTACGTGAGAATTTAGGGATCACAAGATGAAAATGCAAAAATAACTAACTGGCATATAAATTTTGCATAACACATGAAGCTTCTAGTATCGATTTTAACTCAAGAAATGGACTTTGTTTTGTAAGGAACAGAGTGGTCTATAATTTTCATTCTTATAGTTGCAGGAAACTGCTAATAGAAAAGATAAAACATCTTTAGATAGCTTTCTCAAAAATCACTTAGCACCCTTATGTAAGTCCTCCCATAAATCTCAAAATGCCTTTGAAAATTACCCAAAGATGTTCTGATTTCCATAATTTCAGGGCTTTCTCTCCTGATTTGTTGGAATACAAATAATGCAAAGGTTTAAAAGTAGAAACTTTGCACCTTTCTGAATTCCACAGAATAAATAAATGGTCTTTGTGGATTTTTTTTTGTTTTGAGGGGGCACGTGCTGGTGGGTATAGGGAGCCAATCCCTTCACCTTGGTATTATAAGGCTGAGCTCAAGCCAACTGGCCAGACCTCTGGTTTGTTTTTTGGTTTTCGGTTTGTTTGTTTGTTTGTTTGTTTTGGCGGCTGGCTGGTGCAGGGAATTATTAAACCCTGGACCTTGGTTAAATAAATGGTCTTTAAAAAGAGGTTTTTGAATACAGATAGGTTAACTACTGTTTGAAGCAAAGTTTCCAGTTACATTGCAAACCTAAATTAGATACTTAGGTGGGTAATGTTTCAGATTCTTCCTGGCTATCACTCTTCAGTTAATTAGGGGCCTGTGGAATTTGGTGTGGATTAAGAAAGGGAAGATTGCCATTGTGAGAATACGTATAGTCACTAATTCCTTCATTCTGCTCCCAGATTTTGTTTTGTTTTTACAAAAGAATGGCATGCCTTTTTCTTGGTTTGGGAAAGGATAAGAGCACGTATATTTCCCATCTTTGGAACATTTTATTAAAGTGGCTGGGTACACAGGTGCAGCCTACAAAAGTGTGGCATATTTGTAATTGGGCAAAAATTTATCTTTGTGAAATACCATTTTTACTTACCTGTCATCCCTTCAGAGCTCAATGAGAGCAGGTATTACTCTGTCATGTTTGCAGATGAATTCTCAATGCCTAATAGTGCCTGGCACACAGCTGCATTCAATGATGATTTTTTTTTTTTTTTTTTGTCTTTTTCGTGACCGGCACTTAGCCAGTGAGTGCACCGGTCATTCCTATGTAGGATCCGAACCCGCGGCGGGAGCGTCGCCGCGCTCCCAAGCGCAGCACTCTACCGAGTGCGCCACGGGCTCGGCCCTCAATGATGATTTTTAAAATAAATTAATTTCCAGCGTCTGACAGCAACTCTAACTCCGCCCATGTGAATGCCTTTAAAATGTTTACACTTCTATAATTGAATTTCTTGCGTCCCATTCTCCACACAAAGAAAGTGATCTGTAACCAATTTGATCTTTTACCTGACTGGCCAAAGACATTTTTTTATCTTGAAAATCTACTTGTTTTTCTTGAATACATCTTAAGTCATTCTGGGTCAGATTTCCCAGGAATATGGTGTGACCTTTTAAATATGTGGATTCAGATTTTCTTTTATTTCAGTAAAATTTTCATGAATTATATTCATAAATATTTGTACTATATCACTGCTTTGGTTTTCTTTGTCAACTCTAATGGTATGTTGGATCTCCTCTGCTATCTTCTGTTTCTATGATTTGCTCTTCTTTTTACCGTTTTGTGTGCTTTATTCGTTTCTAATCTCTCTGTTCTGTAATGTGCTCCCTGCGGTATCCAGACAAACTTGTGTTCCTTGTATTTTAGTCTTTGTTTCTGAAATTGTTTTGTCTTTTTCTATTTCCTAAATTCTACCAGTTTCTCTTTCACCTCAGGGACATCTCTTCCCTAAATTCATTTATTTCTTAGCTGCATTTGCTTCACTAGATTTTTTAAAGTTCACATTAGAATATTGGTATATTATTTTCAAGTGCTTTGTGGGAACATTTTTCTCATGAGTTTTTTCCAGAGAGATGGAAGGTTTTACTCTTTTTTTTTTTTTTTTGATTTTATTTTATTTTGTCGATATACAATGTGGTTGGTTATTGTGGCCCATTACCGAAACCTCCCTCACTCCTGCCTCTCCCCCCTCCCTCCCAACAATCTCCTTTTGGTTCGCTTGTCGTATCAACTTCAAGGAATTGTAAGTGTTGTGTTTTCTTCCCTCCCCCCCAGGTTGGTTGTGTATTTATTTATTTATTTATTAGCTCCCACAAATAAGTGAGAACATGTGATATTTCTCTTTCTGTGCCTGACTCGTTTCACTTAATATAATTCTCTCTAGGTCCATCCATGTTGTTGCAAATGGCAGTATTTCGCTCTTTCTTACAGCAGAGTAGTATTCCATTGTATAGATATACCACATTTTCTGTATCCACTCATCTGATGATGGACAATTGGGCTGGTTCCAACTCTTAGCTATTGTAAAGAGTGCTACGATGAACACTGGGCAACAGGTATACCTTAGACTTGATGATTTCCATTCCTCTGGGTATATTCCCAGCAGTGGGATAGCTGGGTCATATACGGTAGATCTATCTGCAATTGTTTGTGGAACCTCCATACCATTTTCCATAGAGGCTCCACCATTTTGCAGTCCCACCAACAATGTATGAGAGTTCCTTTTTCTCTGCAACCTCACCAGCATTTATCATTCACAGTCTTTGGGATATTAGCCATCCTAATTGCGGTGAGATGGCTTTTTTTTTTTTTTTTTTTTTTTTTTAAAAGATGACCGGTAAGGGGATCTTAACCCTTGACTTGGTGTTGGCAGCACCACGCTCAGCCAGTAAGCGAACCGGCCATCCGTATATGGGATCCGAACCCGGGGCCTTGGTATTATCAGCACCGCACTCTCCCGAGTGAGCCACGGGCCGGCCCGTGAGATGGTATCTCAGTGGTTTTGATTTGCATTTCCCAAATGCTAACTGATGTTGAGCATTTTTTCATATGTCTGTTGGTCATTTGTATATCTTCCTTAGAGAAATGCCTATTTAGCTCTTTTGCCCATTTTTTAATTGGGTTGCTTGTTTTTTTGTTGTAAAGTTGTTTCAGTTCCTTGTATATTCTGGATATTAATCCTTTGTCAGATGTATATTTTGCAAATATTTTCTCCCACTCTGTTGGTTGTCTTTTAACTCTGTTAATTGTTTCTTTTGCTGTGCAGAAGCTTTTTAGTTTGATATAACATCATTTGCTTATTTTTCCTTTGGTTGCCCGTGCTTTTGGGGTCATATTCATGAAGTCTGTGTCCAGTCCTACTTCCTGAAGTGTTTCTCCTATGTTTTCTTTGAGAAGTTTTATTGTTTCAGGGTGTATATTTAATTCTTTAATCCATTTTGACTTGATTTTGGTATATGGTGAGAGGTATGGGTCTAGTTTCATTCCCCTGCATATTGATATCCCGTTATCCCAGCACCATTTGCTGAAGAGGCAGTCTCTTCCCCACTGTATAGGCTTGGTGCCTTTGTCAAAGATCAGATGGCTGTAAGGCCGGCCCGTGGCTCACTCGGTAGAGTGAGGTGCTGATAACACCAAGGCCACGGGTTCGGATCCTATATAGGGATGGCCGGTTTGCTCACTGGCTGAGCGTGGTGCTGACAACACCAAGTCAAGGGTTGAGATCCCCTCACCGGTCATCTTTAAAAAAAAAAAAAAAAAGATCAGATGGCTGTAGGTGTGTGGGTTGATTTCTGGATTCTCTATTGTATTCCATTGATCAGTGTGTCTGCTTTTATGCCAGTACCATACTGTTTTGGTTATTATAGCTTTGTAGTATAGTTTAAAGTCAGGTAGTGTTACGCCTCCAGCTTTATTTTTTTTGCTCAGAATTGCTTTGGCTATGCATGGTCTTTTGTTATTCCATATAAATGTCTGGATAGTTTTTCCCATTTCTGAGAAAAATGTCATTGGAATTTTGATGGGAATTGCATTGAATTTGTATATCACTTTGGGTAGTATGGACATCTTCACAATGTTGATTCTTCCAATTCAAGAGCATGGGATATCTTTCCATCTTGTGTCCTCTTTTATTTCTCTCAGCAGTGGTTTGTAGTTCTTATAGAGATTTTTCACATCCTTGGTTAACTCAATTCCTAAGTATTTTATTTTTTTGGTGGCTATTGTAAATGGACAAGCTTTCTTGATTTCTATTTCTTCATGTTCACTATTGGAGAATAGAAATGCTACTGATTTTTGTGTGTTGATTTTGTGTCCTGCTACTTTGCTGAAATCATTTATCAACTCCAAGAGTATTTTGTAGAGACTTTAGGCTGTTCAATATATAGGATCATGTCATCTGCAAAGAGGGACAGTTTGATTTCCTCTTTTCCAATCTGTATGCCCTTTATTTCCTTCTCTTCTCTGATGGCTCTGGCTAGTACTTCCAACACTATTTCGAATAGGAGTGGTGAGAGTGGGCATCCTTGTCTAGTTCCTGTTCTTAAAGGAAAAGCTTTCAGCTTTTCCCCATTCAAGATGATATTGGCAGTGGGTTTATCATATATGACTTTAATTATGTTGAGACACTTTCCATCTATACCTAACTTTTAGAGAGTATCATGAATGAGTGTTGGCATATAGTTGTTTATAGTAGTCTTGAATGATTCCTTGTATTTCTTTTTTTTTTTTTTTTTAAGATGACCGGTAAGGGGATCTTAACCCTTGACTTGGTGTTGTGAGCACCACGCTCAGCCAGTGAGCGAACCGGCCATCTGTATATGGGATCCGAACCCAGGGCCTTGGTGTTATCAGCACCGCACTCTCCCGAGTGAGCCACGGGCTGGCCCTGATTCCTTGCATTTCAGATGTATCAGTTGTAGTATTGCCTTTTTCATTTCTAATTTTTGTTATTTGGATCATCTCTCTTCTTTTTTTAGTTAGCCATGCTAATGGTTTGTCAATTTTATTTATCTTTTCAAAAAAACAATTTTTTGATTCATTGATCTTTTGTATTGTTTTTTGGGTTTCAATTTCATTAAGTTCTGCTCTGATCTTAATGATTTCTTTCTGTCTGCTAACTTTGGGTTTGGCTCATTCTTCTTTTTCTAGTTCTTTAAGGTGAAGTATTAGGTTGTTCACTTGCCATCTTTCCGTTCTTCTGAAGTAAGCATTTAATGCGATAAATTTCCCCCTTAGTAATGCTTTTGCAGTATCCCACAGGTTTTGGTATGATGAATCATTGTTTTCATTAGTTTCAATAAATTTTTTGATTTCCTGTTTGATTTCTTCTTGAACCATATGTCATTAAGTAGAATGTCATTTAATTTCCATGTGTTTGTATAGTTTCCAGAATTTTGTTTGTTATTGATTTCTAATTTTAATCCATTGTGGTCTGAAAAAATATATGGGATAATTCCAATTTTTTTTAATTTGTTGAGACTTGATTTGTGACCTAACATGTGATCTATCCTGGAGAATGAGCCATGTTCTGATGAGAAGAATGAATATTCTGAGGTTGTTGGATGGAATGTTCTGTAGATATCTGCCAAGTCCAGTTGGTCTAGAGTGTTGTTTAGATCTTATGTTTCTCTGCTGATTCTTTGCCTAGATGATCTGTCCAATATTGATAGTGGGGTGTTCATGTCCCCTGCTATTGTGGTATTAGTGTCTATTTCCTTCTTTAAGTCTAATAGAGTTTGCTTTATAAATCTGGCTCCTCTAACATTGGGTGCATATATATTTCTGATTGCTACGTCTTCTTGATGGATCAATCCTTTTCTCATTATGTAGTGGACCTCATTATCTCTTTTTATGGTTTTTAGTTAGTGTCTATTTTATCAGATATAAGAACAGCTACTCCAGCTCGTTTTTCATTTCTGTTTGCATGGTAAATCTTTTTCCATCCTTTCACTTTTAGTCTATGTGAGTCTTTATAGGTGAGGTGGGTCTCTTGAAGGCAGCATATAGTTGGGTCCTCCTTTTTAATCCAGTCAGCCAGTCTGTGTCTTTTGATTAGGGGATTTAATCCTTTTACATTAAGAGTTGTTATTGAAAGTGTTGATTTACTCCTAGCATTTTATTGATTTTTGTTTGGATGTCTTAAGTGTCTTTTGTTCCTTTCTTTCTGATTTACTGTTTGTCTTCTATATTTGTTGGTTCCTTGGGTTGTAGATAAATTTTTTTTCCTCTTCATTGTTGCCATTTTTATTTTACCAGTGGGTTTTGATTTTTCTTGAGTGTTATGGCAGTGGTAGTTATTTTTCAGGTACCAAACCCAGAACTCCCTTGAGAATTTCCTGTAAGGGTGGTTGTGTGGTAGTGAACCCCCGCAGTTTTTGTTTGTCTGAGAAATATACTATTTTCCCTTCATTTTGGAAGGATAGCCTTGCAGGGTAGAGTATTCTTGGCTGTCAATCTCTGTCTTTTAGTATTTTGAATGTATCATCCCATTCCTTTCTGGCTTTTAGGGTTTGTGATGAAAAGTCTGATGTTAGTCTGATTGGGGCTCCCTTATAGGTGATTTGACACTTCTCTCTTGCAGCTTTTAAGATTCTCTCTTTGTCTTTGAGTTTTGCCAATTTGACTATAACATGTCTTGGAGAAGACCTTTTGGTTTTTTTTGTTTGTTTGTTTTTTGTTTTTTTGACCGGTAAGGGGATCGCAACCCTTGGCTTGGTGTCAACCGCACCGCGCTCAGCCAGTGAGTGCACCGGCCATCCCTATATGGGATCCGAACCCACGGCGGGAGCGCCACTGTGCTCCCAGCACTGCACTCTCCCGAGTGAGCCATGGGGTCATCCCGGAGAAGACCTTTTGAATATGTTTGAATATGTTTGGGGATCTATGAGCTTCTTGAATCTGAAGATATGTGTCTTTTCCTATACCTGGGAAGTTTTCTGCCACTATTTTGTTGAATATGTTTTCAATGCAATCTCCTTTTTCCTCCCCTTCTGGAATACCCATGACTCGGATATTTGAGCACTTAAGGTTGTCTGATATCTCTCTTAGATTTTCTTCAATATTTTTAATTCTTTTTTCTTTTTTTTTTTTTTTTTTTGGTCTGCCTGTGTTATTTCAAGCAGCCCATCTTCAAGGTCAGAACTTCTCTCTTCTGATTCTGCAAGCCTGCTGGTTAAACTCTCTGTTGTGTTTTTTATTTGGTTGAATGAATTCTTCAGCTCAGCAAGCTCTGCTACATTCTTTTTCAGGGCATTGATTTCCTTGTACATTTCTTCTTTCAGATCCTGTATACTTTTCCTCATTTCATGGTGTTGTCTAGCTGAGTTTTCTTGTATCTCATTTAGTTTCCTTAGAATTATCACTTGAGATTCCTTGTCAGACATTTCAAGGGCTTCTTGTTCTATAGGATCTAGATCTTGAGAGTTATTATCCTTTGGTGGTGTACTTTCTTGATTTTTCATATTTCTGGTATCTTTCCTTCGATGTTTAGTCATTGTGGCAGGAGTTTTCATGGTCCACTGGTTTGACGCTATTGTCTGGCTAGGATGCTGCTGGGACTGCCAATTTGGTACGGTTGCCTCAGTGTCTGTTCGGTTGCCTACTAGTGCCTTGGGTGCGTGGTTGCCTCAGATCTTGGGCCTCTCAGGGGAGGCGCCTCTCTGGTCAGCACACACTCAGCCGGGCTGGGGATGGAGTGGGGCGGTGGTGGCAAGGCCTACCTTCTGGGTTGCGTGCTGGCACTGCAGGGCACGTAGTCTCCGAGCATCTTGGGCCGCTCTGGCTGGGCGCCTCTCTGATCAGCGCACACTCAGCCGGGCTGGGGATGGAGTCAGGTGGTGGCGGCGAGGCCTACCTGCTGTGTTGTGTGCTGGCACCACAGGGCGCATGGTCTCCACAGATCTTGGGCTTCTCCAGCTGGGCGCCTCTCTGATCAGCATGCACTCAGCCGGGCTGGGGATGTAGTTGGGCAGTGGCGGTGAGACCTACCTGCTGGGTCGCATGATGGCACTGCCAAGTTTTGCTCCTCTTTAATATTTTTTGTCTTGTTTTGTTTTGGCAGCTGGCTTGGTATGGGGATCCAAACCCTTGATGTTGGTGTTACAAGGCTGCACTTGCTATTTCATATTTTAATTAGAATATCTTTGTACAAATGCTGTGCTTATTCCTTTCTCATTTATTCATATTTGAAACAATTGGATTTTCCTAGACCCAGTACTAGCAGGAGGATAAAGGGAAGGGAGTCTGTCCAGGTTTCTTAGCTCTCTCCTCTATTGCTATAGTGATAAATTGTCTCTTTAAAAGTGAAGCCACAGGTCTTCTCTCTTGGGCTATGACCTTGTTCAAAAGGGGTTCTATGCCAGCTCTGAGCTTTCTCAGTTCCTTCAGCTGCTACATTAAGGGGTCTGGCTCCTGCCTTTCAAGGTGATCCCCTATTTTCTTCCTAAAATATGTCATCTCTGGACCCCCTGGGCACTTCATACCCCTTCTTTCTCTGCTTCTCCCAGCCCTCACACACTTGTTCAGCCCTCCTCATGGCAGGCTCCTCTCAATATTGGGCTCTCTTCTGGGAGTGAATATTTGCTCCTTGAAAGTGTATATTTGCTTCAAATTGGATTGTAATCTAAAATCTTCAACATGGCCTGCAATGCCTTCTAGAGTGCAATTTTTACTTATTCAACCTCACAGCAAGCCATACTCCACTCTCCCATAGGCCTTCAGCTCCACATTGATTTTTCAGTTTCTTGAATAAGTAAACACTTCATTACGGTCAGGGTCCAGTAA
Source organism: Cynocephalus volans (assembly GCF_027409185.1). Lineage (NCBI taxonomy): Eukaryota > Metazoa > Chordata > Mammalia > Dermoptera > Cynocephalidae > Cynocephalus > Cynocephalus volans. The sequence goes on along the minus strand of NC_084473.1, from coordinate 66,748,567 downwards.
GGAGACAGAGACCAACACTAAAATGTGAAAAGGAAATGTTAATATAAATAGCTGTTAAATAGTAAAAGGTATTATTGAAAGAGGTAAACAAGTCAAATGGCTCTAGAAGTTGCAGGTGCAAAAAAAGCAGCTACTACTTCTAGATAGAGTAGACAGTGAAGGAACTGAGGGTTTAGGAGAGCCCCCTTTGAACCAAGGCTGAGATTCTAACCTCTTCAAAGAGGGCTTGATTACTACAGGAACAGACCACCTGTTGAAGAAACATGCCACAGGGTGTGGGCCAGAGCTGGTCTGTAAAAGTGGCCCACCAGGTAGGGAGACAACTAGGGTTGCCAGCTTTAGCAAATAAAAATACATGCCCAATATTGTATGGGATATGCTCATACTAAAAAGTATTCATTATTTAACTGCAATTCAAATCTAAATGGATGTCTTGTATTTTATCTGTCGATCTTAGAGAGAGTTGCAGGCTGGTGCAGCCAAAGCTGCCATGAAAGCAGCTACAGATGGGGAGAGAGTGTGGCTAGAGGGTGTAGCTGGGGCAGATCCCAAGGACCACTGAGGTGAGCACCATTGGGTCTTCTGTACACTAATCCCACACTGAATAAAAAGGAGAAGAGTACTGGAATCCATAAAGGAAGTGCCTTTCTGCCACTATCACCTTGCATTGTTCCCCCAGTGCCCTCTGTTGACAAAGCCTATCATTGAGCCAACTGGCAAAGGAGAAATGTCTTACAAAGCAAGGAAAAGAAGAGTGAACTGGGGGCTGAGAGAGCCCTGTTGAAGGGCCTTGCAACCTGAATGCCATTTCCCTACTCTGCTTTCTAGTGTCCACTTAAGTCACTTTCACTAAGAGAACTGCCTTTCTTTACCCCACGATCTAAATCAGTAGCTTCTCAAACTGTCTTACATTTTTCCTTTAGAACATTAATTATAATTTTTAATTATATTTAATTGTTCATGTTTTATTTCTTTAAAACCTGTGCTCTCAAAAATAAAAATAAAATGAAACCTGTGCTCTCCACTAACCTGAAAGCTGGTGACTATTTCTTCAATACTGCATATATTCAGTATATGGTAAATAATAGGTGCTCAATAAATGTTTGTTGAATTAATTAAATTATCTCAGACAATCTGGTTTGACAAAATGACTCTAGACATTGTCCTCATAGTACTAGCAGCTGGAGTACTGGGTGGGGGTGGTAATAGCTGGCACTAAAGGACCAAATCAGGGCCGGTTCTTTATGCCATGAGAAGTAATTTGAACTTTTCTTTATCCTGAAGACCATAGGGAGCCATAGGGAAGCCATTGATCCAAACTGTGTTTAGTCAAAACATGTTCCAGGTTCCAGACTTGATGAGAAATTAGACGGATGGTGGATCCTTAGTAACTGGGATGAGAAAAGGAAGAGAAGAATATTTGGGTTGAACTATCACCTACATGCTACTGACTCCCATCTCTATATCCACTCTGAATCTCCCTTCTAAACTACATGTCATTACCTACTGGTTATTTCTACCTTTATCACCCATGTCCAGGCTCTATATATTGAAAAATGGATCCATTAGCTCTCATCTTCTGCTCTCTAACTAGCTCCTATCCTTACTCATCCTCACACAGAGTGGAGATCCTCAACTGAGAAGAGGACTGAGGACAGAACTCTTAGGTCTGTCCGTGTTTATGGGTAAGAGGCAGAGAAGCTTGCAAAGGAGAATAAGAGCTGCCTCACAGGTGAGAGAAATACTGAAGGTCTGTGATGTCACAGAAATCAAGAAGACAAAAATTCAAGGACATAGAAGTAGTCAAAGTGTCAAATGCTGCAGAGAGGGAAAATACAAGTCACAAGAAAAAAGACCACTGAATTTAGCAATATGAAAGTCATTGGTGACTTTATTTTTTTCCCACATGCGCCCTGTGCCACTCACAACCCCCACTGGTGACTTTAAAGTGAGCATTTTCAGTGAAGTAGTGGAGGCAGAATGTGGACTGCAGTAAGTTGAAGAGTGGGCAGTAAGTTAGCCAGTGCAGACCACTGTCCTGGGTCATTGGCAGAGGACATGGTTTTAAGGAATCAATCATCTTTTTTAAAAACCTAGATATAATAAACTATGCCTAAATCACAACAGTAAATGACCGCCTAAAAGCAGTTCCATCATTCAAACACTTGGAAATACAAAACAAAAAATATTCACCATGTAGCTCCTTTTAATGTAAAAAGTAAATGGGAACTACAGTTAAAGAATGCATGTTTTTGTGCATGTGTTAGAAGTTGAATGATGGGTTAAAGAAATGTGAATTGTAAAAATTGTATATTATATATTGTCAAGTTACCCTCTTAAAAGGCTGTACACCATTTTACATGGCAACCAATTATGTTAGAAAGCACTAATTTCCCCTTACCTTAACCAATACTGGTTGTTATCAAACTTTTTTTTTTTTTTCTTTTTAAAGATGACCGGTAAGGGGATCTTAACCCTTGACTTGGTGTTGTCAGCACCACGCTCTCCCAAGTGAGCTGTGTGCCAGCCCTAGTTATCAAACTTTTCTTTTTGCCAATCTGATGAGTATAAAATGATCTCTTTAATTGTATTTCCCTAATTACAGTAAAATTAATCATTTTTTCATGATAATTGGCCATTCGTGTTTCTTTTCTGTGACATGTCTGTTTATATCATATGTCCATTTCTTTTTCTTTTTTTTTTTTTAAAAAGATGACCAGTAAGGGGACCCCAATCCTTGGCTTGGTGTTATCAGCACCACACTTCCCGAGTGAGCCATGGGCCAGCCTTCATATGTCCATTTCTTCATTAGATTGTTTGATTTTTTTTTTTTTTTTCAATTAGTAGGAATCCCTTATGTAGTCTGGATACTCATGAATCCTCTCTGAAGAATGTATCCTCCACCTAGGCTCCTCAGGATTACCTCAGATTAAAATCACCAGTTAAGAGCTCACCATCAAAAGCTATCAAACACATAAGGAAATAAGACTTGTACAAGAGATTCAACAGAAAACAGCAGAATCTGACCTCAAAGGACTTAGACATTGTAATAATCATACATTGAATTTGTAGTATTTCATATGCCTTTAAAAATAAAAGATGCAACAAAAATATGAGCAAGGAATGTTGTAACACCAAGGTCAAGGGTTTGAGTCCCATACCAGCCAGCCACAACAATAACAACAACAACAAAAAGCAGAGAAGTGACTGTCAAATGATTAGCCAGATTTTTTAAAGACACTAATGTAGAGCCTCTAGACATTAAAAATACAATAGCTTAAATTAAAAATTTAATGGATTGACTAAACAAATTAGATACAGCTGAAGAAGAGAATCTGTATATTGGAAGAGTACAGAGAAACAAAAGGTAGAAAATATGAAGAGAGCATGGAGAATAGAATGAAAAGCCTAAAATACACTTAAGTTGCATAAAGAAAGAAAACAATAATTTGGGATGGGCAATACTCAAATAAATAATGGCAAGAATTATCCAGAATTCTTGAAGATAGGAATTCTGAGACAGAAAAACTGTAAAAATGAGAGAGTTCAGTAAAATAGCTGGGTAAAAAATACTAACATACCATAAATTATTTGTACATGTGTTTTAGAATTTCCACACTTTTTTTGTTATTGATTCCTAGCCTTTTCTTTTTTTGATGGCTGGCTGGCGCAGGGATATGAACCCTTGACCTTGGTGTTATCAACACTGTGCTCTAACCAACTGAGCCCATCGGTCAGGCAGGTTAACCTAATTTCTTTATGGCCAGAAAATATATGTTACTTTTTTTTGATCTCAGAAATTCTGGTTGTTAGCTGGCTTAAATGAGATAAAGACATAAAACATTAGCACGGAGCATGCAAAACACTGAGTTCTTGATAAATAGTCATTATTATTCTATTCCTCAGATCCTGGTTTGCCACATAGTTGGAATTTTCAAAATATCACTTCTGCAATGTTTTTTTTTTTTTTTTTCTCATATAATAATTACACCACTATAATATATCTTGATGCCAGGGAGTCTCACTGTGAATTAGTAGCTTGACTCGGGCATCACAACAAAAATCTACCTCAAGGTTGAAATGACACTCAAACAATGGGGAAAGGAGGCTTTTTGTGTCAAACCATGACTTGAGAGTTTTTATAATTCTGAGAATTCTATTTAAAGAAGAGGGCTCAGATAGGGCTTCTATGATGGCAATGCTTCTTCAAAGGCCCTTCTTTGAAATGGAAGAACCCTTAGTGTTTAGTTTGGAAGAAAGAAACCTCTTTTAGAAATGGGGTTGCTTGATAGCTGCCTTCAAATGCGCATGACTGGAACATATGATGTGTCTCAACTGAAAACCCACAGATCTCTTGGGACCCATTAGGGCAATTCCATTGAAAAAAAGTTAAACACTCTCTTTATAGCAAAGTTTCCCAATTTTGACACTATTGATATTTTGGACCAGATAATTCTTTGTTGTGAGAGACTGTCCTGTGCTTTGTAGGATCTTTAACATCCTTGGCCTCTACTCACTAGATGCAAGTAGTAGCACTCCCAGTTGAGAACCACTGCTTTAGGTAATCACTTGGCCCAATATGATCATAAACACAACCAGGCATAGAAAACCCACAGTATTGTTAGAAGGTGGTCATCTAGATGATCTAGGACATACTGATGACCATTTTAAACATTTATAATTAAAATGGAAAGAAAACTGAAAAAGTCTTCCAGAAAAATGGTGCCCCTCTCTCTCTACCTCCAGTTTAAGAAACAATATTCCTCCTTAGTATAGAATGGTGAAAAAACAACAACAACATTACAAACCTCAGGCCTGGAAAGGACCATTTCTCTTATAAATACTGACGATCTCCAACTTATGATGTTTCACTTACCGATTTTTCGACTTTATGATGAGGCTAAAGTATTATGCATTCCGTGGAACCATACTTCGAGTACCCATTTGATACCATTGTTTTTCACTTTCAGTACAGTATTCAATAAATTACATGAGATATTCAACACTTTATTATAAAATAGGCTTTACATTAAATGATTTTGTCCAACTGTAGGCTAACGTCAGTGTTTTGAGCATTTTTACGGTAGGCTTGGCTAAGCTGTGATGTTCGGTAGGTTAGATGTATAAATGCATTTTCTACTTGACGATATTTTCAACTGGATGGATCTAGATGTGAGCCCATCGTAAGCTGAGGAACATCTGTAGTTGAGAAGACTAAGGTTTCTCAATGGTAAAGCAACCAGCCCACAGCGCCACCACCAGTAAGTAGCTGGACTAGGCCTAGGGCTTTGCAACATACACAGGACTCACCCTGAAACACTGTATGCAAGAGCTATCTCCAATCATGAACAAAGAGCATTTAGATTTATTCTGTGTGATTCCAAGAACCCTAGGATATACAGAAAGCGATTTCAGTTCTGTATTATAGGAGAAACGTTCGAGTATTATGTGAAAGACTACTTAACAGAGAAAAAGATAATTTGTCATAAACATACAAGTGATAGAAAGAAACTTCGAATATTCTGGTGAGCAAGACCTCTAAACAAACGCTAATTCGCAGCTGACATCTGCTAATAACGTAGAAAAATCTCCGGTGATTTTTACGTCAATTACCAGTGGGACTCTATTCAGAAATAGGACTCTCTCGGGCCTGAAGTAGTCCTGACCAGTCCTAGAGCTCTGTGGGTGCCTTCCATACCAGCTGGGTCGGCCAGCAGCCCTCCAGTCCCAGCGAAGAAACCTGAGCGTTACAGCCTCCAGGGCAGCGTGGGTTCCATCACTGAAACTCCTAGCAATTCTCAGCGGTCTTCAGGAGGAAAAAACTACAACTCCCATCAGACAACGCGAGCTGAGGTGGGTGGGCATTTGTTGCGCGTGGGCGGCTCCGACCAATAACGACTGTCGTTACAGCGAACAGTTTGGTCCCGTTTGTAAAAGGCCGCGGCAGGCGAAGAGAGAAGCGGTGACGGCGGTCGTCAGCGAGGGACCCTGGGGCCCGCTGGGGGGCGCCGGGCAGGTAAGGGTGGCATGCTGAGAGAGAACTGAGGCAGCGGTAGGAGAGGAGTGTAGAGCTCGGGATTCCAGCGGAGAGCGCGTCCAAGGGGCACGGTGCCGGCGACGTGATGCTTCTGCCTGGGCCTACTTAGGACCGGAAGTGAGCCGTCGTGCGGGGAGGATGCCGGGAAGCAGGTCCCGGGGGATGTGTGTCTCGGGGCGGGCTGGTCCCGGAAGCCGGGCGGGAGTTGCGCGTCCCGGAGGCCTGGTGCCCGGTCGCGGGTCTGCAGGGCTCCGGCGGCCTTTCTCCGCTATTCCGAGGCAGCACAGAGCTAATGTGCCCCTTTCTCTCAGTAGTGGCTTGAGAAGCAATCCAGTAGATTCCAAACTCACGTTAGATACCTGCTCGCTGTGACACATTCGTCTATTAGAGTCACAGTGTTCTCTGTGATGAGTAAAATAGTGTCTGTTTCACGGGATCGTGTGAGCAGTACGTGAATAAGTGTATAGAAAGGGCTTAACAAGGGGTGTTCTCAGCTAGTTTTGTTTTTTATTAATGGTAATTATTTGTTCTCTTCACCTAACTGTGCTTCACAAGCATTAGATAGCATCCACCAAACTGTATATTTGTAGATTTACAGCCAAACTGTACCTAGATGAAAACCCACCATTTCCAGGGAATATTAACTCGTTCAACACCAGTCCCTTTATACCCTCTTGCTAGAGGAAGCTGTTGTAAACTTGCCGAAAAGACACTATCTACAAGAGGCCTTTCAGGTTTCAAACACAAGTTCTTTACAAGATGTGTTAATTGTTTGTGTTTGCTTTCAAAATAGAATCTGTAATGAGTGAAACTAGCGCAGTACATGTTTTAAATTTCTAATAGTACGAAACAGTGAAATGTAAGTGTCCCGCCCTCTATTTCCCAAGTCCCAAGGCACTTCTGAGACAGTATACATATTCTGTGTATATATATCTTCCTTCTTTTTTCTTTTAAAACCAAGAGTAGCATATTACACATAAAGTAGTACACCTTATTTCATTCCTCAATATGTCTTGATACTTGTTCCTTATCAATACATATAGATCTGATTCTTTTTAATGGCTTCATAGTAGCGTATTGTGGTTACATCCTAATTTATTTAGTCAGTTCTCTAGTGATGAGCTCTTATACTGTTTATGTTCTTGTGCAATTATGGACATTCTTGCAGCGAGTATCACTGTACGTACTTTGTGTACATGTGAGAATATAACTCATGACATCTTAGAAGTGGAATTGCTAAGTCGAAGTCTGTGTTTCACATTTACTTTATTTCACCCCTTCAAAAAGAGTGCTGAAGTTTACACTGCCACCAGTAGTGTAGAGTGCCTGTTTCTCCATGTCCTCGTGAATGCAGTGATAACATTCATCTTTTTTTGCCGTTTTACCGAAGTGTTATATTGTTTGCGTGTGTGTTTTACTATTGGGTTTTTTTTTGGTGGCTGGCCAGTATGTATTTTTTTGTTTTATTTTGCCTCTCATTTATTGTAAGGTTGAGTATCTTTTCACACACTTAAAATAATTTTTATTATTTCTTTTCCATAGCTGTCCTTTCATTGTTCTTTGCCCATTTTTCAAGTGGATTTGTTGCTTTTTTTAATTGACTTTTTAAAACTCTTAGGAAATTAGCCCTTTGGAATTTGACTTTCAAACATTTTTGTTCTGTTTTTAAATAACAGCTTTACTGAAATATAATTAACAGAATATAAAATTCACCCTTTTAAAGTGTTATGGTTCAGTGGTTTTAGGGTATTCACAGAGTTGTGCAAACTTTTCTAACCCCAAAAAGAAACCTCATACCCATTAGTGATCACTCTCAATTCCTCCTTACCGCCAGCCTCTGGCAACTACTAAATCTACTTTCTGTCTCTTTGCAGTTGTCTATTCCGAATATTTCATTGAAATTGAATCATACAATATGTGGTCTTTTGTGTCTGGCTTCTTTCTTCTAGTGTGTTATTTCAAATGAATAAATAAGCTTGTGAAATGTTGTTCAACATTATTACTCATTAGAGAAATGCAAATAAAACCACAGTGAGATACCACTTAACACCTAATCAAATGGTTTTAATCAGGAAAACGATAACAAATGTTGGCCAGGAAGCGGAGAAATAAGAATCCTCTTATGTTGCTTGTAGGAATGTAAAGTGGTACAACCATTTTGGAAAACAGATGTTTTCTTAAAAAGTTAAATGTACACTTAACTGTATGACCCAACAATTCCACTTCTAGGTATCTCCCCAAGAGAAATGAAAGCATTTGTTTACATAAAGACTTGCACATTAATGTTCTCAGCAGCTTTGTCACAATAGCCAAAATTTGGAAACAGTCCAGATGTCCCTCAGCTAGTGAACAGATGAACAAAATGTGATTTATCCATATGACATACTATTCAGCAGTACAAAGGAATGAAGAACTGATACATGCTGCTAGGTGGTTGAACCTTGAAAACATTATGTTGAGTGAAAAAAAAACAGACATTAAAGGCCTCATATTGTATGATTCCATTTATATGAAATGTCCAGAAAAGATAAATCCATAGAGACAAAAAGCAAATTAGTGATTGCCTGCAGCTGAGGATGGGAATGATGATTGACTGCAAAGGGCAAAAGAGATGTTTTGGGGGTGATGGAAGGGTTCTAAAACTGGATTGTAGGGCCGAGCCTGTGGCGCACTTGGTAGAGTGCTGTGCTGGGAGCGCGGCGACTCTCCCGCCACGGGTTCGGAATCCCATATAGGAATGACCAGTGCGCTCACTGGCTGAGTGCTGGTCACGAAAAAGACAAAATAAATAAATAAATAAATAAATAAAAATAAAATAAAATAAAATAAAACTGGATTGTAGTGATGGATGCTTGACTGTATAAACTTAATCAGTATCATTGAAACGTACACTTAAAATTGGTGAATTTTATGATAAATCTCAGTACAGTGTTTTTTTTCTTTGTTTGTTTAAGGCACTGATATATACAGGAAGAAATTTAATCAGTATTTTATGGACTTTTGAGTTTTGTGTCATTTATGCTATCCCCATTCTGAGATCTTTAAAAATATATATTTTTAAAATCCACCTCCCCCTTTTTTTGTTTTTTGTTTTAATATTATAACTGTTGCACCTTTTGTGCATGAATGTTTTCTCAGTCTGGAATTTATTTGGGAATTTATTTATTTTATGTTTCTTTGGAATTTGTAGGAAGTGAGACAAGATAAATAAGATACATTTAATAATCATCTTTGCCCTCACATTTTTTCTCTTTATACTGTATAATTTTAAGAAATTTTAGTAAGTTAGTTTATTGTTTAAAAAGCATTTAAATCCCCTTCCTTTGTTCACATTTAAAAATCACTCCTGTTAACGAGTGGATTACAGAAGATGTGGAAGGAAAATATTTTATTAAGACTGTCCCTTGGGATGGGGGAGGGAGGAAAGCAATGCTAACAGCCTATTGAAAAGTCACAAGCAGATTACCTTTTTAAAAAATGTTTAAAATATGGAACTTTAGTTAATAATATGCGTGCTGAACTGATGCTTGCACCTTACTTTGAAATGCATCAAAATATAAGAGGAATCGATGGATGGAGAGGGGGATGGATAAATAGATATGTGTTAAAGCAAATAAATATGGTAAATTTTTAATTGTAAAATTTAGTGGATAGGCATATGGGAGTTCACTGTATAATTCTATTTTTCTATATGTTTGAAAATTCTTATAATAAAATATTGGGGGGGAATTCGCAAGTAGAGATTCACACCTTAGATTCTGTGGGTTAGTGGAAATGGCATTGCTGATTTTGTTGGGTGACTTCAGGTAGTTACTTAATTTCTTTATTTTCATTTGTAGAGCAGTTGTTTAGTAAATGAAGTACTGATATTGTGAAGTTCAGATGGAATAATGAATGCGAAAGCACTTTGAAAAGCATAAAGTACTCTAAAAATGTAATGCATTACTATTAGGAAGAATGAGTATTTGGCCAATTTTATACCATGGCTCTAGGTGTTCTTAACAACCTCCTGTGTAATGGCATTAGAACGTTTTACCTTCTTGCACTTGGAAGTACAAAACACTTACCTGTTTCAATAGCAATTTGTCAAATACTTCTCAAATAACTGCGAAAGATTTAGCTTCCTGTTCTAATTTCTAAGAGGAAAGAATCATCCCATCTTTGTATAACTTTAATATTTTTTCTTGTTTTAGTTATAGACTACCAGGATCTCCACTTAGGGCAGTGGGCATCTTCTCTGACAGTGGAACATTGGGCAGGAGCTTTGCCATTGGCTGGTCGAGAAGGAGGAAGCAGAATGTCTACATTGTTACACCACAGAGTACAAACTTCAGAATACTTTGGGTTAAGCAATATCTCTTACTCTGCAAATGATTATGTCTTCACCTGTCCTCTTTGATCATCACAAAGTAATGAAAGACCTTTTAGGTCTTATGAATTCAGGTTACACTGTTTTCCAGATGCTCTGGCAGCTGGTACAGGTAGGATTGATCTGTGTTTTGTGGGGAATGGTAGAAGGGAAAGAGCTGATCTTTCCTGTTCTCCAGACCTTGCTGAGGTTAAACATCTGTTCATGTAAAGATAGGTTAACTAACCTTGGTTGTTGTGTAGAAAAGCGTTGAACCTAGAAAAATGCTCTGGTTATTACATTAGGATTTTTAAAAATATACAACGGAAAGCAAGAAAGAAAAGACCACAACAATAAGTTGAACTTTAAGAAGGAGAGAACAAACCTAAGGATGCTAGAGATGGGAGGAGGGAGGGAGCGGGTTTGGGTAGCGATAGGTCAGGCAAAGGGCATAAAGAAATATCATGATTTGTAAGAATGAATATGCCAATAATAAATAAAAATTTTAAATAAAAAATGTTATACAGAGATAGGAAAGGCAAAGTTTCCTTCACTCTTATTTTGTTTGGGGGTTTAAATTTATGTTGTTTGTGGTACAATTTGAAAATGGTAGATAGCTTCTTTACATTTCACTTTCTGTACTAAATATCACAAATGATTTTAACTTTGTGTGTGAGAGAGAATATATATGTATGCTGATAGGCTTTTTGCCTTTTCTAGGGCTTGTGAAAAATGGAACCAAACTCTCTGAGGACTAAAGTCCCAGCTTTCTTATCCGACTTGGGGAAGGCCACATTGAGGGGAATCAGAAAATGTCCCCGATGTGGCACATACAATGGGACCCGGGGACTGAGCTGTAAGAACAAGACATGTGGAACCATATTTCGCTATGGTGCACGGAAGCAGCCTAGTGTTGAAGCTGTCAAAATTATCACAGGCTCTGATCTGCAGGTCTACTCAGTGCGGCAAAGAGACCGGGGCCCTGATTACCGATGCTTTGTGGAGCTAGGTGTTTCAGAGACAACAATCCAGACGGTGGATGGGACGATTATCACTCAGCTGAGCTCTGGACGGTGTTATGTCCCCTCATGTCTGAAAGCTGCTACCCAAGGCGTTGTGGAAAACCAATGCCAGCACATCAAGTTGGCGGTGAACTGCCAGGCAGAGGCCACTCCCCTAACCCTGAAGAGCTCAGTCCTGAACGCAATGCAGGCCTCCCCAGAAACCAAACAAACTATCTGGCAGTTGGCCACGGAACCCACGGGTCCCCTGGTACAAAGGATTACTAAAAACATCTTGGTGGTGAAATGCAAGGCAAGCCAAAAGCATAGCTTGGGGTATTTGCATACATCATTTGTGCAGAAAATCAGTGCCAAGAGCTTGTCTGAGCGCCGCTTCTTCTGCTCCTGCCAGACTCTGAAATCGCACAAGTCGAGTGTCTCTAAGGACGAGGCAGCCCAGAGATGCATTCATTTCTTTGCTTGCATCTGTGCCTTTGCCAGTGACGAGACATTGGCTCAGGAATTCTCAGACTTCTTAAATTTTGATTCCAGCGGTAGGTGGTAATGGTTGACGCAGTTACTCTGTTTTTTTAAAATGGCAATAAAAGAGTCCCACGGATACATTTGGAGATTGTCCTGGCAACCTTCAGAAGCAGTTGCTATATAATTCAAATAAAAGGCATTCCTTCTTTTAAACCTATAACCACACTTGCATAAAGATTGGTTGGTTGGTTGAAATTAATGATCCAAACACTTGAGCATTTTTATTAAGACAGTGAATCTAGCAAAGTTAGCTTCACTTTGATTTTTTAACTCTTTCATAGGTGCCCTATGTTAATTTTAAAAAAGAACAAACAGAAAAATCCCTTTTATTCTGGCTTCCTTGCTTGTTTCTTATCTTTGAAGATGAGGGAAACTGGTACCTTGCTCAAAAGAAGACTTTTAAAAGTGTCTATATTAGGGCCGACCCCGTGGTGCACTTGGGAGAGTGCGGCGCTGGGAAAGGATGGCCGGTGCGCTGCTCACTGGCTGAGCGCAGTGCGGCCGGTCACAAAAAGACAAAAAAAATTAAAAAAAATAAAAGTGTCTATATTAGATCTTTTGTTGTCATTGACATTTTTATCTTGTAGATGCTTTTTATTTTGATTTCTTAATGCTCTGTAGCTGGTGGCGACTCCCAACTTTTCAGTTTTTTTTTTTTTTTTTTTTTTTCGTCTTTTTCGTGACCGGCTGAGCGAACCCGCGGCGGGAGCGTAGCTGCGCTCCCAGCGCCGCACTCTCCCGAGTGCGCCACGGGCTCGGCCCCCAACTTTTCAGTTTTATATTTCTTTATAGAACCTTCTATCAGGTTGTCTTTGAACAAAAACATATGTTTGTGGGAGTTTTTTAAAGGAACTTATTTTAAAGCAGGCAATCACAGCATAATTTGTTTTGGGCATTTGGATTTTTATAAATTATTTTTTTCTCTATATAGGGGCCCTTACTTTCTCTTGGATGGCATTAATAATTCAGAAATCTGTTATCTTTTAGGACTTAAAGAGATTATTGTGCCCCAGATAGGCTGCCATTCAGAATCATCAGTATCAGCTTGTGAGTCTGCTGCCTCTAAGCCAAAGAAGAGGAAAAAGGATGAAGTATCTGGTGAGAGGCGGTTCGGTTGGTTGGTTGGTTGATGGTATTGTCTTTAGAGATTGTTTCATTGTAGGGCCCGCTTATGGCTCACTTGGGAGAGTGTGGTGCTGATAACACTAAGGCCACAGGTTCGGATCCCTATATAGGGATGGCCGGTTAGCTCACTCAGGAGAGTGTGGTGCTGACAACACCAAGTCAAGGGTTAAGATCCCCTTACTGGTCATCTTTTTGAAAAAAAAAAAAAGAGATCGTTTTACTGTATTTTATGTGTTTCACTATATCTCAGCAATTACAAGAAATAATTTATGTTCTTATGTTTTTTTCCTTGAAAAAAGTTTTACCTTCTATGATGATTCTTTGTCAAGTCAAGCTAAGAGCTGGTTTCGCTGGCCAAAAATAACATCCCATATAACTCCACTTTTACTATTGTAAATATTTGTTCATCCCTTAAACATTCAGATTAGTCTTACACTTTAATCTGCCTTAGGACGGTGCTATGAGGTTTTCATCCATAGAGGGTTTTAAAAAATTTTTTGACAATGTTAATTATATTTTCCACACTAATTTAGGAATATGGTTTGTTGTCTGCATTTTCAGCATGTGACTATATATATACACACACATATATATATATGTTTGTATATATATTTTTTAATTGAAATACTTAATATCAGTGTCAGTTAAGGATTCATATAAATCAATACAAAAATGCTGAAGTAACCTAGCAGATAAGTGTCAGGAGACCTAGGCTCTAAACAAAGTTAAAATACTACCTGGTCCAAACTCCAAACTTATTAGTGAACAGAGAATTGCAAACATTTTCTTTTTGGTGGTTGGCAAGTACAGGGATCTGAACCACTGACCTTGGTGGTGTTTGTGCTCTAACCAACTGAGCTAAATGGCTAGCCCTGCAAACATTTTAGAACTACAAAATTAAGGACTAGCCAGTTAGCTCAGTTGATTAGAGCACAGCCTTATAACACCAAGGTCATGGGTTCAGATCCCCTTACTGACCAGCTGCCAAAAAAAAAAAAAAGTTAAAACAAGGTACATTTTGGTACCATGTTAGCAAAGATTTTTTAAATTATTTTTATTTATTTATTTATTATTTTTTTTAAATGACTGGTAAGGGGATCTTAACCCTTGACTTGGTGTTGTCAGCACCACGCTCTCCCAAGTGAGCTAACCAGCCATCCCTATATAGGGATCCGAACCCATAGCCTTGGTATTATCAGCACCACACTCTCCCAAGTGAGCCACAGGCTGGCACCAAGGACTTTTTTTAATGAGACCACAGTCAAAGGTGAAATCTGGGCTGTCCAACATGGCTAGTGTAGTGTAAGTTGCTAAAACCATTTGTAAAAGAAGCTCATGGTATCTGTGAAGAATCTTAAAATGGCCCTTCCCATAGGGAATATTGCTGGAGGTGGGTCAGATGGTCATGCACAGGAGCTTTGTTGCTGAGAAGTTGGAGAAAGGTGGAGAAACAAAGTGATGTAGTCATTCTGTTTTAGAGAGCCAATTCTGACAGCAGTATAGAGCAGAGATTGTTAAATGTTTACTTCTTGGTCTTTCCCAGGGGAAAAAAAAAGTTCTTACCCTTTGATTTAGTAGTCGCACTTATAAAAATCTATATTTTATTATTATTTTAAATTGATTCATAATAATTGTACATGTTTATGAGGTACAGTGTCCTATTTTGATACATGAATGTAATGTATAATGATCAAATCAGGATAATTGGCATATGCATAACCTCAAACAGTTATTTCTTTGTGTTGGAAACATTCAAATTCCTCTCTTCTAGCTATTTGAATATATACAATAAATTGTTCTTAATTACAGTCACCCTACAGTGCTATAGAACACTAGAACTTTTTCCTCCTATACAGGTGTAGTTTTGTATCTGTTAACCAACCTCTCACTATCTCCCTATCTTTCCCAGCCTTTACTAACCACTACTAAATAATCTTTTTAAAGGAAATAATCCTTGGTACAGGAAAAGCATTTTGTCTAGAGACGTTCACTTTATGGTTGTTGATAATATTGAAAAATTAGAAACAACTAAGGGCCAACCACTTGAGAGTTAACTGAACCATGGTAAAGCCACTTTACCATAGAATATCAGGGAGCCATCAAAAATGATTATCAAGAATTTGGGGAAATGATTAGATCATTGGATAGCCAGGTAAAAGTGCAAAATGCTCACTTACACTTGAATTTCAGAAAAACAACGAATAATTTTTTAATATAAGTATCTCATGCAATTTTTTTTTTTTTTTTTTTAAAGATGACCAGTAAGGGGATCTTAACCTTTGGCTTGGTATTGTCAGCACCATGCTCACCCAAGTGAGCTAACCGGCCATCCCTATATAGGGATCCAAACCCATGGCCTTGGTGTTATCAGCACTGCACTCTCCCAAGTGAGCCATGGGCCGGCCTTTCATGAAATATTTAGAACATACTTCTACTAAAAAATTATTCGTTGTTTATCTAAAATTCAAAAGAAATATTCTTGTGAAATCTGGCAACCCTGGATTAATCACAGCTACTTAAAAATCAGAAAACTGGCAAAATAAACTGTTCACAGAGAAGAAAATAGAAGACAGCTCCCCAGAAAATTAATTGTGATTGTCTGAGAGGTGGGAGCAATGGCTGAATTTTTTTTTCCCTTTCACTTCTGTTCCTCTCCCTCACCCATTTCCTATAAAGGGCTTAAGAAAGTAAAAATTTTATATATAAAGGCTAAAGCTAATTCCTTCTAGAAACTGTGAAGCTAACCTAGAGGTTAGCAAAGACTGTTTGTATTTTAAGACATGTTTATAAACACTGTAATGATTTGTGGTTAAGGTGTACAGATGAACAGTTCACTATTGCCTCAAGATGCAGTGAACAGTAATCTAAGAAAAAGTGGCCTGAAAAAGCCTGTGGTTGCTTCTTCATTAAAAAGGCAAGGTAAGTTTCCATTCCCTAGAGTAGGCTACAGTAGTGGAAAATCATCCTAAAGAAGCTAGAAGCAGTATAATAAAAAAAAAATGCTGCATGTTGTCCCTCAAAGAGTGCTAACTAACGTAAATACTAGCGGGCATTGTCCTGTCCCACTGGTTTCAAGTCATGTTCAAAACTAAATTGTGTCTAAAATCAGAGATGGAGAACAGATTAGTGGTTGCCAGGGGCTAGGGAGGGGTTGGGAGAGAAGTAACAGCAGCAGTAAAAGGGCAGTAGAGGAATCTTGTGATAGAACTGTATTGTGTCTTGACTGTGGTGGTAGTCACAGAAGCCTACATGTGTGATAAAATTGCATAGAACGGCTGGCCAGTTAGCTCAGTTGGTTAGAGTATAGTGTTATAACACCAAGGTCAATGGTTCGGATCTCTGTACTGGCCAGCTGCTAAAAAAAAAAAAAAAATTTTTTGCATAGAACTGTATGCACATACACCACACATTAAGTGCATGTAAAACTGGTGAAATCTGAACAAGGTTGCTGTATTGTATCCATCATTTTCCTGATTGTGATATAGTACTACAGTTTTACAAAATGTTAATATTAGGGAAATCTGGATGAAGGGTATATAAAGTTTGTGTTTCTTATACCTGTGTGTGAATACAGAATTTTCTCAAAAAGTTTCTTTAACTACATTTTTTAAAAAGCCTTAAGATTGCTTTAAAAAAAAAAAAAGCCCCCAAAACAAACAAGAAAATTAAATTATGTCTTTTGTTTTGTTTTTTTGGTGGCTGGCTGGTGAGGAAATCCAAACCCTTGACCTTGGTATTACAAGGCCTTGCTCTAACCAACTGAGCTAACCTGCCAGCCTCAATTACATCTTTAAATCAAACATTACTGACATGTTTTGGCAGCAGGTACTTTGCAGGATGTATTCCTCTTATTGTTTATTGCCCACATGCAGTTGGTATGGAGATTCAATGTTGAAGAAAAACTATTTTAGAATTATGTAGTGATAAATATTTGTTGAGAAAGACACATATAGCCTGTTCTCCAAAGTCAGTGAAGCTTGAAAGCATATCTAAAAGCAATAGCAGGGCTATCCTTCTGAATTTATGAAATAGAATGACTTAATTTGAACATAATTTATGTATTTAAATATATCACTTTTCTACTCAGAATAATTAAACTTGTACATTTGGGGATCACTATTTTCTTAATTCTTCTTAATTGTATAAAAATGGTTTAGTTCAATTTTGGCAGTATTTATTGAATACTTGCTATGACGTGGCTAGTTATGTAGAATGGCTGGCTGATTAAAAACTGGATGTCATCCCTGCCCTCCTCGTACTCTAGTTTTTAAGACAAGGCCAGTACATAATTAGAGAATAATACAAGATTGAATCTTAATTAATAAATTCATTAAGAACTTACACATTATAGGAATAAATATTTCTGGAAGGTCAGGAAGTAAACAAACCAATAGTATCCAGCAGAAGATTTTAAACAGTTTTTTTTGTCACTTCCTTTGGTGAAAGAAAAAAGAAGATAGCTTCAATTCAAATTATCACTGATGCATTTACCTATGATAATTTGTTTCAAATGAATAGTAGTTACAGTCTTATTTCTCTCTGTATAAAGGGTGATGTACTTCTGACATGTGAAGACATTTTAGGAGAAGAAATAGAACAGAATGGTAGATTTGTGGAAGACTCTTGAATTTGGGGATCATCCAGACTCACACCCTCATTTTAGAGAAGAGGAAGTTGAGACATGGACTCTGGTCAGTCAGTGGTAATGAGAGTCCTAGGTCCCATAGCCTCTTGACTCCCAACTCCAAACTCTTGACTCCATTAAATTCTACCACTTGTCACCATTTACTCCAGGGCTGCAAGGTTTCGCTTTTTCACTTTTATTTAAAAGTGAATTTTTGTTTATTTTGCATTTCTGAATACAAGGTTTTAGATTTTAAGTGTAAAGATATCATAGCAACCCTATGCTTCACTCAGTCTTAGATATTTGTGCTCAACCTTGATATGAAACAAATAGTTTCATTATTGAGAGGGTTTGGGGCATATAGATACATGTTCATCATATTTATTTTTAAATCTCTAAAACAACCATTATATAGGACCATTCTTTAATATACAGTTTAGCGTTAAAAGACTGGCAACTTTCAGTGATTAATAATCTTATACCTATTAGCCTCTAAGAAGTTTTTATTCTTATTTTCTAAAGGGATTCTTTAAAAAAAAGTCCCAGAATCTTGCATTTTACTTAATTTATCTACTTACTTTTAATTTTGGCTTCTTGTTCTTTTTTTCCTACACAAACTCCTTAACTTTTTCAAATTTCAGTGAACTGTTTATTATGTAAGTTACTCAAGAGGTGTTTTTTAAAATCTTTTCCTAGCTTGTGGTCAGCTGTTAGATGAGGCACAAGTGACCTTATCCTTCCAAGACTGGCTGGCCAGTGTCACAGAACGCATTCATCAAACCATGCACTATCAGTTTGATGGTAAGTATTGGTCACCCAACTGGGCTATTGCTGAGAGCAGGAGAAATTAAAATAATTATGCTGTAGTTCTAGTCTGTTTTGATAGGAAAGGTAGTTGGGCTTCAGTCCAGAGAGCATTGGGCCACAAGAAAGTAGAAATCTAAATTGAAAGAAAAGAATAATCATATAATTAAAATTCAGGACCAGCAAAATGAACTTAGAGATAGAAGAGAAAAAACAGACTGAATTATAAGTAAAGGTAGATAGCTTTGATCTTGTGCGTGTGTGTGCGTGCGTGTGCGTGTGTGGAGGTGTGGTGAGGGAGATATCAAAGTTTTAGAAGATCGTTCTAACCCTCAAACTTAGAATTCATTGCCTTAAAAGCATCGCATCCTTGATAGACAGTTTCCAGCCTTTGTCCAGTGACAAGAAGCTTGCTGCTTTTTGAGGCAGTTCATAACATTGTTGGACAATGATAGCTGTGAGAAAGGTCTTCCTCATGCTAAGTGGAAGTGTTTGTTTATAATACTTCCTGTTGGTTCTTATTCTGTGCTCTAGCCACACGGAATAGGTTTGTTCCTGTTTCCAAATAACAGACCCTGCGACTGCACACACACAAATCCATTGCCCCCTTTGAGAATCTTCACTTTTCCAAGAAATACATCTCAGGTTCTTCAAACAATCCTCATGGCATAGTTCTAGACCTCATATTATCTTGATATTCTTTGCTGAATATATTCCAGAACATCATTTTAAAAATAAAGCACCCTGAGCTGAATAGTAGCCTGATGGCAGACACTCAGTGGGAGAGGTGAGTTTTGAAGGATTAAGAACAGTTATAGTTTCATGGTGAGGAAAGGGACAAGAATGGAGGTTTTGAAATACATACTTACATAT
This sequence comes from Cynocephalus volans, assembly GCF_027409185.1. NCBI lineage: Eukaryota > Metazoa > Chordata > Mammalia > Dermoptera > Cynocephalidae > Cynocephalus > Cynocephalus volans. The sequence goes on along the minus strand of NC_084473.1, from coordinate 66,729,212 downwards.
TAATTCAGAATAAATAAAACTTTAAAAATTACATTTTAGAAAAACAAAATTAGCTAAGAAGGGTTATAAAGAGAGAATCTGGCTTTTTTCTTTTAAAATTTTATTTATTTATTGTTGGAAATAATATAATAAATACCTATTAACTTGCCTCCCAAACAGCAAACATAGCATTGACAATACCATAAACTCTACACTTGTGGTCCTCCTCCGTCCCATTCCTGTACCACCCTCCACCCAACTTAATGCCCTCTCACCATATCCATTATCACCACCTTTGTCCGAATCACATCAGCTCGCTCCTGGACTATGTGAGTCTCTCTCTTTCATGAGGGCTTTTCAAGATGAATTCTTAAACCTAAGCTGTAGCATCACATCCACTGAGTTCTGGTGAGTTGTTTGAAAGCTGTAATGATCCCTCTGTGTAGCCCATAATCTAATTTCAAGAAAAAAGGATCCTAAAATTTCTTTGTGTGGTGACTTCTTTAAAGTGCCCAGATACTAACATTTTAGTGGCTTAAAAGCAGTGACAGTTTTGTCATTGACATTCTGAATTCAATAAAATAGGTAAAATCAATGGAAAGATTGTAAAGTCTTTCTATAAAATTCTACAAAATGTTTTATTTTTATTTTTCTTGGCTTGACGTGTGTTTCAAAAAGGCATCTGAACTCTGTCCTAAGAGTCTTTCTTTAAGAGATATTCTTTCAGTTTTATCTAGTCAGGTAGAAGTTCTTTTTTTTTTTTAAAGATGACCGGTAAGGGGATCTTAACCGTGGCTTGGTGTTGTCAGCACCACGCTCAGCCAATGAGCGAACCGGCCATCCTTGTATAGAACCCGCGGCCTTGGTGTTATGAGCACCGCACTCTCCTGAGTGAGCCATGGGCTGGCCCTAGGCAGGTAGAAGTTCTGTGTTTGTGTGCTTGGTCCTGGATGTTTTCCCTCTGCTAGGGTTAGTACCTTAGGCAGAATTTTTAAGGAAAACTCTGAACTCTCTCTCTGTTGACTTTTTGTTGACTAATGTCTTGCAAGTTTCTTTAAAAGGTTTGTTTTTTCAAATATTTTACCTGCCTTGAAATCATATTCAGAGAAAAAGACTGATGCTTCTTGGATAAGTAGTGTCCTAACTTTGTAGTCCCTTGGCGTTCGTGGTCCTGACGAACTGGGTGAGAGCATGTAGTTATTTTGCTTATAACTGAATTCTGGGGCTGGCCAGTTAGCTCAGTTGGTAAGAGCACAGCCTTGTGACGTCAAGGTCAAGGGTTCAGATCCCAATACCAGCTATCCATCAAAACAGAAGAACTAAATGCCAATGGCAAGTACCTGGGCATAGTGAGTAGGAGTGAATCAAGTGGAGGAGCTGATTAATTTCTCCTTAACTCAGACTCATTTTGCTGATCTTATTGCATTTCATATACCCTTTAAGGGGAAAAATGCATGCTGTGGTGGTGGTTACAAAATTGGAGATTTGAAGTTATCCTGGATGGATGACAAGGGTCCACTGTGTTTTTTATAGATTGCAAAGGATCAAGAGAAGGGCTGGTGACAGTGCTTGGCGTATAAAGGCCAATGAAAGCCTTCTTTTTGCCTCTTCATTTTGGGCTTTTTTTTAGTTATTACTGCCCTTCAATTCCTTTTCTTCCACTTTTCCCTGTATAATCAGAAGGTCCACTCAATTTCTTTAAATGAGTTCCTTCTTATTTCCTATAGGCAAACCAGAGCCACTGGTGTTCCACATTCCTCAGTCCTTCTTTGATGCACTGCAACAGAGAATATCCATAGGAAGTGCCAAAAAACGGCTCCCCAATTCTACCACAGGTACGGGATTTTTCCTCAGGAATAGAGATAGATGTCTTGACCTTAGAGAATTATGTTTGGAAAAAATGTGTGTGGAATTTCCAGGGTTAGGACTTCTAGTCACATCCTTGGAGCATGAAGCCTTCGATAATCAGCTGTTGGAATAATGACTACAGTTTTCAAAGACCCCATACTTATTCCAGTAAGAGTTAATGGAAAGATTCGGAAAGTGCAAGCTTGGTAAAAGAAGAACAATGAAGTTCAATGCAGGTGCCTACCGAGAAGTTTGATATTTTCTAGATATGGACCAGTTTCCACAAAATCATTGCAGGCTGCAATAGTTATTTGGGTGGGCTTCTTAGAAGCAATGGATTATTTGTTTTTTGTTTTTTGGGGTTTTTTTGAACTTCAGAATTACTTGATTTTTTTTTTTTCTTTTTGATGTATATTCTTTTTTTTTTTATTGTAACATAGTTGATTGTACATATCTGTGAGGTACGGAGTTAAATGTCAATTCCTGTGTGCAATATGTGATGCTCAAATCAGGATAATTGATATATTCAACATCATACAGTGTAATTGTTTTTCATGGCCCTTTACCAACTCCTAAAACTTTTTGATGATTCCCAATTTTTGATGAAGGAAAATTTTATTTTTAGAATAATTCTTAGGCTTGGAACACTATATAATTACATTTTTCAGGTACTTACTTCCTGGTTTTATAATAGCATCTTTCTTCTAGAGATCTAGAAGAGAGGAAATGAGAGAGAGAAAAGGAGGAAAAAAGGATTGCTTGGTGGCAAATAGCCCAAGAGTAACTACAACTAGAGATTAATGGTATTTCTTCAGTAAATTATTTGATGATATAATAGTGACTTCTTGAGGTTTAACTCTGTTTTTGAATAGTGCAAGCTGTAAATCACTATATTTGGGGCCCTAAAAATCTTTGTTTTTACACTTTATCTGTCTGATTTTTAAGGCAGTGTTGAGTCTTTCTTCCAGATTAAACTTTAGACCTAATACTTTAATTTTAGCCCATCCCTTAACTATTTTTGCAAGCTTTGATGGAACTCCTTTATAGTCCTGCAGGTGGGGCAATAGATTGGTAACCACATTAGCAGTCTTAAACTCCATGTAATTATTTTAAGGACCGTGATTTGACCTCTTATATCTAAAGTTATAGGAGGCTGTAAGAAGCTGTTTTATAATGGAATCCTGTGGGTTTAGCTTTACCAAACAAGTTCCTATGTTGGCAAAAATAAGTAACATGTCAAAGAAGCATCAGAAACTTTACATAGCAGAAATTCGTATCAATTGGTTTGTCATATTTCTGTCAAACCCTATTATATATTTGCGCCTAGAGCAACTTTTTGAAAGTGTTGAGATTCTGTATGGAAAGAATAGCACAGCACTGAACTCTCCAGTAATTGAGTAACAAGTACAAAAGAACATTATTTTTAGTCTAATTTTGTCCGTTTTATTACATTGAAGCTTTTGTTCGGAAAGATGCCTTGCCACTGGGAACCTTTTCCAAGTATACCTGGCATATCACTAATATTCTGCAAGTTAAACAAATCTTAGATACTCCAGAGGTAAGAGTTTATTTCTATAATAGTGGGAGGGTGAAGAGAGGAAAGCTGTCATTCTAAATGTGGGGAGGATATTTGCACCAGTTCCTTGCATTACAAATGCCAAAGAGAGTGCCTTTTTTCATACTAAGAGATTTTTCAGAGATATCCATGACTTTATAGTTCTGACTCTGTTTTGTTTGTATTTTTTTAATGTTTTTATTTTTGTGACTCTGATTTTAATAGGTATTCCCTACAGCTTGAAAAAGTATCTTAAAATAGAGCATGCTTTTTCTCTCCTTCGGGATCACAAAACAGGGTGATTTTTCTTGTAAATTAAATAACGATCCTCTAATAGTTATGGTGAGTCCTAGGATGTAACTGGCAGGCAGCTAGAAAGTATGTAGATAATTTGAGATGATATACTATTTGTGAAGTCACTGGGTCCAGCACAATTAAACCCTCCTCTCCAAAGTGAAGTTTTATTCTCATTAGAGAAATGACCCTTAATTATTGTTTTCTTTCACCAGAAAACCTTAGGCATTTTAAAAAATATTTTTAAGCAGATCCTGAAAATTTGAGAGGGATTTTCCCTATCTACAGTAATGGAATACTGTAGGAAATCCAGCAGAATGTGATTCATATGTTAAGATTAGCTTAATTGCAAGTCATTGTTATTTCAGGAAAAGAATAAGTTGTTTGGTAGCTACAGAGCTTACATGGGTACCCTAAAAAAGGCCTGGGTTAGCGTTAAAGACACTGGAGGAACTTCTCAAAATTCAGGATGTCTCAGAGGCAGCTTCTAGCCTGGAACAGGAGGCCTTCAGGAAGGCTCCAAAGCAACCCAGAGCAAAGGCAAGTGGGGGAAGAGAGGTGATGGTCACCAAGCTTCTGTCTCTTGGATGCTGTTTATCTATATTGCCTCATTTTCCCTCCCAGCCATGCACTGGTACTAACTACATTTTGTAGATGAGAAAACAGGTTCTGAGAAGTTTGGTAACTTACTCTGGGTCACCCAGCTGTTCAATGGCAAAGACAGAATTCAGTTCAGGTTCTATCTGGGTCAGTCCCAAGGACAGTGTGAAGCATCCTGGATGTGAGGTGAGCTGTAGGTGCTATCAACAGAGTATTTAGGAGAAGAAAACTGCTAGCAGAGCAGTAGAGGAAGGAATAAAACTGATTTTTAGAGCAGGTCTGTGCAGCCAGTAGCAGTCGTGTAGCCATGAAAATGTTAGACGTTCAGTTGGTATGTGGCTTGGCTGGGGTTGAAATTAAGGTTATAGAGAAAAAAGGAAAGCCACGAATGATGTAAGGGAGAAGAGGCATATTTGTTGACAGGGTTTACTTGAAAATACAGGGGAAGTTTTAATTAATTTGAGTGTACTTAACAAGAAAGGAGAACTTATAAAAGATCTGGGGTTGGACAGTTAGCTCAGTTGGTTAAAGCATGACACTGGTAACACCAAGGTCCAGGGTCCCATCCCTGTACTGGCCAGCTGCCAAGAAAAAAAAAAAAAAAAAAAGATCTGTTGTCATCCAAGTGCGTGTCTACTTTGAAAGTTTTCTTTTTCTCACCTTTCTTGGTCTTGTCTCGGTGTCCAGATGCCCTTGGAAATCACTCGTAGCTTTATCCAGAACCGTGATGGGACTTACGAACTGTTTAAATGCCCTAAAGTGGAAGTAGAGAGCATAGCAGAAACCTACGGTCGCATAGAAAAGCAACCAGTGCTACGACCCTTGGAACTAAAAACTTTTCTCAAAGTTGGTAAGTGAATTTCAACAGTGCATCTTCCTTTGAGAGTCAACCAACATTACACTGTCTGAGGCTTTGTATCTTGACCTTAAACAAAGAAGGCACATTCATTCATCTTGTAAAGGCAATCAATCATAGGATAAGGAGTTTTCTTTCATTTCAGCCAGTGCTTTCAAATAAAATTACAGAAGTAATACATGTTCATTATAGAGAAATCATAGATATCATTATAGAGAATAAAGGGCAAAAATAAAAACTAACTGTAATCCCACCCCCCACAGACCACATCACGATTAAGATTTTAGCATATACCCTTTCAGACTCTTTTCTGTGCATGAAGAGTTTCCAAAATATGGGATTATACCCCCCACAGACCACATCACGATTAAGATTTTAGCATATACCCTTTCAGACTCTTTTCTGTGCATGAAGAGTTTCCAAAATATGGGATTATACCTCAGCTGCTTTTTTCACTTAATGATATATCATGAACAGCTTTCCATGTCTATCTTCAATGATATTTTTAAAAAATTTTTTTTAATTGTTGTAAAAGTTACATAACAGAAAATTTACCATTCTACTTTTCGGTTTACAGTTCTGTGGCATTAAGTACATTCACACTGTTGTGCAAACACCACCACCATCCATCTCCAGGACTTTTTCATCTTCCTCAAGTGAAACTCTGTACCTGTTAGGCGATAACTCCCCACTTCTGCTTCTCCCCAGCCCCTGGCAACCACCGTTCTACCTTCCGTCTCTATAAATTTGACTATTCTAGGTACCTCTTAAAAGTGGAATCATATAGTGTTTGTCCTTTTGTGATTGGCTCCTTTCATTTAGCATAATGTCTTCAGGGTTTACCCATGTTGTAACATATGTCAAAATTTCCTTCCTTTTTGAGGCTGAATAATGTTCCATTGCATGTATGTGTCACATTTTGTTTATCATTCATCTGTGGATGGACACTTGGGTTGCTTCTACCTTTTGGCTACTGTGAACACATTGTTATTTTAAACAGCTTAGAAAGATTATAATATTTATAGAATTTACTCCTATTGGCCATGTATGAGTTTATCTTTTTTTTAATCTTTGTTGATTTGATAGACAAAAAATGTTATCTCACTTTTATTTTTCATTCTCCTCAATATGAGTAAGGGTAAACTTTTCATATTAGTCATTTGTGTTTGATGAATTCTTTTTCTTTGTCTATTTTTAATCAAGGTATTTGTTTATATAATTTAATAACAACAACTATAACAGGCAGCACCTAATGAGCACCTACTTTGTGCCAGGTATTATTTTCAGTGCTTTATAGGCATTAAAGGGTTACATAGCTAGTAAGTGGTGGAGCTGGGCTTCAACCCTTAAGGCAGTTTTAGACTCTGGAGCCTGCACTGCTATCTAATACTTACCTGTCTCTCCACTGGCTAGACTGTAAGTCCTTCCAGGGTAGTGAACTACATCACTCCTGTTCATCATCATACTCTAACACGGCACAGTGTCTGGTCTGTAATAGGTATTCAGTAAAGACTTGTTGAGTGAATGAGTGCCAGCCACAGTTTTTGTTTGTTTGTTTTGGCAGCTGGCCTGTTAACCTTGGTGTTATCAACACCAGGTTCTCCCACATGAGCCACCGGCCAGCCCCTCAACCATAGTTTTAATTATTTTAGTTTTGTGATGCGTCTAGGAGACCCCCTTCATTTCTCTAATTGTGCATTTATTCTTCCAGGAGAAACTTAGAATTTAAAATTATTTTGTCAAGTTCTTGTCAATATATTTTTAGGTATATTATGTTTTTTGTTGCTCTTGTAAATGGGATATCTATTATGTTTCAAACTTGTTACTGCCAGTGCATGGAAAGCTCTTGGTTTGGGTATACTTATTATCAAATTTGTCCCCTTAATGAAGTCCTAGTAGTGGTAGCAGTAAATCAGTTGTTTCCCTCCAGTTTCTGGGAAATCAGTGATATCACCTGTTAAACAATCTTCATTAAACATTTGTATCTCACTGTTTTTTTCTTGTTAAATTAGCTAGGATTTCAAGAGCAACAATGAATAAAAGCTGGTAGTCATGCTTATCTTTTCTGACTAGTAAAAACTCCAGTGTAGCATTTTCCAAGTCTGTCTTGAAGAAGAGGTAGTAATGAGTATTCTGTGAAAAAAGCATTCCATACTCAAATGTTTGAGAAATTTTACATATTATATATTTTATATTTGAAACCCTTGATTATAAAATGCTCAGTTGATTTAGTAATAGCTTTTTTGGAGGGGGAAAGAAACTTTGCCATATGAAAACTGTTCTGGTTTTAAGATTCACTCAGATCTCAGAAAATGTTACAGTTGAAGTAGGGAGGTAGTTAGGGAGTAGTGCCTTAGAATATAATTTTCTCTCTTGGAAATTCATCCTATAAATTTGCATATTAAAAAGATCCTGAAATAAAAACACCTGTTGAAGTTTATTTAACATAAGATTTCCCAAAGTATTTGACCAGTGAATACTTTTCAGGGGAATAGCATTAGCAGTTCATAGAATATTTTTCTGGGAAAAGCTGCTGTATGTTTCACTATTAAATAGTGGGCTTTGGTTATGGATTTCAGATAGATTTTTAAAATTATTTTAATGACATATTTTTATTTTATTAAGTACTTTTATTAGGAACTAATATTGAATTTTATAAAATACTTTTTTACCGTCTTTAACCTTTTGACCTACTAGTGCAATAAATTTTATTAATAGCTTTCTAATATTGAAGAAATCTTGCATTTCTGGAATAAATCCTGCTTGGTCTTTTTTTCTTTCTTTCTCTCTCTCTCTATAGATAGATAGATAGATAGATAGATAGATAGATAGATAGATAGATAGATAGATAGATAGATAGATAGATAGATTGATTGATTCTATCTGCTAATATTTTATTTAGAAATTTTGATCATCTCTTTATAAGTGATAACTATCTACTGTTTCTGTTTTGGAGGCTATCGTTTTTGGGTTTTGGTAACAGTTATATAGAAAATGATTTTGGAAAGCTTTGGATCAAATTAAATAGCTTGGAAAATAACTGTTCCTTGAATGTTTGTAATAATTTATTCTCTGAATGTAAGAGTAGGCAGGCAGTTTCTCCAAAAACTTACTCAGTTTTTTCTGATTTACACTTGTATTTCCTGGTTTCTATCTTTTCTTGAGTCAATTTTGATAATTCATATTTTCATCCAAAATTTTAATTGTGTACATTTTTTATAATTTTTGGTATAGATGATAATCACATAACTTTTAAAATTTGCTCTAAATCTGTAGTTATAGAATTTTGTCTGTTTTATGGTCTTTCTCAAAATAAAGAACTGGTTCTTGTATTTAATCAGTTGTTCTAAATTTATTTTAAATTATTTTCTGGTTTTTGTCTGTAATAATTTCTCCTAACTCTTTTAAAAATTTTCCTAACATTTTCTTGGGATTGTTTTATTCTCATAGCTTTTAAAACAGAATACTCAAGGCTGGCTGGTTAGCTTACCTGGTTAGAGTGCAGTGCTTATAACACCAAGGTGAAGGGTTTGGATCACCTTTCTGGCCAGCCACCAAAAAAATAAAATAAAATGAAAAACTCAGTAAATTTTTAAAATTCATGTTTGATAATAACATTTAAGCTTCTTATTATTGTTAATATTTAAATCGTCTATAATTATAGTTTCTCTGTGTCCCCAGTACTTTGTATTTAAAATTTCCAGTTGGTTGAAGCTTTTGATATTTATATTATTAGTTATCAATTTCTAGTTTTATATTTTGAGGTCAGAAGATGTGTCTTTTTAATTTCTATTTTTTTAGGAATTAAAAATATCTTTTTACTAACAATATATGATATGAATTTGTTATCAAAATTGTTATTATCTCTATCAAAGATGTTATTATATATCCAGAATAAACTAGCCAAGGCCCAAATGGTGGAAGAACAAAGTATCTTCGTACCTTTTTCCATGCAGCCCCTTTATGAAGGGAGGTTTGGGATATGCTGTGGCAGGAGCCTGGGGTAGGTTTCTCTCCATACATCTCCAACCTGTATTTACTCTTCAGATTCTTCCAGTAGTCTCAGTGTTCATTGTTGTGAGTTTTCAGCTTTTTCTGCATCTTTATTGATATTTAAGTGCAAGTTGCTAGGAGCTCCAAAGAAGGGTTCTCAGCTAGATACTGTTTGAAATGGAAGCCATAATAAAATGTTTGTGACAAACAAGAGCCAGATAATAAACTAACGTTTGTATTCTATGGCTGGAAGAAACCAAATAGACCAAAATACACCAGCCCACAAAGTCATTAGTCTGGGGTGGATGGAAGTTTTTTCTCTCATCATAAGTGATGTCTGGTCATTGTGAGAAGAAAATGACCAAAAAAAGTGGAGGAAAGGGTGACTGGGGTAAAATGCAGGAAGAATAAGATAGTGAACTAAAAAATTAAATACTCGTTTATGATGCCAGAAGTAAGCAGTTCTGAGGAAAAAGGTATATACATTATTAGTTAGGGTCTTTTCTCCTCTATCCTTTTTGTTTTCTTATATTTACAAAATTTTTAAATTTTTATTTTTTACTTTTCCTCCCAAGAACTTTTTTTTTAGCTGACAAGTAGAAGTCATTGAATCTGAACTTTTTAATTTCATATCTGACATCTGACTGTCCCTCTAGCCTGCAGCATCAGTAAGAAAAACCTAAAATTATTAAATATATATATTTTCACTTCCTCTAATGATCAGGAAATCTGATACCCCAGTCATCACCGAATGGGTATAAATCCTACACAGCGCTCTGATTATCAAAGCTGAGGAAACTGCTTCAATTCAGGAAACTTCTTACTATTAAGAACACCTATTAGAGTAAGGTGGAATTGTACTAATAGTGTTCCTTTTTCCTCTTTAGGCAACACTTCCCCAGATCAAAAGGAGCCAACACCTTTTATCATCGAGTGGATCCCAGATATCCTTCCCCAGTCCAAGATTGGTGAGCTGAGGATCAAATTTGAGTATGGTCACCACCGGAATGGGCATGTGGCAGAGTACCAAGACCAGCGGCCCCCGCTGGACCAGCCCTTGGAACTGGCCCCTCTGACCACTATTACCTTCCCTTGAGGCAAAACAAGAGAGTCTTTTGCTGCTAAATTTGCACATCCCCACTCCTTGACAACTTTAAATACTAGTTAGGCACTTATATCGCACTGTTCCTTAGTGAACTGATCTTAGCTTAGATGCGATTTCTCAATGCTATTCAGTGGATTCTGTTGAAAAAAAAAATTCTTCTTGTAAATGGCCTTTTTGATGCTGCTGTGTACAGTCTTCATTATAAATGGGCAGTATTTCTGGCTAGTTTTAAAAGGAACACAGAGAAAACCAGCTCACTTTCCTTCTTATGGACTCACCTTTAGAATTTGTTTCAACCTTTTTCTGATTTTCTAAGAAGTTAGCAGCACTCAGCTTTATACCAACAGTGTTGGAAAGTTAATAATACCCTGGTTAGGGCAGAATGTTAACGACCATCCTGGCAGAGTGTTAAGGACCATCCTGGCAGAGTTCCAACCATGCTTTTTATTCTGTTCTCAAATAAAGCACAGTGCCACTAGTTTTTTCCAAATTGTATCATGTTGGCCTGATTATAAAATTATAAATGGGGGGGTGGATTTAGCTGATAATGAAATAGGAAAAAGAGGGCCAGGTAGCAAGGGAATATTGACATTTCAAACTAATGCTTGTGATTGCTTATTCACTTGATATTTATTTCCTTCTTTATTCTCCAAAAAGCTAAACAGCTCGTAAAATTCAATTGCTGTTTCCGAGTTCATTGATCACAGAATGGGGATACTTTCCACTTTGTCGTGTTGATTTGATATAAATTTCTTATACCTCGTTGTCCTGGGGAAGACAGAAAAAATCCTTATTGAAGTAGGCTCTTGGTTTTCCTTTGATTGCAACTGACAAAAACCCAGCTAACCAGCTTGGGCAAAAATAGGAATGAATGACTGGTTTATGGATACTAAGATAGGGTTGGACAACCACACTGGTGTGGAGCTAGGTGTGGGTGAGCCTCAGGCCTTCCATCTGACCCATCTCTGCCTCTCTCTGGGGCTTCATTCACTCTGAGCACACAGCAGCTCCTCCTGGTAGGAATTCTGGCTCCTAAAGTTCCTGAAAGTATGGCTTCCACACTGGAGCAAGACTGACAGCTCCACTCAGAAAAGAGCAAAAACCCCCAAGAAAGGCTCTGGTTGCCCTACCTTGGAGGGCAACATTTTTGGTAGAAGGGGAGAGGAGGATGGGAGAACTGACCTGTTACCTCAGAGCTGGGTCTTACAACACCAAGGTTAAAAGTAACCCTGTACCCGCCAGCCGCCAAAATAAAAATAAAAAAGAGGGAGGGATGGGTAAACATATTAAGTGTTGTCTGCCCTGTATGATTGAGGGACTGGCTTGTGTGGGTATCTCCTAAGTGTTTCGGACAATGGAGGAAATTGCTGAGGAGAATACACGGAGGCCCACAGAGGCTTAGAACTTACACTGGACTTTAAAGGAAAGGAAGGGTTTGGATAGGTGTGGAGAACAAGAGAAATTAAAACTTGGTGAGGTAGAGGACCTGTCTGAAGAACAAGAACACCCAAGGAAAGACACTGGTTGCCCCATTATGAGAAATCCTTCAACCTGAGAACTTTGAGCACATCAGTCACAGCTTTTTGACCAAGACAAACCTGTGGGTAACAGGCAAATACCTGGGTCTAGCAGAACCTGACTGATCCAGACATCCACAGGGGCCATAAAACACACAGATGAGGCAAATGATCCACCCAGAGAGGCTTCCACTCAAGCGCTAAGGTCTTCACCCAGGACACCCCAGAATGCTATCACAGTCCATCAAAATCTGACCCTTTTTTCTAAATTGACACTCTCCATTGGGTCAAGCATGGGCCTAGGAGGACCAGTAGGTCCACCGCCCTCACTCCTAGCCTCTATATACATTTGGGACACCATCAGCATTCACTTCATTTCAGACCTGCCCCACACTCCCAGTGAACCTAGATAACCCCACCAGAACAGCATTCTTCAAACCCTGAACCCACCTGCCTCCCCACCCATGCACGTTCCCTTGTGCACTATTCATTGCACACCTCCTTCCATGGAATCTCTCAGGGTGCCTCTCCAAGCTGCAGCCACCATTTGTATTCTGGAAGAAATAACTCAAAACCCTCCATGTCCACACAGCATCCTGTCTACTGCACAGACTGATCATCCTCAGATTGAATGTATTAACAGGTCTTCTTAACTCCTCCTCCTCCAGGCAACATGGCTGGGCCCCCTAACATTCATAGCCATCATAACAACTTGCTATTCTTCCACCCAGAACACTTTGGTTCTAACCTGTGTCCCCACCTCTGCCAGTACTGCTGTCATCTCAACAGCTTGCTAATATTTAGAGACCACTTGGGGACCTCAAGAAAAAGCTGACTCCAAGAACCACCCACCCATGTGCAAGTCTGTAGGCCTGCTACCTGGCTCTCTCAAGGCCCCAGATGTCATCAGCCCTGTGGCTAGCAATCCCCAATCAGATTACCCCATCTTTCACCAATTGCTGTTGTGGGTTGGTGCCAATGTCCTCCCTCCAGCCTACATGTGCATACACATGTACATACTACACACATTCCAGCCTCCAGCTAGAGTGTAACTGGGTGTGTCATCCAAGAGGCAATACTCTGTCAGTAACTCAGCCAGCTCCTACCCCTAGTTCTCCCATGTAAAAAAGTGCTCAGAACATGCCCTCTGCTAGAACTCAGGGAAATCTCACTCTACTGTGCTAAAGGTGAGGGGATGGGTGGAGACTGCCCTCGCTGAGCCCTTTGAAATAACCCGACTCTTTCCAGCGCAAGACAACACAAAAAAGTCAGCCACAGGGAACAGCCCTTGTGTCTATTACTTGTGAATTTTCCCAGGATGGATCTGCTTACCCCACTCAATCTATTTCTCCTTCCTTTATATCCCAGATTCTGATTTCCTGGTTTTCCTTCTCCACATCTCATGACACTGACTTCCTCTTATTTGATTCTCTTTTTAAACCTCCTTACCTACCTTGCTCCTTGTCTGCCTGTCCTCCCACCATCCCGCTCTGCAAGCGCCCTTCATATCTTCCTGCCATCCCACCTGCCTCACTGAGGGAGATGACTTGTTCTACAACAGCACTTTGCAAACTTTAATGACCACAGGAATCACCCAAGGATCTAGTTAAAATGCATATTCTGATTCAGAAGTTCTAGGGTAGGGTCCAAGATTTTGCATTTCTATTATCAAACTGCATTTTCCCATCAAGGTGATGAAGAAAGTTCTGGACTGCAGGATACTGATGGACTACAGACTGCGCTGAAGCCTGACCTGGTAGAGTAACCTCCCTCCCACTTTTCACTGCCAGTAATAGATGAAGGCAGTGCTGGAGGTCGGTAACACTTAGCAACTAGTGGCCGCACTGGAAATGCATCAAGGCAGTGTACTAGCGTGAGCTGCTTATGGCACTGTCCCATGAAGTTGCTCCAACTGATGAGCACACTAGCCTTCTTCCTTGGAGCTAGTTCCAACTCAAGAGTTCGGCAGTAGGAAGTGGGTTCTGTAGCCCTGTAAATTTCCTGCGGCTTTTCTCTTCTCCCCAGCATCACTTTTCACTGCCTCTCCCCGCTCCTCTCATCTTAAGGTTCAGATCTTAAGGCCTGCGTTTGAGACCCAGCTTTGCCACCCTCTTACATTTAACGCTCTGAGCCCCAGTTTCCTTATCTGGATGATGTGAATAGTAAATTAGATACTGTGGGTGAATCGCTCATTTCGCCTGTTTGAACTTCTCTTCCTCTTCAAACTTAGCCTTGAGGCTCGAATAGTGCTTTTAGTCCCTTCTCAGGAATCTTTGTACTAATACCACTATTATACAGTCAGATCACAATTTTGATTGATGAAAGGCTGAAGATGATTAAAGTTTAACGATGATTGGGGATGCTGATATTCATTTTCTTCCTACCTTTTCCCTTTTCCAAATTTTCTACAATAAACAATATTACTTTGATAAATAATAAGGGGGAAAAGAAGGGGCATAAAACCAAGCTTCCGCACTTCTGCTGACATTAGAAGAGAAAGAGGAAGAAGTGGGGGCGCCTGGGTGAGGAATAGTCACGCGGCAACCGCCGCCGGCCTCCGCGGGATGACGTTAGTCACGTTCTCCCCTCTGCAAGTCACCACTTCCGGCCGGCTGCGTGGCTTTCCTTCCACCAGGCGGCGCCCCAGGACATTCGGTTGCCGAAGCCTCCTGCGCAGCCGCACTGGCGCCCCGGACACGTCACCACCTTCGCGTCTTTTCTGGAGAGCGCGGGAATGCGAGCTCAGGAGGGTGGTGACGTCACCGGGGTTCCCCGCGTGGCTCGCGGGGGCGGGGGACGTGGCGCGCGCTGCGGTCGGCGCGGGGGAGGGGAGAGGACGGGGGAGTGACAAGAGGGGGCAGGGGCAGTGACGGGAGGGGGAGGGGTGGTGCCAAGCGCAGGTCCAGCCTGGGCTGACCGGGCCGCGCTCGCCTTGTGACCCGCGGCGGGGCTGAGCCCGGGCCAGCGCGCCAGGCGGAGCTGCGAGAAAGGTGCTGACGAGGCGGGTGCGGTGGGAGAGGCGCAGCGGCCTGGCGCGAGGCTCTGCGGAGGTCGGTCGTCGGCCGTCTGGGCCCCGACTTCCCGGCAGTGAGCGGCCGCGCCCTCTCGGGGGCGGGGCCACGCCTGGACTCGCGGGCCCTGCGAGGCAGCGCGGCGGGCTCGGGAGCCGGTGGTCCCAGGCCCTCCCTCCCTCGGCTCGCGTCGTCCGCGAGCCTTAGCAACCCTCACCCGGGCTGTGGCTACCTGGCGGGGAAGGACAGGGAGCCTGCGCTCCGGAAGGACGTGTGCGTCGGACTCCTGGCTGCCGCTTCCTGTGTTCTGTTTGCCTTCACTGTCTCCGAGTCTCGGTTTTTCCCATTGTGAAGCTCGAATAGCACCAGCCACTTCACAGAGGTGTCAGTGCCCAGCACGTGGTTCAGTCAAAATACGTTCCACTTCTTCCAACCCGGTCTTTGGAACCAGTTTGTAAGGGCGTTAATCCCTGGGTAGCTCTTAAAACGCTTTATGTGGATCCGTGTAATGGCTGTTAATAGGCAGAAACTTCCCTTTTCTTAGGATGAGCTCCACAGCATGCAAAGGTGGCAAAAGGCTCGTCCATGACCTGATGAGTTGAACCTGGGGCGCGATCAGAATTTAGGGAAGGGGTGATTACCATAATTTTCTTTGTGTCCCAGCATCTATGGCTCTCTTTCTCTTGTCGCCCCTAGCCAGAGCTTTCACTCATATGACATTGCTGTGATCAAGTCATCTGTTTCTGGTATGGCCTGATCCCTGGGGACAAGCCACCCTCCAGTAGCTTTTATGATGCTGGTCTAGCAGAGTAGACAGTGCAAGACTATCTCCTGGAAGGAAGAAAACAAATATATCCTGAAGTGTTTATTTAGCATGTGCCTGGGACTATACTAGGCTTTTCACACAAGTGATCTCATTTGATTTCCACAACGGTCCTGTGAGCTAGGTGGAATCATCATTCCTTTTATAGATGAGGAAACTGGTTCAGCAGGTTTAAATAACTCTTCTCACATCTCACAGCAGGGATGTGGTAGATGTTGTAGGACTCTGGTGAGAAAGAGGCAGTATCTAGTCGTGCCACCTGTAGGGTATGAGTGAAGGTATATTATACTGTGGGCCTTCCTTACATATCCCCACTCTCTTGGCCATCCTATCATATGTATCAAGGCAAAACAGGTTAGGTGACAGATGGAGGACAGCATTTGAGGCAGGAGAAGCCCCAAAAGGCAGAGGAGGGCCAACGGCCCCCCAACCCCCGAAACACGCTTTGCTTTGGTCATGGAAGGACTCCTGTGTATCAGACTTGGGCCTTTGCATTTAGCACCATCTGGCAGGAGTCACCTCTCCTCGCACCTGCTGCTTCTACGAACCATTGTTCATTTGCCAGTCAGCAGTGCAAAAGGCAGAAATGTGGTGCCTGTATGATTCAGATTCAGTGTACCCCAGGGATGGCTGTGTCCTCTGTATTGTGTCATGAGAATGGCAGTCCCTACACACTGTGAGTAGTATGTGGAGCTTCAAGAGACAAGAGAAAGGCAGCGAAGTCAGAAGTCGCCTCTGTTTTTTTTTTAAATCATGAATTTGGCTGGAGACGAGGATAGAGAAATTCCCAGGATAAGGCAAACAAATAGGGCCCAGGTATTTTGGAGTAGTTCTTCAAAACCCAGGGCTCTGTTTGTAGAAGCTTCTTGGTTTTAAACAAGGCAGATAGCTTCTGTGCTTCAGATCAAGAGAGTGGATGAGCCGGATTGACCCAGTGAGTTTTTCTCTTCCTTTCTTTGTTGCCAAAGCACCCTTTTCTGTCATGACATACTTATTGAAACCTACAAGGCATGGGCCCCTCAGGAGCTTATAGAGTAATTGGAGAAGGGCTAGAAAATGGTTGTAATCTAGTTAAGTCTAATCAGTTGTATTATAAACGAGTTTGGAAAGCTGAACAGAAGGGTTTGGCATCTTGGAAGTATAGAAGTAAGCCCTGTCAGGGCCTATCCTGGCAGTACCTAAAGGAGGGCAGGTCTCAACTAAGAGGACTTAAAGGTCTTGACGAAGGAGACTTGAGTTCCGTGATTTGCATGGTCAGGCTGCTCCTGTAGCAGGAAATAGGGGCTCCTCCCTTAAAGGAGAGATCTGACTTTAGGTTGGTTACTTTTGTTCTAAGTTCACATTTATTAAGCAATCTTTAGCACGTGGGGAGATCAGGAGCCAATTCAAGTATTCTAGTCTACTTGGAATGTTCACCGTTCCTCGATGTAAATCAATAAATTGGGTTTTGCTTTTATGGGCTTATGCCCTTCAACTCTGTGTGAACTTGGTAAACAGGTGTTCGAGAGGTGAGTCCCCTTGCAGTGGGCCAGCTTGAAAGTGTAAGGCCCACATCTGGGTCCTTGTTTAAATTAGCTAAGCACTGCCTCATGAGGAGCTGTGGGAAAAGTGGGGAGGGGGCAGGAAGCCAGGAAATACTAACCTGTGTCTTACTGTTGGCCTTCCTATTGCGGTCGCATTCAGGAAAATTAAATTGTCAGCACAAGGCAGAAAGTGCTAAATTCTAGATGAGTGATATATGCTGGGTGCTGTGGATTCAGAGGAAGGTGAGCTTATTGTGGGAAGTTAACGGGCAATGCCTTAGAGGTGAGTAGGACTTGCAAAGTGGATGTGATGTCAGTCAGTAGGTGGAGATGTAGGAGATGGAGAACTATACCTTGCCCCTTCAGTGAAGTTCGCCTCTAGAGCTGATGTAAAATACGTGGTCATCTGAGTGCTTAGCTGTTAAGCCAAAGGAAAAAGGTTATGGCAGGAGAGGGAAGTGGTAGGCCCCAGAGATAAGGAAGGAAAAATCAACTATTCAGTCACCGATTTGTTTATTCAACATATATTGAGTACCTACTATGTGCCGGACACTGGGCCAGGCCCAGGGAATATGGCAATGAACAGAACAAGCAGATGCCCTGTCCTCAAAAAGTTTCCATTCTAATGAGGAGAGAGAGAGAAACAATGAATGAACAGATGGGTGAATGAATGAATGATCAAACAAATGAACGAACTATATAGTATGTCACATAGTGATGAGTTCTAGACAGAAAAGTAAAACCAGGAGTGGAGAGGTAGGAGGAAATGCTGAGATGTTTTTCCTCCAAATTTTAACAAATTTTGTGCAAGTTAATAATGTAAAGGTAAAAGGGACACACAGTCTTCGATCATTTTCTGTGAGTTGGCGAGCTCACCGGGTTGTGTCCCAGAAGATAAAATTTGTGAATATGGGAGCCATGGGAAGCCAAACCCACGTGCAACCAGGCAAAGAGCACGTCAAAAATACCATTTTCATGTGGGTAGCCCACCATAGCCTCCGCAGTTGCTACAGCTGCCACAAAAGTGGCTAATCGCCATAGCAGTAGTCACAGCCACTGTGCAGGTGGCCCACCAGACACTCGAATGCATTGACCAGCAGAGACCAAAAAAAAAAAAAGAAAAAGAGCATGTCTCTCTCCACTAAGCACACTCCAGAGTAATAGAAGAAGCATCTGCTCTACAGCAATAGTGGGGGACTTGAACACACCTCTGTAAACACTGGACAGATCATCTAGGCAACAAATCAATAGAGAAACAGTCTATCAGAAGGAGAGAACAAATCTATGGTTATTAGAGGAGGGAGGGGGAGGGGGATAGGGAGAGATTGGATAAAGGCCATTAAGAATAAGTATGATTTGTAATAATGAATATGCTAATAAAAAATAAATGGCAGAATAATTTTTAAAATTGTGAATATGACTCACTGCCTGGGGAAAAATAAGCCAAGTTCATTGAATGGGGCATTTTCTCTGAAAGCCAGAAAAGCCCAGTGCAATGGTAGAGGAAAATGGAATTTTACCCTAGACACCTAAATATAAACACTATAGTTCTAAGAAAATAACAGCGTTGACCTGGTGGGGTGTGATAGAGCCAAGCAGGGAAGAAGAGGAAAGAGTTAAAGGAAGCACTTTCTCAGCTCCTTTTCCTGGAAAGGATTAGGAAGGAGAGGAAGTCAGGCCTTGAGAGGGTGTGGCGATGGAATCTGTGGGGAAATATGTGTTTCTTCAGGAGGTTCCCTGTTCACAGATGCAGGCCTGAGGCTGGAGGTACTGCAAGTTGAGGGAGAGGTCTCAACCTGCCCACCTTGCTCTTCACAGCACTATTTTCTGAACCAAGAGTTTCAGAACTATAAAGTTTATTATGCCAGAGATGAAATTGGAACACACAAAAAATTGGCATTCTGAAGACATTTTGATGGTTTATAAGCCTAATGGGACAGAATAGGAGAAAGAAATAAAAGTTTGTGGTTGAAGAGGGAAAGATCAAATATGGGACAGTACAAATACTAATGTTAACAGACAGTACCCATTGTAACAAGGCTGAGAGATGAAGAGCAGGTCCTCAAGAGTGTGTGCTGACCTGCAGGATCTCCGGGTTAGTGGCCCCCTATGTGCTCTTTGAAGCTGAGGAAAGCAGGGAGTGAGGGTGGTACTGTACAACAGAAAAAGGAGCAGGGCTGGTAACTGACCTATGCTCAGTAATGCACATTCCAGGCATCACCTGCCTCCTCAAGTCTCCCCCGATGACAATTATAACATTGGGGTAAATTAAAAGGGCCGCCTAGCAGAAGGAGAGCTGGGAGGCTCGTGTTCTTGGCTGGCTCTGCTGCTCTCCAACTCTGTCCTTGGGCAAGTCCCTCTACCTCTTGGAGTTCTGGCTTCCTCTTCCACACAGGAAGGACTTGAATTGATCTCTACTCATCCTTCAGGCTCAGGCATTCTGTAAAGAGAGAAAGATGGGGACCTCTCTACCTGTGAACCAGCCTGTTAGTGTGGAAGGAGGTTGGCCATTTAAAGGTAATTAGGTACAATTCTTTTCTTAACAGAGTTTTCTCTTTTTGATTCCTCTGCACAGAAGAGACCGTGAGAATAAACACAAGAGAGATTCTATGGGACCCGAGAAGTGACATCATCCCCCAGTCACAGTAATGTGCAGTGTAGACCACCAGCTTTATAGTCTGAGACTGAGAAAGAAGAACACACCTGTAGTCTTGGAGAATCTGCAGGTTGGCCAATACTTTCTGCATGTGGTCTGGCAGTGCCCATGAGAAATCTTAAAAGTATTTATACTTTTTGATTTAAAATAAGAGCCTCCGTCTCTTACACAAGGTGCTGATCCTACATTCACCCACTTCTCTCCATTCTTGCTGGCACTACCTTAGTTCAGCCATCTTCATCCCTCTCTTGGATCACTGCAAGGTGCCTACCTAGTCTTCCTGCCTCCACTCTACCCTCTTGAAGTCTACCCTGGCATGCCTGTCTACTATGCAAAACTGGTCATGTTACTGCCCTGCTTGAAACCCTTCAATGGCTCCATATTATCTTCAGATGTTTATTTATTTATTTATTTATTTATTTATTTATTTATTTTTTTTTGTCGTTTTTTCGTGACCGGCACTCAGCCAGTGAGTGCACCGGTCAGTCCCATATAGGATCCGAACCCGCGGCAGGAGCGTCGCCGCACTCCCAGCGCAGCACTCTACCAAGTGCGCCACGGGCTCGGCCCTTCAGATGTTTATTGACAACGAATTGTGTCCATCACTGTCCAAACCCCATGGGGGAAAAAACAAAAGTAAGACCCCACTTTTGCCTTAGCATGACAACAAGAGCCTTGATCACCTGGTTCTGTTAATTTCTCCATCCATCCTCATCTCTTCCATCCCTCCCTCTCTCACCCTTTATTCTCCATGCACACTGCACAATGTGCAGTTCTTACTGAGCCATGTTCCCCTTTCTCTTCTGTACCTTCATATATGTTTGTTCCCCACCCAAACATTCCTTCCTTCCCCCACTTCCCCTAGCTAATTCCTGCTTCCCCTTCAGGCATCACAGTCTCTGGTTGCTCTTCCCTAACTCTCTATGTGCCACTGTACTTGAAACAAGGCAGGGTATACAGCAATAATAGTAGTAGCACTCTGTGCAAACATCTGTGTTAGTGCCTTGCTGTAGCTGTTAGGCTACTTAGCTCTCTGCCATTAGACTGACATTCTTAAAGACAGGGAACTGAGTCATATTCACCTTTGCATTCCCATCACCTCACATAGTGCTTGAAACCTCAGAGGTGCTTTATAATTGTCTGCTGAGTGAGTGAATAAATAAGTTAATGAATAGATAAGTGCTCTGTCTGATCCTGAGCTTGCCATGACAAGCCTGGAGAGCAGGGCCCTGGCCTACACCCTACTTCCAATGGCTTCTCCTTCATCCTGTGATTTCCCCAGGGAGATGGCTTATACTGTTCAATGTATAGCTTGATACTGTTCTGCTGAACTGAACTGCTTAGACTGTCAATGCCAGATGGTAAGTAAGGCATGCAGGGCCGACAGGCATGGGGGAATTCACAGGCAATATTCAGAGTCACGAGCAAAATGGGGCCTGCCATTATGCAGTAGTATTTGTACCCAGGATTTGTCACATCCTTATGACAGATCTGGTCCAAGGCTGTTGTTTTAAGACAGGGCCCAGTCTGCTGGGAATCTGCATGGAGCCTTCCCCAGGCCAGACTCCTTGAATCAGTCCATGCCCCCATGTCCCTATGTTCTTCTTCACCTGGAAGAAAAACTACCTGTCATTAATGGGAGCAGGTTATTTTCATACTTGATTTTGAACTCCGTTTCACAAGCTGTCAGATTTCTGAAATTCTCAAGGACATGATCTGGTGGTTACCCATCTGTCAGTTATCTCACATTTTTTAGCAACAGACCTGTGTTTCAAGCCAGGATGTCCTGACAGGAAACCTGAGTAATATGCTATTCCTTCTTCCTGCTGGTGTGTTTTGTGTGGATGTGAGGGAGCCATGATTGTGTGGTAGCTTCTTGCTGCTTCTTACAGTCTGTGGTGTTCACTGTCCTCTGCTTGGTTAGTGTTTTCCTTTGAGAGTAAGCCGGGAAAGAATGAATCTCCAGGTATCATTCCTGGTGATGCTGTGTAATAGGGAGTGAACATGCTGCCTCCATGGGGCCTTCTGCTCTGTTACCAGCAAATTTAACAGCGCTCCAGGGAAGGAAGTGATCTGACTCAGCACCCTCTGGGGATGTACATGGTATGGTTCTGGACACCCAAATCCCTGCCAAGCTCAGCGTCTCTGAGAATGACTTGCTTTTAGACCCACATTTGATTTGAGCAAGGCCTTTCATTGAAAACACCTGGAAGATATCTCACATTTCCTGCACATTAGCCAAGGAATTCTAGCTAATGAAAGATGAAAGCTGAAAGCTATGACACTGTTATGACTAAATTAACACCCTGAAAGTTTAGTGTATCTTATGTAGATTACATTACCTAGAGTTTGAACTTTGGCTATGCTCTTTGCAATATAAAAGCTATTTCCCCAAAACCTTAAAAAAGGGAGAGAGGGGAGAAAGCCATTCCCATAAATCATATTTCTGACACATAGCTAACCATGAAAATGTCCACAACTCAGTGATTGATAACCTGATTGATACTTTGCAAGTGGATTTAAAAAACCAAAACAAATTCAGCCTGACTCATTGATGAGCTGAAGGTATTCTAACATGGTTGTTAGAGATTTGAAAGCAGGAGCTGGGTCTTGTGTTATTTTCTGTCCCCAGCACAGGGCCTCCGACAGCGATGGATACATATTAGGTGTTGATTAACAGTCACTGAATTACTGAATGGAAATTTACTGGAGCTCACTGCACTGCTAGACTCCACAGACAAACAGACCTGCCCCATGGGATTCTTCACAAGAGCGGATATTTTATGAGAGCTGTCACTCTGAGTTGATTGGATAGATAAAGTGAAACCAAGGGACTTGTTTTAAAAACCGAAGAGATTTACTCTGCTGAATTTTACAACTGAGCTGTTCGGCTTTGGGTGGGGAGTTGGACAAAATAACTTCTAATTTGAGGTTTGTGGGTTCTATGAAAATATAGGACTTTTTGGCTTTTTGTTGTTGTTGTTGTTGGTTTAAGACAGATGAACCCAGCAGGAGAGCTGGCAGAAGTCTGACTGCAGTCCTTGCCTGAGAGGATGACACAGGCCAAAGGAGAGAAGGAAAACAGCAAGGCAGCCAGAGCTGGTCAAGCATTTTGCAAAGTAGTTGCAGAGCTTTCCAGGTTTTTCTGGAAAAAAAGAAGAAAAAGAGAGTAAAAGGCAGGGAGAGGACTGGTTAAAAATTGACTTCAAAAGTGCTGACGAGTGCATTTGCCTATTGTTTCTTCTCAGGGAAGAGGGTGTGCTTGGCCTGGCGCTGGTTGCTGCAGGGCAGCCTCCCCCAGTCTGTGTGCTGAAGCTCCTGAGGGCCACAGGGAGTCCAGAGGCCCGCTGCCCTGTGCGACTCATTGGAAAGGGGGACACAGACTGCCTTCTGAAGATGTCTAAGGCACGTGGTACAGTGGAAAGGATGGGAGTTTTGTTAAATTTAATTTAATTTTGTTTTTAAAATGTTTATATATACTTACTTTTTTGAATAGGTAATTAATTTACATGGTTCAAAACTAAAAAAATATAAAAAGGTATGCATCCCTCCTGTTTCTGTTCCCCATCTGCCCAGTTCCCCCATCCCAAATAAATACCCCTGTTGTTAAGTTTTTGTTTATCCTCCTAATGTTATTTTTAGGCATATACAAGCTAAAACAAACATATATTCTTCTTTACTCCATTTTAAAATAAATGGTTCCAGGCTGTACACATGTCCTATACCTTGTGGGTTTTTTCCCCCCATTGAATACTATGTCTTGGAGACATTTCCTTACCAGTATATGGATAGTATCCTCATTTTTATTTTTGTGGCTGCAAGTATTATATTGTATGTACTGTAATTTAATTGGTTCCTACCAAGAGACATTTAGGTTGTTTCTAGTCTTTCGATGTTACTAGTAAGGGCATGGACTTTAAAAGACAGATGTACTTTTGAGTCCCAGTCCTGATGCTTACTAGATGATTGTTCTTGGGCCTTAATAGCCTCATATGTAAAATGGGGATTATTTTATATTTATAACATTGCTGTGAAGGATTAAATAATATACAAAGAGCTTGAGAGATCATAGGTGTGCCGCGTCTGGCAGAGCTGTGGGAGTGAGGCTGCTTGATACTTTGGGGGCCCAGATGCCAATTGTGCCCAAGATGCAGGACTTGGAGTCAAAGAACATTATTTTGGAGCTTTAAGACACAATGTCTGCCCTGCTGGGTTTCGGACTTGTTTGGGACCCGTTTTTCCTTTCTTTTGGCCTATTCCTCCCTTTTGGAATGGGAATGTGTACCCAATGCCTATTCCACCATTGTATCTTGGCAGTAGATAAATTTGGTTTTGACTTTTAAAGGTTCAAAGCTGGAAGGACTTTTGCTTTTGGTCTCAGAGGAGACTTTTGGACTTTGGACTTTTAAGTTCGTGCTGGAGCAAGCTAAGACTTTTGGGACTGTTGGGATAGAATGATTGTATTTTATATGTGAGAGTGACATGAGTTTTGGGGGACCAGGGGCAGAATGATGGAGTTTGGATGTGTTGTACCCTCCAAAACTCATGTGGAAATTTGATCTCCAATGTGGCAGTGTTGGAAACTGATTGAGTCATGGGGGTGGATCCCTCATGAATGGATTAATGTTCTGGGGGAGGGAGTAATGAGTGAGTTCTTGCTCTATTAGTTCCTGCAAGAGCTTGTTGTTTATAGGACCCTAGCGCGCGCTCTCTCTCTCTCTCTCTCTCTCTCTCTCTCCTCTCTCTCTCTTCCTCTCTTGCCATGTGATCTGCTTGCACCCACCAGCTGCCTGCCGCTTTTCCGCCATGAGTAGAAGCAGACTGAGGCCCGTGCCAGATGCAGCTGTTCCAGAATTGTAAGCCAAATAAACCTCTTTTCCTTATAAATTACCCAGTCTCAGGTATTTCTGTTATAGCAACACAAACGGACTAAAACAGTAGGTGCTCAGTGAAAATAACATACCTTGCAACACTGCATATTAGAATTTATTCTTGAAAAAGGATACTTTGCTTCTACTAAAATAAAGCAATCAAATGCATTTAAATGTATATTTTTTTCAGAACCAATACATTTTTATTGTTAAAAAAATCAAATAAGCAAGAACAAAATATAAATTGCCTATAATCTTATGATGCAGAAATATTATCACTAACTCTTGATATGTGTCTTTTTGGTTCTTTCTCTAACCATATAACATAAAGTTCTGAATGGAATGGAACTGGACATGGTATTTTGTAACCTGCCTTCTTTAACAGTACATTGTGATCATCTCTCTATGTCACAAAATATTTCTCTCTTTGTTTCAATTAATTTTTAATTAATTATCTCATGGTATGAAATAAGGAATCTAAGTTAATTTTTTTACAAATAGCAACTTGTCCAACATCCTCTATTGAATAAGCTGTTCTTTCTCCACCTGTTTGAAGTGGCATCTTAATTATATTCCAAATCCTTATATACATATAGATCTGATTTTAGACTTTATTCTGTTCTTTGAACTGGCTTATCTATTCATATATAGTGATCACAATTTCATTAAAATACATTTAAATATATAGCAATACAAATTCTTCTTTATTACAATTATTTTTCAAAAATGTCTTGGCCATTTTTATGTTTTTATTCTTTCAGAAGAACTTTATTTTCTTTCAGAAGAACTTTAGAATAATTCTGCCAAATTCTACAGTGCTGGACTTGGAATGGAAAATTGAATTGTGTTTGATTTATACATCCTTTTGGGAATGTATGAGTTTCCTATGGCTCCTGTAACAAATTGCTACAGAGTTGATGGCTTAAAACAACACAAATTTATTGTCTGACAATTCTGGAGGCCAAAAGTCTGAAATCAATGTCACTGAGCTGAAATAGAGATGTTGGCAGGGCTGTGCTCCATCCGAAGACTATGGGTAGAATCCATCTGTTGCCTCTTTGTTTCTGGTGGCTCCTGGTGGGTATTACTTGACTTGTGGCTGCATGACTCCCATCTCCATGGTCACGTTACTGCCTCTTCTTCTTTTTTTTTTTTTTTTTTTTTTTTTTTTTTAAAAGATGACCGGTAAGGGGATCTTAACCCTTGACTTGGTGTTGTGAGCACCACGCTCAGCCAGTGAGCGAACCAGCCATCCGTATATGGGATCCGAACCCGGGGCCTTGGTGTTATCAGCACCGCACTCTCCCGAGTGAGCCACGGGCCGGCCCCTGCCTCTTCTTCTGTGGGCATCAAATCTCCCTCTCTGTTAGAAGGGTATCTCTGATGGCATTTAGGGCCCACTAGGAATATCCCTTCATCTCAAAATCTTCAATTTAATCATATCTGCAAGAATTCTTTTTCCAAATAAGGTAACATTTACAGACTCCAGAGATTAGGACATGGATATCTTTTGGGGGACTATTTTTTAGCTTACCACAGGGGAAAATTGACATCTTTATAATATTTAGCTTTTCCATGCAAATCAAAATATGTTTTTCTAATTATTCTTTTAGAGCTACAGATAAAGTTTGGTAGTTTTTATCACATAGTCTCTGCATGTTTCTTAAGTAAGAATTTTTTTTCCATTATATTTTCTAACTGTACAGTATTGGTATATAGAACATCTATCATTTTGTGTATATTTATTTTGTAATTATGACATACATAATTATGAATTTGCTGATTAGTGCTAGCAGTTTTTCAAAAGATTTTCTTGTTTTTAGGTAAAGTAGCATACCATCTGCAAATATTGATGATTTTGCCTTTTTTCAAATATCTAGAGCTCTTATTTCTTTTTCTTGCCTTACTTGAGTGCCTAGAATTTCCAGAACAATATTTCAAAATAGTGAGCATTCTTTCCTTGTTCTAGACTTGACTTTAAAGGAATACCTCTAGAATTATAGTTGTCCCTCAGTATCTGCAGGGGAGTGGTTCTAGGATCCCTGAGGATACCAAAATCCCCAGATACTCAAGTCCCTGATATAAAATGGCATAGTATTTGCATATACATCCTCCTGCATACTTTAAATTATCTCTAGGTTACTTATAATACCTAATACAATGTAAATACTATGTAAATAGTTCTTATATCATATTTTTTATTTGTATTATTTGTTATTGTTGTATTATTATTTTTAAATTTTTTGTTTTTTGAATATTTTTGGTCTTGGGTTGCATGTGGAGATTTGGAATCCATGGACATGGAAGGCAACTGTACTTTATTGAGTATAACAGGCTATTGGTTTGTTAACCTCTACAACAAAAAGATTCTATGGTTTAATAATAAAAAACAAGTTCTTCTATCAATTGCCTTTACTTCTATATTTGAAATTGATTAGGTCAGCATTAGAAAAACAAAAACAAGTAATTTACCTTTCCTGCTTTGTTTTTCCCTGCTTTACTAACATGTTACTTATGGCACCTAGACCCAAGCAAGTGAGGCCCCTACTCTGAGACCTATATTTTAGAGGGCCCCACATTACAAATGCATAACATAAGAGGACAAAAGGGGACTGTATCAAATGCTGGGAAGGTTGTGGGTTATGTGCTTCTGTGTTGCAAGACTGTTTTGGGGTTTAGGGAGGGTGTGAGGAGTGCTTAGTCAAGAGAAAAATTAATTAACTTGTGGAGTCCTTCTCAGGTAGCAGGTGTTAGTTAGCAGGTATTAGTTTGCTATTGCTACTGTAACAAATTACCATGAATTTAGTGGCTCACAACACAAATTTATTATCTTACAGTTCTGGAAATTGGAAGTCCTAAAATCAAGGTGTAAGCAGGTCTGCATTCCTTCTGGTAGTTGTAGGGGAGAATATGGTTCCTATTTTTTCCTAGATTCTAGAGGCCACTTGTATTCCTTGGCTTGGGGCCCCATCACCCATCTTTAAAGCCAGATCTTCAAAGCATCTTCCAGTCTCTCTGTCTCTGTGTGTCTCTCTCTGATCTTCCTGTCTCTTTCTTACAAGTTGTGATTATATTGGGCCTACCTAGATAATCACTCCATCTCAAGATCCTTAACTTAATCACATCTGCAAAGTCTCTTTTTCTGTAACATGTTTACAGTTTCCAGGGATTAGAATGTTGACATCTTTGGGTTGCTATTATTTAGTGTACCACAGCAGAGAGGCAACAGATTCTTACAAAATGAAGCATGGTTTCCCAGTGGTGCAGAACATCAATTTTCCTTCATCTCTTTGTATTCTAGTTTATGGTTCCAGAGATACTCATGAATTAGCAAATATTCACATTACACATGATAGCTGAGGAAATGGCCTTTTTGAATATTAAAAAATTCATACTGTTCTTAAATTTACATATATGTATCTGTAACATGAGTGATTCTTTGTATTACATCTACATTGAATGCTAAAATTATAAATAGTTCTGTTTTTATAAAAATATATCACTGTTTAAGCTTTTAAAGAATTAAAGTTTGGATTTTTTTTTTTTTAAAGATGACCAGTAAGGGGATCTTAACCCTTGGCTTGGTGTTGTCAGCACCATGCTCTCCAAGTGAGCGAACTGGCCATCCCTATATAGGGATCCAAACCTGCAGCATTGGTGTTATCACCACCCAAGTGAGCCATGGGCTGGCCTTTTTTTTTTTTTTTTTCCTGGTAGTTGGCCAATACAGGGATTGAACCCTGGATTTATTTAAATAATTTTTATTTAAATGTTTGATTTAATTTAATGTTCATTATAATTTTTCTTTTGCCTTTTAATAGATTCTAGAAGAAAAATAATTTGTGAAAACACAACATAATTTTATTTAGTTCATATTTTTGTGAAAGAGAATCGATAGAAGTTGACCACTGATTAGATATGGAAAGGCAGGGGCATAGATAAGGATGAGGAACCAGATAAACCACATTTTTTATCCTGTTGTCCTGGGAAAGAGTGTTTTTGTTGACATAAGCATTGAAGTCAGGAAGATAAGGTGGTCAGGAGGAAGAGTAAGGTAGGGTGTGGTGAGGATGCTGACAAGTTAAAGAATTCACTTTATGGACATGATTTATTGACTTACTAGTAAGACATCCAGGTAGAGATGACTGGTCAGATATCAGAAAATCAGTCCTGGAGTTCAGGAGAGTTTTAGACTAGGGCTAAGACTTAAGGGGCTTTCACACTGTGGTGGTATTGGAGTAATGAGAGTGAAGACATGTGGAACAGAAAAAGAAGAGGACCAAAGGAAAAAGCCTCAGGAGATGTCCCCTTTGGGAGCTAAGAGGAAGAAGAGGATACAGCGAGGCAGGTGGAAGAGTAGCCAGGGAAAGGGAAGATCCTTCATGAGTGACAAACTGAAGGCAGAGACCAGGTGTCTTACCCTCGTGTGCCCTGCGTCCATCACTATGCCTGCTGTAGTACAGCAGGCACTCGATGAATGTTTGCTGATTGAGTGAATAAATGAATGAACGAGTCAGAAGAGAGATAATGCAACCAAAAAAAAGAGGATTTTCAGAAGGTAATTAATAATGTCAAATGTTTCTGACAGGAAAAGGGCAACGTTGACAGATAAGAGGCCCTCAGCTTTCCCGCTCTTCTTTTTCACAAAGCCCAACTGGCCACAGGACCATGGTCCAGGTGGGGCAGAGGGTGACTACAACCAAACAGAAGGGAACTGTCCCTGGGAAGAGGTCGGCCCTGAAGACGCTGGAGAGGACATCAGACGAGGCTGGCCCGCTCCAGCCCTCCACTTTGGCTCCTGCAGTTTCCAGTATTTGGGTGCTGGGCTCCTCCGAATCAGGAAAGAATCATTTCTCATCCTTTGTCTGTGTTGGTTTCTTTTCATGCTGGATTTCCAGGGAGTGAGGGAAGCAAAGAACACCCCTGTGTAGAATCTGGCCTCACATGGAGCAGGGGAAATCGGTCTCTGGACTTTAACTGAAGGCATCTTCAGCACTGGCTTCATACATACAAGGGTACTTCGAAAAGTTCATGGAAAGATTTGTGTTATCTTTAAATTCTATTTTTCCATAAACTTTTCGAAGTATCTTCATGTTTCCTTTTCTGGATGTACAGAAGGCTCTGGATTTTTTTCTATAAAGAGAAGCATTTTGCGATGCAATAAAACACGGTTCGAAGGAGGGGAGGGGCAAAAGGTGAGACCCTGCCTCTCCTAAGGGTGAGGTCTCAATCCTAACTAGCCACATCCATCCTCTCTCTCATTTGAGCCCCTGAACAGTCTAGAAACTTCCTAGAAGTTTGTGCAAAGAGACAGAATGGGGTCACCAGACTGGCTGGCCACCCACAGAGATCCATCCCCATGGTGTCAACTCACCTCAGAGCTCAGTCTGACTGGTCCTGAGATTTGCCTGGCTCAAGACCTGAGTTACTAACTGACAGAGTGGATCAGCTCTCCGGGGGCTGACTCATTAACCCAGCTCTCACACACTGCTATGTGTGCAGGAATAATATCTTGATCTCCTAGCCAATGTGTTTTTTCTCTCTCAGTGTTTCCTGTTACCCTGTGACCCTCCCTCCCCCGGGTCACAAGGCATCTTTTGCTTCAAGGCACCATCGTAGAGCAGAATACAGTGAACAGAAGTCTAAGGACACAGATCAGTCTCTTCCCCACCACTGGATCAAGTTTTCCCAGATGGAAATGCACACTGCCTTGGGGCAGTGCCCTGGACACTCAGGAGGTTCTGCACTTAACCCTGGAGTATCCCCATGCCCGAGGGAATGCAACGATAAGTACCAAACAAAAAACACCATGACAGGTTGATGGAGAGACTGAAGAAGATAGGAAAAAGCTCTTTTCCTCTTTCTATGAAAGAGGGCCCTGCCCCCACAAATTATGTAGCTGCTCCTGCCATTCCCAAAGGACTTAGCCAGAAGTCTAAGAATATTCTGGGGGTATTGTAGCTTAAGCAAGAATGTCAGTTTGCCCTGTCTGAATTTGGAACAATGTCGGGGGCTATTTCAAGCCACGTGAAATGTCAACACCTGCGGTAAAGGACTATTAGCAAAGCAAATGTGAAGTGACTGCACATGTGACAAAGGAAAAAATCACGCTTGCTAGAGGGGTCTGGTGGCTGTTCAGCTTCATTTGGAAGAAGAAAAATGTAGTAGTGAAGGCTGTCTGGCTAGTTCCTCCTTGAAGCAAAACCTCAGCTCATTTATCTAGAGCATCTGGGCCAGATCTAACAATCAAAACTTCAGAATATCTTGATTTGAAAAGAGAGCTGATCTCCCACATCTCCTTCAATGTTAGGTGCCACCAAATCCTGGTTGTTGCCAATTCATTTCTCAACAATAGTATCTTATGTTTATTTTTATGTCTGATTCCTAGGAGAGTTGAATTTACTTGAAGTGTCTTGCTTTTAAAAAAAGAAAAAATCACATCAGACGTTTGTCTCCTTTTTTTGAATTTTCCATTCATATTCATTTTCTTATTTATTTGCAAGAACTTCCTACATACCAAGAATAACAACATTTTGTTTTCATTTGTGTTGCAAATACGTTTGCTTGGTTTGCCCATTGTCTTTTAACTCTGTCTATCTGGAATGTCTCCAAGCTACATCATCTGACGGAAATGAAGGAGGTTACCCTAACAGTAATACTGAAATCTCCTTAATCCAATTCAATAACCACCTAATTTACTGCTAATGACCACCAACATTTACTGAGCATGTACTAAGTGCTTCATGTACCATTAATCCTCAAAGTTACTCTGTAAAGTAGGTACTGTTATTAGTTCCATTTTATAGATGAAGAAACAGAAACAGAACGGGTTAAGTATTGTAATTTGCCCAGGCGCAGAGCCTAGTAAGGGATGGAATGCGGTCCTGAACTCTGACCTGTCCGACTCTAAGTCCTAGGTTCCAGCCCTGCACTGCTCAATGCAGTAGCCACATATGGCTACTGAGCACTTGAAATGTGGCCCACTTGATTTAGAAACCACATGGAAAAAGAACATGAGCTATCTCTCTATTAAGTTTTAAATTGATTACCTGTTGAAATAACAATATTTTAGATACATTGGTTAAGTAAAATATTTTACTGTTTCTTTTTTTAATGTGGCTACTAGGAAGTTTAAAAATATGATTTACATTATATTTCTACTGTTCTAATCACTTTCCTACAGTGATTAGAACAGTAGAAATATATTGGTTGAAGACAGTCTGCGTGATCCCGGAGTCGTCTCTTCTCCAGTTATAGCAGTCTGTTGGCTCCTTTTAAATTTGTTGTTAAAATGAAACCTCTGGGTTTTGTTTTTGTTTTTAAACATGAATTGAAATCATCCCAGGACCTCCCTTTCTTGAACTTTCTCAATTCTCGCCGCTCCTTCTCATAGATGATTTCTCAAAGGGCCAGGTTTTGTCATCCTCGTCCTCCACAGCTGGGTATTCTCCAGGGTATGGCTATCTCTGTCCCTCTCACCCCCGAAAGTGGGAACACAGCCCTCCAGAGGGCCGCTGCAGATGTCCCAGAAAGAAGACGCCGCCCTCAAGTTCAGAGAGACAGAAAGTAGAAGGGAGCAGAGGGGGATGGGGAGTTTTTTTTGAGTACAGGGTTTCAGTTTGGTATGATGAAAAAATTCTCGAGATGGATGGTGATGACGGCTGCACAACCATGTGATATACTTAATGCCACTCAACTGTACACTCGAAATTGGTTAAAAAGGTAAATTTTATATTACGTACATTTAACCAGTTTTTTTTAAAAAAAGGAATGGGGGCTGGCCGGTTAGCTCAGTTGGTTAGAGTGTGGGTGTTAGAACACCAAGGTCAAGGGTTCAGATCCCCTCCAGCCGCCAAAAAAAAAGGAAAAAAAAATTAAGTTTTCATACATGCTGCAACATGGACGAACCTTGAATACATCTTGCTAAGCAAAATAAGCCCGACACAAAAAGACAAATATGTGATTTCACTTACACAAACTAGGCAAATTCATACAGCCAGAAAGCAGATCAGAGGTTACCGGGGGCTGAGGGGGAAGGAAAAAGAAAAAAAAAAGAAAAACAAGGGGTGGAAAGGAAATGGCTGCGTGGAGCAGAGGAGGGGGGTGCGCGGCCGCGTGGGCGCCAGGGGGAGAGGGACAGACGACCCAGGTCGTGCGCGCGGGGCCCCTGCACTCCCGCCGCCCGGGCGCGGCGTCTTTGTCCCGGGCGGGCGAGGCGGCCGCAGCCTTGCAGGCCGAGGAGCGCCGGGCTCCGGCCCCTCTGTCACCACGTTGCTTGAACAAAGAGCGTAGAGAAGGCCGCCGCCCGCGCGGGCGCCGACGCCGCGAGCTGGAAGTGCGCCGGGGCGCGCGGCTGCGGGAGGGGCCTCTTCCTGGCCGCCCGGGCGCTCGGCCTGGCTCCTGGGGGGCGGGGGCGGTTTGGCCCTGGCTCCGTTTGCTCGGTAAGTATTAGGATTTCTCCCCTCCCTCCTCCTCGCCGTCCCATTTTGAACGAGAAGTATATGCTTCCCTAATCCTCCCCGTGCCCACGTAAGAACACACACACGCACACACCCGTATTTGCTTTTGTTTTCCAAAATG
The DNA here is from genome assembly GCF_027409185.1 of Cynocephalus volans. Classification (NCBI taxonomy): domain Eukaryota; kingdom Metazoa; phylum Chordata; class Mammalia; order Dermoptera; family Cynocephalidae; genus Cynocephalus; species Cynocephalus volans. Next base: position 66,696,001 of record NC_084473.1, on the reverse strand, counting down.
GCATCCTGTGGTGGTCGCCCCTGTGCATCTTGCTTTCCTAGTACATCGTGGAAACCCCAGGTCCCAGCTGGGATTCACTCTTCTAACGGCTGAGCGTTCATCCGGGGCAGCGAGGCACCTCGGCTCATTTCACAGCCCCTTTGTTTCCTGCGTTTGGCCAACAGACACCGTGCTGCGACGGCTGGACAGCCCCCAGAGCCGGCGCCACTGCCGGGTTTCACCGTGCGCTCTAGAACGCCTTCCCTTTACTCCGCCAGCGCTCCGCCAGCCCGACGGGAGGAGGTGGCCCGGCCTCAGGGCCCGCGTCCCCAGGCGGAGTCCGCCGGCCGCGCGCCGCTCCATCGTCCCTGCCTCCCGCTCACGTTCCCGCCCCGCCGGCCACAGCCTTAAGCTCCTCTGCGCCCGCGCCCTCCCCAACCCGCCGCGCTCCCCTCCCTCTCCCCCACATTTTCACTTTCACCTTCCTAAGGTGTCCAGTCTCCCCATCCTAAGGAAAAAAGAACCTGCCGCTGCCCTATGCGAGGGTCCCATTTCGTTCCTATCATTTTCCACACAACGTGAACTTTTTCTAATTGTTTTCTGATTAGGCACTACATGCCCACGGCTCGCTCACAATCCAAAGGTATGTTATAAAAGGGAGAGAGGGCACTGACGGCTAACCACTCATTCTCTCCCCCAAGGTCAAAGACTGGTGCCACTTTCTTGTGTATTTTTCTGGAAAAAGTATAGCTATTCATTTATATTTCCAAACAGCAGCATAAAAAGCACAGACTGCTCTGCAATGCCGCTTAACCGCTTGGAAGTCTACCTGCTCTCTCTGGCCCCTCACCAACTTCTCATCCATTGTCATACCCCGGAGCTGCCGGGTCCTGAGAGTGCAGGTGTGTGTGTGTGTGTGTGTGTAACCCTTGACCTCTGCCTCTAACCAGCTTAGCTAACCCGCCAGCCCCCCTTGGTGGTGCAACCTTTGCAATATCTGTTTCTACAATCCTTCCCCATGCTCCTGACTCCACCTTCTTTGGGCTGCATTTGTCACCTTGCCAGGCCACTGCAGTAGCTTCCTGGCTGACCCCTCACAAGATCTCGTTATTGATCCCTCATCCTGCTGCTGGTTGTTGATCCAGTACCTGATAGCAAACAGTATTCTATGGAAGTGGCCCCTGAGTTTCAGGAGATTGATTAGGTTTATTGCATGGAAGGAGCACTGGAGCCTAGGTGACCAGAGGCCAGGATTGGGATCCGGAACCTGTCCTTGCCTTGCCTTGCCTGCTACAGCCTTCAGCCAAGTGCTCAACATCTCTGGCTTCCTCTCCAGGTGGATCAGGAAGGCCCTGCTGGCTCTAGCCTCTGTGAGGCTTCCATTACAGTTCCATGCCTTCGCAGACACGACTGTCTCTTGCTCCCTGTGCTGGCCCGTTCCCCAATCAGCCACACTTTTCTGTCCCACTGTGCCTCTGGAAAGCCCTCCTTCTTACTCTGAATATCCAGGTCCTACTCATCCTTGAAGAACTGACTCGGCTGTGTTACTCCCCGATGGCTTCTGCTTGTCCTTTGCTGGGAAGAACCGCTCTGTCCTTGCAAAGCCACTCTCTAGCACTTTATCTGTATCTCACTAGTGGCACCGACCACCCTTCCTGTGGAGCTGTTCCATACCTGTTCTTCTGCTGCCGTCCACCTGCATGACCCCTAGCATTGTGCATGGTAGAGGATATAGTTTTGGGAGTCCCAGTACCTGGACCCATGTCCTAGCTCTGACACTAAGTAATTTTGTTACCTTGAACGTGTCATGTAGCCTTTCCAAGCCTCAGTTTCTCCAAATGTAAAATGGGAATAACAATCTATTCATAGTGTCGCTGTGTTGATTAAATAAGACAATACATGAGAACGTGCTTTGTGAGCTGTAAAGCAATTTACAGATGTAATAATCATAGTAAAGATAAACATTACTCAGATGCCGGCAAGAGTGATTGCCTTTCCAAAACAATAAAAAAAAAGGAAGAAGAAGGTGGGGAAAACTGGAAAATGAAAGGGTTTTTCTTCTTCGTTGCAGTCTCAAAATTTGGGGACAGATTTCTAATTATTCCTTTTAGATCAATTACCAGGTGGTGTTAAACATAATAGTAAAAGCTAGAAATTAACTTTTGATCAATGAGGGGTTGATTTAATTATAGTTAATGGGAATAGTATGTTGTCATTAGAATTATATTTTTAAAGACTATTTAAAGACCTGGGAAACCAGTCATAATATAGCATAAAGGCTAAAAAAAGCAGGATATTAAATAGTGTTTGCAGAGAGGAGGTATAAAAAGTGAAAAGACTTTTCTCACTACTCTTCATAGCTTTTATTAGGCCTCCGAATGGGGTGCCTGGTGCCAGAGAACTTGGGACATATTCCAGGGCCTGAGTCTTTCACAAATAGCTTGCTCCCTGCCTACCAAGAGTCAGAGATTCAGGACGGATGGACCAGGAGCCTAGCACCTCCAGTGAGTCCATTGCCTGTCCAGATTCAAGGCCTGCTTCTGTGTCCCTATGGCCTGACATTCCAGGGTCCTCTTCTCCATCACTCTCCCAGCTGGACTGTGGATCTCAGACAAATACAACCTCTTAGGTCCTGCTTTGACACAGTTTCCAGAGTGGGTTTATAGGAAAGGCTCCCTCCAGCCAAAAAATGGGCTCCAAGTACAAACCCTGGAGAACTAAGTTCCAAAAAGATGGGCCATGTGGGCCATGGGAAGGGGCAAAAATGAGCTGTCACATGTGATTGGGGAAATGCCAGGGGCTCCAGAGAGAAGGTAGCATTTACGCTGGCCATGGAAGGATGGTAGGGATTTGGCAAGTGGAGATATGATCATTAAAATAAAGTCATATGGTTATTATCTTACTTACATTTCATACTTCAAGGTGGGAAGTGGGAGATGTTTTGTTTAAAATATCCTTTTCCCACTTATTAAAAATTTTATTGTAGAAAATGTGGAAAATAAAGATAAGAAAAAGAATAAAAGTTTCTTATAACCTCACCGTCTAGAGCAGCAGTTCTCAACCCTGGCTGCACATTAGAATCTCTTGGGGAGCTTTTAACAAGTACCATGAACTATCTTCAGAGAGTCTGGTTCATGTGGGATGAGGTGGGCCTCAGTGCTCACACACACACACAAATGCATATATAAACCCACACTCTCACCCCATCCATTGGCAAATCCTGCCAGTCTACCTTCAAATATATCCAGGATCTGAATGCTTCCACTACTTCCTCAGATATCACCCTGGTCCAAGCCACTGCCTCCTGCCTGGATTATTGCAGTTGCCTCCTACCTGGTGTCCACCTTCTACCTACAGCCCCCGCACCTGTCCCGCAAGTCTATTCTCCACATTGCACTCTCCAGAGTGAACCTTTTAAAGTACAAGTCAGGTTGGGCCGACCCCGTGGCGCACTCGGGAGAGTGCGGCGCTGGGATCGCGGCAGTGCTCCCGCCGCGTTCGGATCTTATATAAGGATGGCCGGGGCACTCACTGGCTGAGCGCGGTGCGGCTGGTCACGAAAAGACAAAAAAAAAAAAAAAAGTACAAGTCAGGTTATGTCCCTTCTCTACTCAAAATCCTCCCACGGCTCCCCATCTTACTCAAAGTAAATGGCAAATCCTTAGAATGGTTGCACTTCGCTGACCTTGTCTCCTACTTTCACCTTTGCTTACTACACTCCAGCCACATTGGCTTCCTTGCTGTTCCTCAAACACAGCAAGTGTGTAAGTGTGTTGCTGCCTCAGGGCCTTTGCACTTGCTATGCTCTGTGCTTACACTCCTTTGGTAGTTCTCGCCTTTCCTTCAAGTCTCTGACAAACCTCAACTCATCAGAGGGGCTGTCCCTGACCACCCTAAATAAACCTGCACCGTCCTTTCAGCCCCCACGCTCCCTATACCCTTTCTGTACTGTACTTTTTTCTAGGGTACTTTTTATAGGTATAACTATGATATCTTGTTTCTTAATCCCAGGCTGCAGACTTAGAGTCTCACAAAGTCTCTCATAAAAACAGCTACTGTGCTTTGTCTCAAACCTCTCTTCATTGAGGTTCAAGAGTCCCCCTGTCTGCATCTCCCCGACCCCAAGCCTCTGTTCTCCAAACTCCTCCCCCCTCCTGCCTTTACCTGTCAGCTCAAGAAAATGAACTCCCAGAGGACTCACCATGTTTCCAGCCTTGAAAATGGCCCAAACTCAAGTCCCAGGTCAGGCTTTGCTAGCAAACTTCTCAATTGTTTACTTTTTATACAAAAGAGATCATAACATTTCTATTGTTGGACAGTCAGGATTTTTTTCCCAAATGTTTACTATTGTAGACAACCTTGAACACACCCATGATTGTTTCCTTGAGATAAATTATTTGAAGAGGAATTACTGAGTCAAGGAGTACACGATTTTCAAGGCTTCTGGTGTGCATTGCCAAATTTTCTTCCAGTTTATCTAATTATACTCCTACCAGCTATATGTGGTGCCTTTTATAGTCTTACATCCTTGACAAAACTGGGTATTTAAAAAACACTGTGAGTTGAAAAAAATTTTATCTTGTTTTAATTGAGAAGTTGAAAATCTTTTTATCTGTTTCCATTTTTTAAGTGACTTGTCTCTGCCCTTTTTCTTCTTTTGGGATATTAGACGTTTTCTCCTCCCAATTTATAATTATTATTTTAATAGCAAGAATATATATACTTTGAAATATGCCTGTATTTTTTTTGTTTTTCTCCTTTTAATTCTGTTTTATACTTTTCCACACAGAAAATTTAGAAATATTTCAAAATCTAGTTTCCAAATCATTTTTCCTTGCAGCTTTTGGTTTGGGTTTCATGTTTCTAGGTGGCAAGTTTTAAATAGTCCCCGTGATATTCCCTGACAGCTGAGACCTAATATTAAGTGGAGAGCATTATAAACCTCAGACATTCCAGCTCTCAATCCACCTAGCCAGTGGTTTTCAATTTTTTAAAAAAACGGTGACTTGAAGTAAAAAATGTATTTTACATTGCAAACCACTATACACAAAAATATTTATTTTAAAAAATTATTTTAAAGTGTTTCATGAAACATTGCTTACCCTAACTACATGTAATATCGTCTGATACGTCCTGTTTGACTAATTCTATTCTATCTCATTAAAAAAAAAAAAAGTGTTGGTCTTTATCCAGTAAATTGATTTAACAAGCCATCAGTGGAGTCTTGACTCAGAGTCTGAAAAACAGATCAGGACCATGAAGAGGCTGATTTTCTCACTCCCCATATCTTACCTACTTCCATGCCACTTTCACTCATTTCCCACTCCAGAGGGGTGATGGAGAGGTCAGACAATCATAAATCCATACAGGAACACTGAAGACTTGTGTATGAGCACTCAGGCTGAACTAAGCTTTGATTGAAATCTAACAGGCAAGAGCAAAAACTCTGGTTTTGAATTTCAATCCTGAGGTTTAGAATGTGGTTCCTTCTAGTTCCATGGTCCTGAAATCCTCACCCTAACTATACTCTCTTGAATGTAGTCCTAGAAACCTCCTCTTGTCTACTCTTTAATCCAGGACTTGGCAACAAATGGTCACCAGGATCTGCTCCAGCTCAGCTGTTCTTTCAATTAGAGCCCAAGAAAAGGATGACTACTTTCTTGGGCAGAGCAACTAATCCGATGCATTCTTTGCACATACATTTAGACTGACATGGAGAAGCCAGCCCCGTTGTGTAAGGGTAAAAAATCATTAGTTAACTTAAAGGCTGATAACATAAGGGAAATACAGATGAATCCATTAGAAAGTCCTCATAAGATACATCAGCCTAAGATTTGGGGTCAGAAGACCTGAATTCAAGTCCCCATTCTATCTGGGGTTTTCCAACATTCTGTTCTGGGCCAACTCAAAACTTCTCTGTGCCTCATTTTTCTCACCCATACATGGTTATAATAATGGCAGCGTTCTCAGGATTGTAGAGAAATGCAATTGAAACCGTAGCAGAGCGCTAAGCAATGGTAGTTGCTGCTGTTGTTGGTTCATATAAAGGCCTCCCTGACTTTGAAAGGCTGTTGAACTACTGGCCATTTAATCTGGTTAGTGATTTGTGCCTATAGCTTAACTCCAGTTAGAGCTAATGGTTCTAATAGCCTAAAAAGATTTTAGAATTTAGGCCAGGCACCTCTGGTTATTGCTTGGTAGGACTGGCTGTGCATGTGCAGGTTTCTATGCAATGAGCCCCAAAGCACAGCTAAACCGAGTCAAATGCATGCCATATGTTTTTCTTTTTTAGAGAACCCTAAGGGGTTCTTGTAGAGTGAACTCAGCCTGCCTTCCAGGCACTTCTGAGCTTTCTAGATTGTGTGCCTTCTTTTCCCCCTGCCCTGAGCAGCCCTCTTACTCACTAACCCCCCAAGGGCATCTTTGTAAGTCAGGCTCCAGAGTAGCCACCTTGGTGTGGTTTAGATGAGTTCTAACACTTCCAGGGATGCAGCAAGGTCACAACTGCAGATAGGCTGCCCCAGTCTGCATGCAACTCCTGATAATGATGACTCTATGAAGGGAGCAACATGCCAAGCTTAGGCTGAATCTATAGCTCAGAATGGGGGCTTTTTGGGGTGACAGGGCACTCCTATTCCCTTTTTCTCTCCCTAATTAAATTTCCTGCTGGGGCCACACCCGGGAGGACTGCCTGGCCCACAGGGATTTCCTTTCTCTGAGAAGAGCTACACCTAAGATGAGTCCCTATGGCCGTGTCTGGGGTCCAGGACCGTGTTTCCCTGGGCAGAGCTGACTGATAGGGCTATAGACACCTAACCCAGGCAGGCAAACTAGATTCTCTCTCCTGGGAATTTGAAACCTGAACAGAGTCTCTGAGCCTGGCAAGTTTGGAGCGGTGTCACATGAAACACTGTGTTGTAGAAAGAAGGCCCCCAGCTGCCCTGGTTCCTGCCTGGCTGGCGCTGTTTGTTAGCGCTTCCTTCAGTTGTCTGAGCCGCCCCAGTCTCCTTCCAGTAAAGTCCCATTTGGATCAGAGTTGTTTTAGGAGGATTTAAAACAAAAAAACAACCCTCCCCCACCCCCCAAACCAAACCAGAAAACCATTATAAATATTGTAGCATCCAAGGAGTAGAGAAGGGGCATGGTGTAGTGAAAACAGCACAGACTTTGTGTCTTTTTTTTTTTTTTTTGACTCTTTCTGTACCCAACCAAGGTAGTTTTGAATCTTGGTTTTCAACTGGCCAGCTGTATAAATTTAGGAAAGTTACCCTTTCTGAGTCTTAATTTCCACAGCTATGAAATGGGGATCACCTACCTCATAACACTGATTCTTCGATTGGTCAACTGACATTTCTCATGGTCACACAGAGCCTATTTTTGCTCATTTCCTGCTCATCAGCTGTTTGGCAGATAGCTGAGGCCTCTGGACATTTGGTGATATGAGGGTACTTTAAATATCGACATTTGAACATTTTATTAAACCAAAATCGTCTTTCTCCATCTTCTCTCAGAACAAAAGGTTCTAATACTTTCCTACTTGAAGGGCTTTTTTTTGTTTGCTCCCCCTAAAATCCCACTGCACAGAAGGGTTAGGCTGATGGTAGCAACTGCACATTCAGGATGGTCTTTTCTTTCTTTTTTTTTTTTGGTGGCTGGCCTGTAAGGGGATCAGAACCCGTGACCTTGGTATTATAAGACTGAGCTAACTGGCCAGCTGATTTTTTAAAAAATTAATTGTGGTAAAATGCACAAAATTTACCATTTTAACAATTTTTAAGCATACAGTTCAGTGGTATTAAGTGTATTCACATTATTGTGCAGCCGTAGGTGGTGGTGTTTTAATGTGAATTCAGATATTTACTTGCCTTGTAGTTTGATTTTTATGCTTTATGAAAAATTACCATATGAATAAAAAACTTTTAAACGCTTTGTCAGACTACCTGTCTCTGTTTCTCTGGTTTGGAAACTGCAGTAACTGTTATTATGAACTGGGTCAAGTTCTAAGCAGTTTTGAGTTCTGCCATGGGGAACAGTTCTCAGAAGTTAGTGATGGGAAGGGAATTTAGGAATTGTCTAGTCCAAGGGTGTTAATTTATGTGGTTGCCCATTTAGTTGGCCATTCAGGCATCAGACCTTTACTGAGCCTATGCCTCAGAAACTGGAAGGGGTGCGGAAGGAAGGACACAGCCAGGGATGGCCAAGCCTCTGTCCTTCCAGTTGGGGCTCATGGCTGTGCAGAGATGGACATGAACACAGGATGACAGGGGAAGGCATTTAGTGGGCTGGAGAACAGGAGAAAGGCACAGCTCTGCATAAGATGAGATGAAAAATATAGCCTGAGACCAGGTTTCAAAAGCTTCAAATGCCTTGAAGAAGAGCGTAAATTTTCTTTTGATCACTACAGGTAATGGAGGTAGGGGGGTGGGATGTAGGTGAAGTCAGATCCTAACAGGGTCAGATGTGCCTTTTAGGGCCTGTGCTGACAGCCATGTAGATAGATGGGGAGCTGTTGGGGTGCAAAGTGGAGCTCCATGAGAGGCCTGTCGAACTCAGCAGCTTGGAAAAATTACATTTAGTCTTTTTAAATTGCACAGTGACAGAGCCAGGTCCACAGCCCAGTTCTTGGTTCTTTCTAAGCAACTGTGATATGATGGATTTTGCAAAACTTTACAGCATCAGAAATCACTGATATTTCTTTCCAAAGAATACCCTCTCCTGCCTGGTCCCTGTTCTTTCCCTCATTTCACTGCCAGTTTCCCCACAGCCTCCCTGGGGGAAGTTCCCTCCTTCCCCCAGGGAGAATATAGTAGAGAAAGAAACTTACCAAAAGGATGTGAAGCATTCCTAAACACCACCTCCATACCAGCAGCGGGCTTTGCAATGCTATCTTTGTGCCCTCCAGATAAAGAGATCAAAGTTTCTCCAAGATCTGATTCCCCAGGCTGATTTACATGAGGAGAGCTGTGGGTAGGGAGGAGGGAGAGGCATGATCTGAGAGAGGAGCATGTAGAAATTTCTGTTCCAAAGGTGAAGTCTCCATCATGGCTGGCAGCTCTAGGTCTGCACTAGCAAGGGAAACGGCCCTATTCTCTGGCTGTGGGATCAGACTCAAAATCTAGGGCAGAGTCCAACCTTATCTAGAATCCTGCAATGCCTAAGCTGGAAGGGTCCTTAGGCCTATCTAGGCCAACCCCCCTATCTGACAAATGGGGAAATTGAGTCCCTGAAAGTGGCAGACCAGACCTGGAGACAAGTGCTCTCGGCTTTATGCCCAAAGTACTTTCTACAACCTCCTGCTCCTCTCATCCAGTAGTGCGTCTGTATGTGCGTACAGGTTACAAATGAGTAAAATCTGAGGGATGAATAAATCTGAACAAAACGTGCCCTAAAGTAGCTGCATTTTTGAAAGGCACCAATTCAGGAAGAGCCCAAGTCAAAATGCTCAGCCTTTGGCTTCTATCTACGGCCCTGTCTCCCTTCTTTCCATGCAGTGTGCTCCTTTCTCTCTAGCAACGCGCCACCCTCCCCCACCAACCATTAGTCTGGGACATGGGCACAGCTTCAAGTGGTATGCTTAGGTGTGCAGAATGGACTGGGAGAGAACAAATGAGAGAGCCTAGGGTTGGGAATCCAGTCTCCATATGCACCAACTTTTTACTCTAGTGGTCTCAACTCTGGCTGCATATTAGAATCACCTGGGCAGCTTTTAAAAATCCCAAAGCCCAGGCCCCAAACCAGACTAATTACATCAGGATCTCTAGGGGTGGGGGCCTAGACACAAGGATATTTTTAAAGCTCTCCAGGTGATTATACTGGGCAGCCAAGTTAGAGAACAAGTGCTATTTTCCAAGGTTATGTTCTGTACCTCTTACTCTGACCAGCATGTTATAAATATTTGGCAATCTTTGCAAGAAAAAATAGATTGGGAAAGAGAGTGAAGACAGATTGCTGTGCTTTTCAATTAGGTTAAAAAACATATAACGGGTAAGCGTTCCTGAGGGTGGGTTTGTAACTTGGTGTTCTCTGCTGTGTGACAGCTCCTATGTTAACAGCATGTATTGTGTCAGGGCATGTGTCTGTGGTGCACCCCAATTAGACCCTAATGACTTTGCCACCAGGGAGGCAGTTATGCCTAATGGTTAATGATGGGAGTTCTGGAAGCTGACAGAGTAGCTTTCTGACCTAGGGCAAGTTACTAAATCAGTGCAAAGTGACTGGCAAGTAGTCAACCTTATAAAAACTGGAGCTATTGTTATTTTTATATATGACTTTGTACTTTCATGCTTCCTTAGGCAAAGTACTGTCCTGTAAAAGGTCATTGGTTGATGGCCTTAGTGCAGCACTGTCCAATAGAAATAAATATCCTGGAAGCCATATATGTAATTTCAAAGTTTCCAGTAGCCATATTTTAAAAAGTAAAATGAAACAGGTGAAATTAATTTTAACAACACAGTTCATTTAACTCAATATTTCCAAATATTATCACTTCTATGTGTAGTCAGTAAAAAATATTCATAAATTATTAATGAGCAATTTTAAACTATTTTCCCCCCATACTTAGTCTTTGAAATCCCATATATATTTTATATCTTAATTCAGGCTAGCCACATTTCAAGTCTTCATCAGCCACATGTGGTAAGAGGCTACCATGTTGGGCCGTGCAGGGTCAATGTTTCCTTCATGCCCGCAAACTTGCACATTGTAAATTTCCATTAAATGTGCTCCCCTGGGCTGGTCCTATCTCCTGCCCAGAACCCCTCTTCACAGCAGTGTCCCTGCTCTGCCCAGGCCTTCTCTTGGTCCAGCTTGGGCATGTTTTGAAAAAGGCTATGTTGGGCCAGCCCATGGCTCACTCGGGAGAGTGTGGTGCTGATAACACCAAGGCCACGGGTTTGGATCCCATATAGGGATGGCCGGTTAGCTCACTGGTTGAGCGTGGTGCTAACAACATCAGGCCAAGGGTTAAGATCCTCTTACTGGTCATCTTTAAAAAAAAAAAAAAGAAAGAAAAAGGCCACATTTTTAAGCCTAATATTGTGTACCCTGATCCTTGTGCAAACATCCCATGCCTTTGCAAGGTCCATCAGCCTCATCCTTGCTTCAACTTGCTTGCTTAGGCCAGGATATTTGTGACCGTAAAAGAAAAATTACATTTTCTGTCTTAATTTTTACAAATGTATTTGGATGGCCAAAAAGGCATCCGGCCCAGGGGTGGGGTGGGAAGTTCACAGGAGGCTTTGTACCTACGACTCTTCTCACCCAGGCCCCGCCCCTCTGGGGATGGCAGCCCTGTGGCCTTTGCAGCCAAGCAGCATGAGTCATCGTGGTCACTTGTTAAACCCTTAGCCCCAGACTCAGAGCCGCTTTGTTTTTCAGTTGAATAGGCAGTCCTGGACACACACGCACACACACACACACGCAGTGAACCAGCGGAAGGCTTGGTTCTTAAGTGGGAGAACATATTGCTTGCCATAATTACTATCATATTCCTGAAACTGGCCCTCCACTACCATCCCAGGGGCTGGTGGTCTCTCTGCCAGGGAAGCTGTCTATAGTTTCATTTAGGGCAGGAGGTTGGGGAATAATTCAGATCTTGATCCAAGGGCAAAACAAGGCAGAAATTCATCCTCCTATAATTGGAGGGATGTCCACAGCCCCCAAAGAGAACCACTGCTGCAGCCTGGGCAGAAGCGTCTCTCCCTATCTCCTGCCCAGGGTTGGGGATTCAGTCTTCATATGTGCCAATTCCTTTTCAACTCCTGTGGCTCTCAACTGTGGCTACACATCAGAATCACCCGGGCAGCTTTAAAAATTCCCCATGCCCAGGCCCAAACCCAGAACAATTAAATCAGAATCTTTTGAGGCCTTTACTCTTTGACCAGGTGGATTATGATTTCCAGACTCAGCCAGAACCCTAAGCTCTGTGCAGCAGTCCTTTACTCCTCCCAAGTCAGTAGGCCCAACAGTTTCCAGGCCCAAGAACAGTACTTGGACACCTCCATCGCTCCCTGGACCCCTCTGCCAGTCTGGTGGAAAATGCACACAGATGCGTTCCTTTTCTGCTGAGGCACCGACCCTTCTCACGTCCCCACTACAGGAGCACATTCCTTCTGCACTCTCTGTGCTGTGTTCTGTACACTTTTCCCTCTGTCTCTTTCTCAAACTTTTAGCGTGTTTTACCGTCTCTTCTTTCTCAGTTTATGAACATCCTCGTGTCGATACCATCTAAAAAATTCAAATACCTTCCTCAACTCTGTGTCCTCATTAACTTGGTACCTTATTTCATGGCTTCTCTTTCCTGCTAAGCTTCTTCTTTTTTTTTTTTTTTTGTCGTTTTTTCGTGACCGGCACTCAGCCAGTGAGTGCACCGGTCATTCCTATATAGGATCCGAACCCGCGGCGGGAGCGTCGCCGTGCTCTCAGCGCAGCACTCTACCGAGTGTGCCACGGGCTCGGCCCCCTGCTAAGCTTCTTGAAGGAGCAACCCTTAAGGCAGTATGCACTTTCTTGCCTCTCCTCAACCCATTGTAGATGGCTTTGGCGCCATCATAACACGGACACTCCTGTCACTCATTAAACTCACCAGTGACCTTCTAGCTACTAAGTCCTTGGCCTGTTTTCAATCTCCCCACTCTTTGTTCTTTGGCTATGTTGATTACTTCCTCTCCGTTGAAATTCATCTCTGGTCTCCAGGTGACTCCTCTCTTTACTGATTTCCACTCATCTCTGTGAGGGTTTCTTCTTCCTCGGCTCAGCCTTGAGATTGGTTTTCCCCAGTTCCATCTTTGGCCTTTTCTCCAGTCTGAATTTATCTGTCCCAAGGCTTCAACTACTACCTATATGGTGTTAACTCCCAAATCTTTGTCCCTAGTCCATATTTCTCTCTCTCTCCGTGTGTGTGTGTGTGTGTGTGTGTGTGTGTGTGTGTGTGTGTGTGTGTGTGTGTGTGTGTGTGTGTGTGTGTGTGTGTGTGTGTGTGTGTGTGTGTGTGTGTGTGTGTGTGTGTGTGTGTGTGTGTGTGTGTGTGTGTGTGTGTGTGTGTGTGTGTGTGTGTGTGTCTGGTATAGGGATAAGAAAACCCTTGACCTTGGTGTTAATCAACACTGCGCTCTCAACAACTGAGCTAACCGGCCAGCCTCTAGTCCGTATTTCTTGTATGTCCAGCTGTCTACTGGAGATCTCCACACTAATATCCTTCTGCATATGTCCAAAATGGAGCTCATTATTTTCTTCCCATCAAATTTGTTCTTCCTCTCATCATCATACTTAGTAATGAGAAGTATCACCATTAAAGTTAGGAATAAGAAAAGGGTTCCTGCTCCCATCACTATTATTTAGAATTACTCTGGAAGATCTGTTCAATTCAATAACACTTAGAAGAAAAAGAAACAAGAGCGACACACGTTGGAAAGAAGGCAGCTATCAATATTTGCAGATGTGGAAAATTCCAAAGAATCATATGAAAAACAGAACTAATGAAAGGTTCAGCAAGGTTGTCTGTTACAAATTAATAATACACTAAGAAAATAGTATTGCTTTATGCCGTTATTCCTTCATTCATTTAAAATTTTTATTGAGGGTCTACAACGTGGAGGCACTGTTTCTTAAGCTCTAGGACTACAGTTATGAACAAAAGATATGTGGTCTCTGCTCTCATGAAGCTTACATTCTAGTAATAAGAAGTTAGATGTTATATTGAAAAAATCCCACTTATAATAGCAACCACAAATATAAAATATGTAGGAATAGACTTAATCAGTAATGTGTAAGACTTAGTTAGAATAAAGCCATACAGAGACATAAAGGGAGTCTTTAAAAATGGAAAGAAATATTATCTATCTAGATTAGAAAACCTAACATGAATTTTACATTTTAGTTTATTTATTTTAGAGGTACTTTGATGTAATAAATTTAATCAGAAGTTTAAATGAAAGAAAATAGGCAAAAATGTTGAAAAAAGGTCTAAGACTTGTGCTACCAGTCATTACCACCTCGTACATAGAAGCGATGACCAAACAGTGTGGAGCTGGCACAGGAAACAATGGGTATATCAATAAATCTATAACAAAAAAGACAGTGTTGTCTAATAAAGGCATCATGCATCAATAGCGAAAAGGATGAATTAGTCTAGGAAATGACAGAGTTTCAACTTGATGCCAAATCTGGAAGTGGCTGCCTGAAGTTCTAATAAGGTTGTGAGGCCTAGTCTAGGTTTAGCCAGGAGTTCTGCATTTGATTAGAAATGTCTTCCAGGGGCCCAGGAGGGGGAGACTGACTTCACTTGGCCACATATTTGCCATTCCTGGATTATTCAATAAGTATCATTGGAACAAAAGCCAGCAATTTGGAGAAAAAAATTATTAGCTCTTCCCATCATATACCCAAATAAATTTCAAATGGATTATGTTTAAATATTTTTAAAAGGAAACATACTAGAAGAAAACAAAAGAGGACAATTTCAAAAACAATTATTGCATTTAGGGAAGGACTCCCCAAGAGTGATATTAATGACAGAAACCATAAAGTTAAAGATTGATAGGTTTAGCTACTTAATCATTAAAACCTTCTGCAGAGCAGAAGTTAAAAGGAAATTAAGAAAACACAAACGCAGTATACATGGTGAAGTGTTAATATTTTACTATAGAATGAGCTCCTAAATCAATAAGGAAAATATGAAGACCCCCAAAGAAAAAAGTGAAAAGATGTGAATAGGCAATTCACTGAAGGAGAAATGCAAACATCTGAGAAAGATACAATTTTTTAAAAATCACCTATAATCTAAGGAATGAAAATTAAAACAATACTGTACCATTTTTTTCACCTGCCAGATCGGCAAAGAAAAAATCTCCAGTGTGGTTAAGGATGTTGGAAGCAAGATTGAAATGGAGAAAATCCCAGCTAATGTTGTCTAGTCACGTCTTTGTAATGATTTCTGATTACCTTTTTCAGCGAGCAGTCAAGCAGTGGAAGGTGGCATTTACTGGCGAGATCTGCAAAAAGTTGTGAACGAAGATCTCTGTAGGTAACCTATAATTCTGTAAATTTGTGGTTAGCACGAATATCCTGTCACACTGTTAAGTTCTAGTTTCTTTTTCTTATTCTCTCTTCTGAAGAAACGGATCATGAGTATTTAGGCTATTTTCCCTTAATAAAGTTTTAACTTTTTGGTGCCTTAATCCCTTGCTAAAATTTTGGATATAAGCTGGCCCCACCTCCGGGTACAGTGAGACAGCCCCCTGCTGGGCACCACAATGTTGGCCTAAGGCCAGGAAGGCCACTTATATGGGCCATCTCCTCCCCTGTGAGGAACAGGAGACCCACAGGTCTTCAGCCTTCTGATCAAGTGAGACCAATCTCTTCTGACACATGGACAATAAAACCCACTTTTGTCACCTTGTTCTGGATGAGCAGGAGCTTTCTCCCCAAGGACATTTGATGTTTTAGGATGGTGTCATCAAAGATCATCTTCATTCTGGCTCAAAAGTGATCTTACTTATATTGCGCAATACCCAAATAACGAACAGAATAAAAATGGGAAGGTTTTATTAATAATATAAAAGTGCAAATGAGGTACCTTCTGATACCTTCCTAGGGCAAAGAGGCACTTCACACATTGCTGGTGGGAAATTAAATTGGAGGACAATTTGTTTGACTTTGAATAGGGCAGAAAGAAGAGGTGAAGGGCTAGCTGGTTAGCTCAGCTGGTTGGAGCTCTGTGTTATAACGCCAAGGTCTAAGGGTTCGGACCCCAGTACTACCCAGCCGCTCAAAAAAAAAAAAAAAAAGAAAAGAAAGGATGAAATCATTAAAAATAATGATAGGTTTGCCTATTTAAAAATAACAAAATAATCTCTTGTACATCAAAAATATTTTTCACATTCATGACAAAGGGCTAATATTCTGAATATAAAGAGTGCTCTTACAATCAGTAAGACAAAAGATGCCCACCCCAGAAAGAAAACATGCAAAGGATATAAAGAAGCAATTCATAAAAGGAAAATATAAATGCAAAAATCATGGAAAAAAGGTTCAATATTATTAGAAATTAATGAATGCCAACTAAAATCACAAAGAGTTCCTCCTTTTTGCTTAACAAATTAGCAAAGGTTAAAAAAAAAAGATGAGCCCCAGTGTTGGTGAAGGTGCCGAAAAAAGGGTGCAGTGGTGAGAGTATACTTTGGTAAAACTTGCTGCAGAGCAGCATTTCTCAACGAGTAATCAGAGGTTCCTCTGGCTGCCTGGAATGTTATCAGGAGTCTGAGAGATAAAAACTATTTTCATGATAATACTAAGATTCTATTTGCCTTTTTCACTCTTAATTCACTCACAGACATAGAGTGCAATTTTCCAGAGTCTACATGATTGGTGATATCACAACAGATTGATGCAGAAACATATGAGTTGGCTCCAGTGTATTCTATCACCAGACACTAAGGAGATCTGAAAAAATGTAAAATTATGCCACTTTTCAAACTAAATATTTTTTGTTTTGGAAAATAGTTATTTTTAAAACTTTTTTTTTTTGGTGCTGGCCGGTGAGGGGATGTGAACCCTTGACCTTGGTGTTATCAACACCGTGCTCTAACCAATTGAGCTAAACAGCCAGCCTGGAAAATAGCTATTTTTAATAAAAAACATATCACTAATGTTAGCATTTAATGGGTTTATTATAATTATTTAAAAAGAAATTACTATATAAATATTTTTTTAAATTTTATATTTTAATTCCTAAGACAGTCAATACAAATAGAAATAACGCAAATAAACAAAATCCCTTTTAGGAACCTCAGTGATTTTTAAGAGTGTAAAAGCGTCCTAAGACCCAAAAGTTTGAGAACTGCTGCTCTAGAGCAAAGTAATAATATGCATCAAAAACCTTGAAAATAGAGCTGCCCTTTAATCCGGACTATCCTCTTTTGAATAATTTGTCCTAAGAAAATAATCAGAGATATATCTCAAGATATTTTTGTAAGTATATTCACCACAGTATTATTTGAGACAGCAAAATATGTCTGATAACAACAAGGTTTAGGGTTTAATCCCTGTACTGGCAAGCTGCCAACAACAACAAAAAAGACAGCAAAATGTAAAAACAACTTATATATCCATAAATAGGAGATAGGTTAAAAAAACCCATATGACTAATAAAAAATGCTACTATAGGGGGGAGGGAGAAGGGAGGGAGGTTTTGGTGATGGGGAGCAATAATCAGCCACAATGTATATCGACAAAATAAAATTTTAAAAAAAAACAAAAACAAACAAACAAAAAAAACTCAGAAAAATCAAAATGGGCAAAATAAAAAAAATCAAAACTAAAAAAAAAAATGCTACTATAAAATTGTACTGTAGTATTTATTGTAGTGAAAATGTTCACAATGTTTTAAGTTAAAAAATAAAATATAATGAAAGAAATCTTTTTAACAAATGTGCTAGGACAACTGAATATTCACGTGCAAAAGAATGAATTTGTTCATTCCCTGTACCAGCCAGCCACCAAAAAAAAAAAAAAAAAAAGAGAGAATGATTGTGGACCCTTACATCATATACAAAATTAACTCAAAATGGATCAAAGACCTAAATCCAAGGTCACAAAGATTTATACTTTTGTTTTCTTCTAAGAGTTTTATAGTGTAAGAGCTAGAACTATAAAACTCTTAGAAGAAAACATTAACATAAATCTTCATGACTTTGGATTAGACAATGGTTTCTTCAATATGACAACAAAAGCACAAACAACAAAAAAACAGATAAATTGGACTTCATCAAAATTTAAAACTTTTGTGCTTCAAGGGACTCTATCAAGAAAGTTAAAAGATGAAAGCCTGGCTGGTTAGCTCACTTGGGAGAGTGTGGTGCTGGTAAAACCCAGGTTAAGGGTTTGGCTCTCCTTGCCAGCTGCCAAAAAAAAAAAAAAAAAAAAAAGTTAAAAGATAATCCACAGAATGGGAGAAGATATTTGCAAATTCTATATTGGGTAAGGTTCTAGTATACAGAATATGTAAAGAATTCTTACAACTCCCTACTAAAAAGATAGCCCAATTTTTTCAATGGGCAAAAGATTTAAATAGACATTTCTCCAAAGAAGATATGTAGAAGGCAATAAGCAGGTGAAAAGATGCTCAGTGAGGTAAATGCAAAATCATGAGGAACCATTCACTCTCAAAAGGATGGCTATAGTAAAACAGAAAAGAAAATAACGACTGTTGGCAAGAATGTGGACAAATTGGAACCCTCATAAACTGCTGGTGGGAATGTAAAATGATTTAGCCACTGTGAAAACAATTTGGCAGTTCCTCAAAAAGTTGAAAAAGAGTTACCACGTAACTCAGCAATTTCATTCCTAGGTATATACCCAAGAGAAAGAAAAACATGTCCACACAAAAACTTGTACCTGAACGTTCATAGCAGCATTACTCACAATAGCCAAAAGTTAGAAACAACCCAAATGTCCATCAACTGATGAACTGGATAAACAAAATGTGGTATGATTATATGATATCCTACGTTGTATGACCATACCATATTTGAGTATGAATATCTTCAGCCATAAAAAGGAAAGAAGTGCTGATACATGCAAAATTGATAAATTTTGAAAACATTATGCTAAATGAAAGATGTCAGATGCAAAAGGCCACATATTGTATAATTCTATTTTTATGAAATGTCCAGAATAAGCAAATCCATAGAAATAGAAAGTAGAGTAACGCTTGCTGGGGTGAGGGAGGGTGGGGAGTGACTGGTAACAGGTACAGGGGTTTCTTTTTGGGGTGATGAAAACATCTGGCATAAGACAGTGATGATGATTATACAACCTTGTGAATACACTAAAAACCACAAAACTGTACACTTTAAAATGGTGAATTTTATGGTATATGAATAATACTTCAATTTAATATAAAGAAAAAAGAAGAAATGGCATACAAATTAGTGTGTAGATGATCCCATTCTAAAAAGACTAGTATATCTATATATACGCATAAAACAAAGAATAGAGGATGTGAACAATAGCAATATGGATTTTAATATGTATTCATATTCAAGTATGTTCTATAAAAGCATGTGTTGCTTTCTTATTTGAAAAATTGGGCAATAAAAGTTATTTATGTATTTATTTATTTTGGGGGGTGGCTGGCTGGTATGGGGATCCAAACCCTTGATCTTGGTTTATTGCACGGGCAATAAAATTATTAAAGAGAAAATAAAACAATGAGCAGACTGTCCATGTAGACTCTCCCAGGGACAGTTTTTCTGTCCTAGTGAGATGATCCAGAAAAGTGGTTAAGAGAACAGCTTGAGAGCCACGTTACTTGTGTCCAAATACTGGCTCTGCTATGGACCAGGTGTAACCTTGGGCAAGTTGCTTCATTGTTGTGCTCCTTGGTTTTCTCACCTGGAAGGTGGCATCAAAATAATGTCTACCTGGGCCAGCCCATGGCTCACTTGGGAGAGTGCGGCGCTGGTAGCGCTGAGGCCCCAGGTTGGGATCCTATGTAGGGATGGCCGGTGCACTCACTGGCTGAGCGTGGTGCGGATGACACCGTGCGAAGGGTTGCAATTCCCTCACCGGTCACAAAAAAAAATTAAAAAAAAAAAAATAATAATAATGTCTACCTCGTAGGGCCCTGTGGACTCAGTGAGTTAATTCATTTAAAGTGTCTGGAGCAGCGCTTTGCACATAAGCAGCATTTGGTAAATGTCAGTCCGGAGATGTTGGTTGGGGAGGCTTAGGTTCCAGGCTAGGGAATGGCTACATCTGACCTCGCTAAGGTCCCGTCAGGAGTCAGTGGGAGAAAGTTGTAAGAGCCCACTGCGCAAGGCCAGAAAAAACTTTTTGAAGTAGAGGTAAATTAACAAATGAAGGCATAGGTTCTCATCTACATGGAGGTGGGTTTAAGAAAGCGCATCTGCACCTCCTCACTGTGGTTGAACTGCTCAGGGACTAACCAACTTGGTATTGTCCGTCACCTGAGTGACTGACTGGGTAATGTGTTTTTGTCAGTAAAGTACAGTTGCCTCAGCTCCCTACCAAGGCCAACTTAGCCTGGTGGCAGATATCTGGAGGCAATCTCAGCCACTGGGAGGAGGAGAAGGGTAGTTACAATCACCCTATCCTTACTTTAGTGGCACAAGGTCCAGGGGGCAATCAGGGAAGCCAGAGCCCTCAGTGTTAGGCGTGAGGGCAGGGGAAGGGAAGAAGGAGTGGTGTGGGCCTGCCTCAGGGACTAACTTCTCCCCAAGTGACCTTCTCTGGTAGCCCCCTCTTCTCCTTCCCCTCTGCTGTCCTCTCATCTGCCCTACAAAGTCTAAAGTGACAGGCCCAGTTAGGGATGTTCAGAGCAAATCTCTCCAGAATTTCTTCTTTTCTGCTTCCTCCTCAATCAAGCACCCATGAATAGTTACCCAAAATGCCAAGCTGGGGCTTGTTACTGCTTGTTTTTTTGTTAACTTCCGTTTTTCTCTCTTAGAGAGTTTACAGAAGGCCTGTGTGTCAGAAGTCAGCCCTGTGGGAGGAGGCAGAGCAGGGATGGGTGCCCACAAAGACAGCATTGTTTTCTAAAGCAGCCAGAGAATCATGGATATTATTTTATGCAGTCTTCTCAGATGAGGACTAAGGCCCAGAAAGGGGGAGCAATTTGTCCAAGATCCCCCAGTAAGTTGATGATAGCTAGGACTAGAACTCAGGCCTCCTAATCCTCAGCAGAGTGTAATTTTCCTTGCAGAACGTTGACAGTCAAGAGCGGGATCCCCAGTTAAAAGCCCCAGAGGCCCAGGCAGGTAAGGAAGAAGAGTACAGCCAGGGTCAGAATTACTAAGAAACAACTATGTCCCACAGGCAATATGACTTTGGGGGAACTGCAAGTTGTTCTGTATGGAAGGCTGAAGGTGGAGACAGGAGATTGGTAGGCCTTGTGCTGGTGAGCCTGGTGGGGAACAGAGGCTGAAGGGCCTGTTAAGCTGTACTGAGAAGTTTGGATTTTCTTTTGTAGACCGTGGTTGGAAGTGGGACATGAAGGCCTTTATGCAGGGGAGTGCTATGGTCAGATTTGAATTTTAGGAAGGCACCTCAGGTGGCCAGGCTCGGGAAGGTGACCAGAGGATTTGGTAGTGAAAGGCTTTTCTTGCCATGACTGCCTATTTATATGTCTCCCTGGCAGGAGGTGGCAGGCCTGGGGATGCTGGACAGTATGTGGTTCACCACTTGGGGTAGCCAAAGTAGCAGGGAATTAGGTGTGTTCAGCTCTTGGGAAACACTGCTTACTGTCCAGGTCACAGAGAATAAGTAGCTGCTCTAGGGGTGAACCCAGGAGTGGTGATTCACTGTCCAAACTGCTGGTCGGGGTGAGGCATGTGGTGGTGGTGGTGTGTGTGTGTGCATGTGTGCACGTGTGTGTATGTTGAGTAGGGCTAGGGAGGGGATTGGGGGTTGGGGGGAGACCAGCCTTCTTCTCTTTTTTTTTTTTTAAAGATGACCTGTATGGGCAGGCCCCGTGGCTCACTTGGAAGAGTGCGGTGCTGGCAGCGCCAAGGCCGTGGGTTTGGATCCTATAGCTGAGCGTGATGCGGACGACACTGTGCCGAGGGTTGCAATCCCCTTACCAGTCAAAAAAAAAAAAAAGATGACCTGTAATGGGGCCAGCCTGTGGCTCACTCGGGAGAGTGTGGTGCTGATAACACCAAGGCCAACGTTTGGATCCCTACATAGGGATGGCCAGTTTGCTCACTTTGGAGAGCGTGGTGCTGACAACACCAAGTCAAGGGTCAAGATCCCCTTACTGGTCATCTTTTATTTATTTATTTATTTTTAATTTTTTAAAAAAAGATGACCAGTAAGGGGATCTTAACCCTTGACTTGGTGCTGTCAGCACCACGCTCTCCCAAGTGAGCTAACTGGCCATCCCTACAAACTCGTGGCCTTGGTGTTATCAGCACCACACTCTTCCTGAGTGAGCCACAGGCCACCCCCTTAGAGACCAGCCTTCTAAACACATGATACAACTCCTGTGGCTATGACACGTGTTTGTCAACTTGTTCAGGCTCCTTCTGTGACAGTGGCTGTGGCCTAATAGCTGGTGGCAGGAATAGAGCTGTGACAAGAAACACAGCAACTGTGGAGAGGCCTCATTGATTTCCAGCCTCAATCCAGAAGTGGATAGGACATGCCAAGCTGCCCCAAAGGGAAAGGACAAAGGAGAGGAGTTCTGAAATTCAAGTCTCCATAGTAGAGGAGACAAAGTGAGTTAAATTTCAATCGTCAAACTACTTGGTGCCTTATAGGTACTGCTCGAAGACCCTCTTCTATCCTCACTCCTCTCTTACCTGCAGTTTTAACTTTCAGCTTCCTATTGGTTCCTTTTATCTGCCTTTAGTGAGGTTCCTTTCAAAAACAACAAAACAAAACAAAAATTTTTTCTCCAATTCTTCTTCCTCAAGTTTTTGTCCTATTTCTTTCCCTCCTTTGAAACCACCAAGTATTTGAGCCGTCTGTACTCCTGTCTCCACTTCCTCACCCCTCTGAGGCCCTCCTCTCCTGCTGTAATCTGGCTTCCCCCATCACTCTTCTGAAATTCTGCTCCCCAAGCACACCCATGACATTGAAATGATCTTGCCCCGTACTCCTGTGGTCTCTAAAATGACTGTGGGGGAAGAGGTAAAAAAAACTATTAGAATTTAGATTTCAATTTACTTTTTAATCTTAACTATTTTTGTTTTATAATATACATATTTAGAATTCTGCTTTTATAGAATTTATAAATAAGCATGACGATTAGTATACATATATGTAATTTATAAATAAACATGTAATAAGGGTATATGCTAAAGACTGGTTATTGACGGTATACACTTTAAGCAAATGTTTGGAGGCCACCAGTTTTCAGGACAAAGTGCAAACCCTTTATTATGGCATTCAAGGCTGTTGACAACTTAGCCTCAAATGATTTTGTCTTCCTCCACCTCCTTTTCCCGCATATTATGATCTAACTAATGTGCTATAGACATCTTCCAATGCACCACAACATCACATTTTAGTTCAAAGTAGGTGCTCAATCAAATCTGTAAAATAGTCTCTTTATAGCATTATCATCCCTCCATCAGCCTTGAAACTTTACTTCTTGATCTCTTAAAGACTCTCTCCTGCTGCTTCAACTGATTCCTTCTGTCTTCTTCACTGGTGTTTCTTCCATATTCATTCTACAAATACATATTGAGTCCCTGCTATGTGTCAGGTACACCAACAGGTACTAGAGATACAGTGGTGTACAAGGCAACAAGGTCCCTCACCCCAAGGATACCCCAAAACTCGGTCTCTAGCCCTTTCCCCTTATTTACCTGTCCCTATGCAGCTCTGACTTCCCTTCAGTTTGTCTTCTACCTACTTGTTGAATATTGCTACCTGCAGATGCTCCTATCCCCGTGCCTGAATTCATTGCTCCCCTCCATACATCTCTGGCCTCCACCGTTTCAATCTCTTGCATTGATTAGCCCCTCTTCGCATTCCTATTGATGCCACTTCCCAGCCTATATTAGAACCTGCTGCTTCTTCCCTGAGGTAGTTTCCTAACTGCTGTTCCTGCCTCTACTTTCAAGATACAATTCATTCTACGCCTTGCTGCCTAAATCATTATTTTACAAATTACTGCCAGCTTTGCCCCATAAGAAGTGCAGGGGGAGGTGGGGAAAGAGGCTGAGGAGCTTGAGGCCTACTTTTCCACAGGGTATTCAAACCACTTCACCGTGTTTTAGGGACTCTTTATACATATTTGGCTTGGTATTTAAGGGTTCAAGCTTATATCCACTCCTGCCCTGATTTTTCCCTCATTGTTCTCAGAAGACACTGTACTCACTTCTAAGTCTTCGCTAGGGACCATCTGCCCACTGTGTCGTGGTCTCTCACTCCAACCCTCTTCTCTCAGGTCAACATTTAATACACACTGCTTTGTTTCCTACCTTTTAAATGTCTTCTACTCCTAGATATTGTGAGCACCCCTCATCCCCCCAGAAATGGGCCTGTTTGGCTTTTTGTAATCTGAAGTTTACTGTGTTCCAAGCACTGTTCTGCTTTACATAAATGCTTTCATTTTATTTTCACAAGCCTAGGTAATGTGTACTTTTAACATCTCCATTTTATAAAAAGGTTAAATAATTTGCCCAAAGCCACAAGTAAGTGGCAGAACCCAAATTTGAAACAGGCCTTAACTCCAGAATTTGGGTTTTCAGTGACCACCTGCCTGACCTCAAAGGGGGTGTGAGGTACATGGCAGATTCCAATCTCACCTTCAGGGACTTTCGGAACCAGGCCTGCATCTCAGGAAGGAGCAGATGTCCTGCAGAGAATAGGCCTCAACCAATATTTATTGTGGATAATACTCCCTTCCCACAGGAGTTTCTCTTTGCCCTTAGTGATTTCCCACAATGCCTGGGGTTTAAGCTACTACCCACTTTGGCGACTAAGTCCATTGTCTTGCAGTTGTTTATAGTGTTGTCTTTGCTGAGCAGAGAATTTCTCTCTCATCAGGTCCACCTAGTCACACTGACTAATGTGGACATGAGACCATTTGTTCTTCACAGCAGGATTTTCCTCATCCACTGGAGAATAAGTGGCACTCAAATCTAAGACCCCTTTTGGGTGTGTGTTTAAAATGTGGTTTACTGAATAGTTTTGGAGTGGGACCCAGGAATCTGCATTTTTGACACTCAGGTCATTCCTAGGCCAAAGGATCAGTCTACATTCCTCTGTGAGGACTGCCCCATTTAGGCAGGATTATTTCCTGCTATGATTCTCTAAACATTGCACACAGCTGAAGAATTAGAAACTGGGCCTCTTTTGTTTCTGGATACACCACTTGGCAGGTGTAATAACATCCTCTGACAGGCTGCTTGCCACAGGTGCATGCTTGGTACCGTCCCCCGTTCCCACTCCTGTTGTCCCCAAGCAAGACCTCCCTATCCCCCCAGCTTGCAGCTGTTGCCCTCCTCCAAGCCCTCAAACCCACTCCTGCCCACTGCCCTCACCTCCCTCCCCAGCCCCTGCCCCTCCCTTCCCTTTCTCCCCCTCCCTCACACCCCTCCCACCTCAGAATATTTTTTTGTTCCTGGCTAAGTTTTGCATATGAGATGGGGGTAGGGGGCAGTGTTAGAAGGAGAGGACGCTCTGCCATTCATCAGAGGTCCTACTAAAATGGGCGCACTTTTTCCATCTGAGAAAACCTTATGTTTTCTACCAGAGAAATGGGCAGAGGCCTCTCTGGAACTCGGTTGGAGACATGTCACACCCAGGGCAAGCCCCTGTCTCAGTAAACAGGCCCAACCTGCCCTGTTCCTTTGTTGGGGCACAGAGGGAATGGAATCTTACCGATAAGATGAAAAGGGCTTGAGAGAATACCAAAGACGGGCCCACCCTTCTCCCTCCAAACACCTAACACTAAAAGGGGAGGAAAAAAAAGCACCAACAAAGAGTTTAAGATAGTAATTCCCAGCTTTTTCAAATATGAAGCATTTTTTAACCAATCCATTTTTTTAATTCTTAAATTCTTGACATTACAGAACTAAACTGAAATTTATTAACATTCCACTCTTACATTTCTTATCGACAAACAGAAATAAAATCCATGAGCCGAAAAACCCAAAACAAAACTAAAAACAGGGAAAAGCTTATAAAACTAAATATGGATTCCCAGCATTAACAGCTGAACAGAGAATGTGATTTTTAAATTCTTAGCGGATGATAAAGTTGTGTAGAAACTGAACACTTACAAATTATTTAAAACCTGGAATCACTGACCAGAAATTACACAGTTGGATCATGGGAAAACAGCAGAAAGAGATTATGAGTTAACCTACACTGTTCTAGCTGCACCCCATGCCCTTCTCAGAGGAAAGCCTGGCATTGATTAGATACTGGGCCAGACTAATACTGGCAGCAGAACCAGTGATAGTAACCTGCCTACCAGAAGAGCCTTCCACTGGATTGGCAATTTTGATCTGGGCCCCGGACATCTGGCGGATCTCATTAATGTTGGCGCCTTGGCGCCCGATTATGCAGCCAATTAAGTTATTTGGAATGGTGAGTTCATGGGTGGTTTGAGTAGATGCATCCAAACTTGCCCAATAGCCTTTCACCTCTGGAGAGCTGGAGTCAATTCCGGCGAATCCGGTCCCGCCGTGCATCATGGCAAAGTGAGACTGTTGTCTTGCCACCTGGTTCAGCTTGGCCAGATCGAGCGGAGAAATGGTGTGTTGTCCTTGAATCGAGTAGGCATCTAGAGGTGGTCCCTCCAGGTCATGGGTGGCGTGGGGGTAGCCCGCAGCGTCGCTGCACCGATCTTGGCCGCCCGCGCAGATGACTGGAGAGCTGGCCGGCATGGGCTGGTACGGAATGGTCATGACTCTCCCTTGCGGAGACTGGGAGAGCGTCTCCAGCATGACCAGGCAGATCTGCTTGACACACTCGGTGACAGACTGCGGCACGCCAGCGATGGTGATGGCCCGCTCGGTGGAGTTGGGTAGCATGTCCCCCGCCACCTGGACCTGGGCCCCGGTACTCTCGCGGATCTCTTTGATCTTACAACCGCCTTTCCCAATCAGGGAGCCGCACTGGGTAGCCGGCACCACCAGCCTCAGGGTGACCGGGGGCCTGCTGGCCGCCGTGCTGTTGGTCATGGAGCTGTTGATATCTTCCTCCAGCTTATCGATGATCATAGCGAAGGCCTTAAAGATGGCATTAGTAGGGCCGGTGAGAGTGATGATTCTCTCCGGACAATTCCCCTCCGAGATGTTGATCCGCGCGCCACTCTCCTCGCGGATCCTCTTTACCGACTCCCCTTTCTTCCCAATGATGCTTCCTACTTCCTTTCCGTGCATAAGAAGCCGAATGGTGAGAGTCACATTTAGTCCACTTTCAGTCACACCGGCATCCATGGCGAGCGGCGGGCGGCGTTCGGGGGAGTTGGGCTCGTTACGTGGTCAAGTCTTTGGTGGCTGGCGGGGGGAGGGGAGGTGTAGGCCCGAAACTGCCGGCGCGAGGCGAGCGAGAGCCGCGGGAGCGAGCGGGCGCGGGTGGGAGGCCGCAGCGTCGTCGCAGGGACGGGCGGCGGCGGCGGAGGGGGCGAGCGGGGCCAGGAACGGCGGGCGGGCGGGTGGGCGAGGGCGCGGCGGTTGGCGACTCCGGCGGCAGCCTCGGCGGTCTGGGCGGGGCGGGAAGCCCGCTTTCAACCCCGCATACCCTCTGACCCCGGAAGTTCTTGCTGCGCAGGACCCCTAAGGAAAAAAAAGGCCCCGTCTTTTTTAGGTCACAAGATTGCGCCAACACTCACATGATACTTAAAAAAAAAAATCTTTTAACACCGCAGTGGTGAAAACAAAGCACATCGTGGGTGGAAGCTGTGTGTCCGGCAAAGTTTTAAAATGAACATGTATTTTATTAACCCTAATGGCACCGGCGGCTGACTGAAAATATTAGTGTTGTATATGGGAGACACACATTATTTTCCTGCCTTACAAAACAGGCTTATGCGTGGAGCGACACGGGCAGCCCCGGCAGCCACTGCAGGCGGCAGCCGGGACGCCGCGGGTTTAAAACATGCGCGTGAGGCGGCCAGAGCGCGTGCGCGAGGGTGCGGGGTGGACGGGAGGGGCAGCTGCCGTCTTCCGGGGGGGAAGGGCGGCGAGGCGAGGCGAGGCCTCACGGGCGGGAGCGCGCGGGCGGGCACGTGGGGCCTTTTCGTTCCCGGCGCCCCCCGCCAACCCTCGCCGTGTCCCCTGCCCCGCGGCGGCAGCCGGCGAGTCGAAAGACCGAAGTCCACCCCCGGCCGCTGCCCCGAGTCCCGATCTGCTGTTTCTGGGATGTGTTTGTGGGATGCATGGCCATAAAAAGAATGGCGTCCATTTACATAATGCTTTGTTTGCATTTTGCAAGTTTCTTTCGGTTAAACCCGCAGAAACTCCACCTTCTGCCCTTGTAGCGTTTCAACCGGGAAGGCTTTGTCAGACATTTGAAATAGTGTCCATCTGTGGAGGTCTGGTTTATTCAAGGGTTGCCGACTAGGGCTTTGTGGAGTTCCTGCGGCTTTTCCTGCGCTGCAGCTTTTCGGCCCTCAGTGACGCCTTCCCTTTCCCAGCTCCCCCAGCTCTTGGCCTCCCCGCTCTCTTCGGGGGCGGCCGCAGACAGGCCCGCCATCTTGGAAGGCCTTTCCACTCGAGTTCTTGCTAGGGAAATGTCTGTCGCTCGAGATGTTGGCGTACCAAGTGGTGACTTCTGCCCCTTCCCCTACTTTCTTCGACTAAGCCAGACCAGTAAGGCCGTGTGCGCAACGTGCTTCAGGATCCCTCAGGGAAAGCGGCCAACGTGGCGCTCCCCCGCCCCCTCCTTCCCCGCAGGGGTGGCCGCCATGTTTCCTGGAAACAAAATGGCGGCACGTGGCCCTGCATTCGGTACCAACGAGAAATTGGGGTCGCCGGAAAACTCTAACATGAGCACCCCCCCCTCCTCGGGGCCTTCCCTGCGCCGGGACTCTTAAGACCACACCGGGAAGCTCGCGGGCGAATTTTTAACGCGTTTCTCTCCCTTTCATTTGAAGTGGGAACACGAATAAGTAAAATGTAGGCACGATATCGATCCTCTTGCTCTTTTTAAATTTAACAATGAATAATGGCGGGCAGTATCAAGGGATAATCTGCCCCCTAAGTGCCAAAGCATTTACAAACCACTGCTGTAAGGATTGAGATGGGAAATTACTGCTTTCCCAGACTTCTCAGCACAGCAGTTGTGCTGGAGAGACCACGATAGGGTTTTATAAAGCTTCTTTTAAAGGAAGGCTAACTTCCACGAAGACACTAAGATGCCTGTGACTTTTTCACAGGCCAGCTGGCCGGTGAGCCTCAGTTTATAACAGCTGGTATCCACTTTTAGTCTAGAAGGGACAGACGTTTATTGTGAATTTGCCAGTGCCAGATCTTATGCTTGGCTTTTTACTGCATGCTGCCTTTAATTTTTACCATGATCTGAGGTAGGTGTTGTTATCTCTCTCTCTCTCTCTCTCTCTTTTTTTTAACAGAAAAAGACACTTAAACCTAGAGAGAGGAAATGACTGATTCAAGGTCACACAGTGTCCAGGATGGAATCCAGATCTTCTGATTTCTTTACTGGTGAGCACATTTTGCATATTTTTCTGTAAACTGGGGTTTTAGAATTTAAATTCTATTTTAAACGTTTAAGTGAGCTGTCATTTAAAGGAACCTCTCAGGTAACCTTTTGTTGTGTAATCAGCCCCTTTTTGTATCTGTTTGGGGAGTCCTGGTTTTTCCTGAGGGACACCTGTAATAGGCTCACGTGCTATTTTATGAGGTGTCTGGGTGAGTATAGGAAGGGGGAAGTGATTCAGCCCTGCCCAAAGCCTCAGGTATCTATTAGTCTGGGCTTGTCTGTGGCGTATTTGGCTCTGGGGGAGCAAACAGTTCTCTGAGTCACTTGCTTCCCTCAGCTACCCATGGGCTTGACTCCCACCTTCCCAAACCCAACGCACCAACCAGGTAAAAAAAAAATTATTTTACTCTGGTGCCAAGCCTGCATTTCTCTGCAAATACTGGCAGAGGGTCAGATAAGTCTGTGGCGCTTCAGTTTAATGTAACAGGTAGTTAGTGGACCAAGCAAGAAATATGTGCCTAAACAGGGCTTTACTTGTGTGGGTTTCAGAGACAGAAGAGCTTTTTGCCCTTAACTTACGTTAATATTACATATGAGATTTGCCAAAGTGCTTTCGCATTTTTATATATAGCTGTAAAAACAACTTTAATAGATAGGTACATAACAGCAACTATGACAACAATAGATAGCACTAAGTGATTACTATATGCTAGTCACTGATTAAGCCTTATTCTATGCATTAATTCAGTGGCTCTTACATTTTTAAAAGCAAACCAATGTAAGAAATAAATTTTACATCATGAATCAGAAATCTACGCACACATGTGACAGAAACAATATTTTTGCGAAACAGTACTTTACTACGTGCAGGGTACTCTGGTTTATATATAGAAAAGGGCACTTTATAACTAAAGTGATTAAAAATCCATTAGGAGATTGTGACCACTACACGCATTTAGTCCTTACAAAATCTCCTGAAATGGGTGATGGTGTTATTTTCATTTTATAGAGGCACAGAAGGGTGAAAGCATTTGTCCAAGGTTACATAGCTATTAAGTGGTAAAGCAAGGATTTGAATCTACGCAGTCTGAGTCCAGAGACTACGTATTTGATCACTAAGCTAGATGTGGTCTCTGTAGAGGGCCCTGTTTTGCAGGGAGACAGTATATTAGGGAATTAAAAATATAAATAAATGTTAAAAACTCAGAAGACAACAAAAGGACTAAGTTGCATATAATTAGGGAGTATCCTGATTCAAAGCATCATAGTCTTCTAATCTGTTATTTATTTTCCCTAAAGAAAATTTTATCCATCAGGTCTTTTTTTCCCACAACTGCCTTTTTTCTGCCTTAACTATTCCCTTGATTTCCTCTCACCTGAGTATTTCAACCAACATCCTCCTCAGTGAAGCTTTTCCTAGCTCCCCCAGCTCTTAGCCTCCCTCCTTCCCCCAGAGTAATTTAACCCCTCCCCTCATGGCCTACATTTGGCTGTTGATTAAATTGTAATGTGTCTTGGTGTTGATAATGTGTATGGGCCACAGGTGCCTTGGGTGATGCTGCAATCTGGCAGAGAGGGTGGTGGACTTTGGAATCTGAGGATCTGGGCTCTAGCCCCTGCTGTCCCACTGACTTCTCTCTGAGACTTCTACAATTCAGTTTATCTGTGGGCCTCATTTTTCGCATCTGTAAAACAAATGTAGTGATCTCTAAGGCCCTTTCTAGATCTGTGCAAGAAGTGGTAATATTTGATGACCTTGGTTATTTATCCCTGGAAGGGAGGGGTTTATGTAAATATTTTACTTTTGGTAAATTCTCCACTCCTTTCCTCAGACCTACAGTATCTTGTGGACATGTGAATGAATTCCACACAACTCGTTTTATAGATGAAGCCACGGAGATATGGAAGTCACTGCCCCACCCTTGGAGCCTTACACATGACTCTTCTCCCACTTGAGTGACACAGGTTTGTTAAGGGGTTTAACAAGGCTGGGAAGGTGAGTGAGGCTTAGACTTTGAAAGTTGAACCACAGGACTTATACCCCATTCGGAGGAGTAATTTTTGCTTCCTCTTACATTACATTGGTATGTTATGTAAAGCCTTTCAAAGTGATTTTACATTGCTTGTTTAATCATCACAGACAGTAGGATGTTGTTATGCCAATTTTACAGAAGAGCCATCTTTGGATCAGAGTAGTGAAGTTGCTTGTTCAAGTTTACACAGCTTGTTAGGACCTAAATTGGGCCTCTTGACCTCTAGTTATAGATGTTCCTTTCCTTGGCTTCACACTTGGATGCATGGGATAACTTTACCTTAAACTCGAAAAGCTTTACAGCCAGTCTTTATTTTTTCTGTTCCAGAACATCCAATCCACTTACCTTAGGCTCCTGACTCTTTTGGTTTAAGAGACTGTCTTCTCTCTAGTTCTCTAATGTTTACAATTATGAGTATAGGAAGGGGTGGAAATGTTTTCTTAATGAGATTCTTAAGTTCCTTGGTGGCAGGGACTTTTCTTTTCCCTAAACTGCCTGGCCTAACAACTATACTTATAGTGTGTATTAGTACATTTTTGTTGCTTATAACAAAATACACGGAACTGGGTAATTATAAAGAAAGTGAAATTTATTGCTTATAGTTTATGAGGCTGGGAAGTCCAAAGTCCATCTGGTGGTGGTGACAGTGACCCAGGGGGTTTCACATTGCAAGATGGTGGAAGCAGAGAGAGTCGAAAGAGAGAAAGAAAGATTCTTCTTTTAAAGCCCTCAGAACCATGCCCCAACCACCATTTTTAATCCATTCACATTCAGTATAGCACGGTCCTATAATTTAATCATCCCTTCAAGGCTGCACCTTTCAATTACCATAATAGGTTTTCCCATCCTCTTAACAGTCACAGTGGGGGCTAAGTTTCTAATACATAAAATTTGAGAGACAATTCAAGCCTCAATGAGTTTTGGGGGGACATAATTCAATCCACTACACAGCTATTTAAAATTGCCCTGCCAACATGGCAGTATTTTTTAAAAAACATGTTTTTCTCTCTCTCCCTTCAGATTTATCCTCCTGTTTCTCTTTTATTTAAAATAATAGTAAATTGAGAAGGCCTTTCCCCTGTTATTTCCTAGGCTACTATAGTCTAGAAACATATCTTACCTGTTTTGTAGATAGTAACAATTTAATCTCATGTGCTGGTGCTCCTGCACTGCTGTTATGAGGTCACTCCTTGGTTCCCTGAGAAACTTAAGAAATATGTGGGTGTATAGTTTATGTTAGTTTGCAGAAGTGACTAGGAGATACGGTAACATCCTTGGCTTACGTTCTCTCAATTGGGCAAAGCAGTGCCTGTGTATTCTCTAATGTACCTCTGCTTGAAATAAGGCATGGGGAAGGGATTACAGAGAAAAGTTAAGGGGAAAAATGAGAACAGAGTGCAAATACAAAGTACGGAAAGCGAGGAAGGAAAAAAGTAAGAAAAGGAAAAAGATAAGAGAATAGGTTAGAAGGCATCAGTACAGGATAGGTGGAAGGGAGGTGAAGGGAATAATCCACAGGTCCATTAAGCCCCTCGTGGTGTGAGAAACACAGGCGGCTGTCTTGTAGGAAGGAAAAGCAGCTGGTGTAACTCCCAACTGAGCTGATCTTGGGTAGCACGTACTTTCCTTTCTTATCCTCTATTTCCAGTATCAGGTAGGGGAAATTTCTTTTTTCTTCTATCAGCTGGGGTTGTGATCAGATGCCAGTAATTTTGATATTATCCTCAGTTCAGTTGGCTTATCAAGGAAAATGTATTACAAAAATCACTGAAGGTATTCCAGGTCAAATTTCATTTTATTCATTCATTCAGCAAGTAATTATTAGTTGATATGTCCCAGACACTGAGGACATAAAAATGAATGAGATCCTGTTCTTTTTTTGGGGGGGAGGCTGGCTGATAGGGGATCTGAACCCTGGACCCTTATGTTATCAACACCATGTTCTAACCAACTGAGCAAACCAGCCAGCCCGAGATCCTGTTCTTGCTCTCAAGATGTTTATGGTCTGGAGAGGGAGACAGACAAGTAACACAGTACAGTGTGTTAAGTATTAGCATATTAGCAGAGAGTGATACGAGAGCACAGAGGAGGGACCCTTGATACAGCCTTGGAGGGGATCTGGGAAGGTTGTCTAGATAAGTTGGCATCCAGGCTGAGTCCTAAATTAGCAGATTGCAAAGTAGAGGACAGGGAAGGGTATTCTAGGCAGAGCAGAGAAAGCAAAGGCCCAAAGGCAGGGAGAGCACAGTCCATTCAGAAGTTGTAGGCATTTCAGGAAGATATGAAGAATGTTTGCATTATCCAACTTTTGGTGATTGTTCTACTGTTTTACTAGTGTGGGTTATTAAGACTTGACTATGCTTGCTGGAGCACAGAACATTAAAGGCTACTTATTTTATAGCAGTAATTCTATTTTAAGATGAAAACACCAGAAATTGTATTTCATGTCTAGAGATTCCCAGGAGAAAATGTAAATTACCACAGCCTTTGAATTAGCAAATGATTGGTAATCCTCTGTCCAGTAAAAGAAAGAAGGTGCAGTGTGCAGCATGTTCCTTTCTCATCCAACTTTGGGATCTGATTGTGTTCAGCTTTGTTTTTAATTAGGTGTGTGGGGGTGAAATTTAGGGTCCTTGTTTAGCTGGTTAGGATATTTGAGTTAGGAGGAGGGAGGAGTTCAAGAATAGTTGCTACTTTATGGCAGAACAAAAGAAATACATTTAAAACGTTCATTTCTCTGATCTTACCTACAGAGCAAAAGCAAGACATAGTCAGGGACTTTGTTTCAGAAAGACAGTTATTTTAACTTGACAAAGCATTTATTTAACATTATTCACTGTAAAATCTATTGTGTACAGATTAAGAGCATTGATTTTTTTTTTTAAACCCTTGACCTTGGTGTTATCAATATTTTTTGTCTTTTGAGGCATAGATATAGCTGCATTAAACAGAAAACCTTATGTGTATTCATTGGACAACACTGGGATTTTACCTGGATTAATAGAGGAAAAAAGTGGTATGTGGGGAGTAGGAAAGAACAAGCTTAGAAAATAGCATATAGATTCAGTGATCATTTTCAGGGGTCAGCCATTTTTCTTGGCCTCACTGTGGCAATTGATATTCCCTCCTTGCACACTATCTTCACTTTGGCTTCTAGGATGCCACTCCCTTGATTCTCCTCCTACCTCACTGGCCCCTCCTTCTCAACCTTTCTTGTTTGTTTTTTCTTTTTCTTTTTTTTTTTTTTTTTTTAAAAAGATGACCAGTAAGGGGATCTTAACCCTTGACTTGGTGTTGTCAGCACCACGCTCAGCCATTGAGCCAACCGGCCATCTCTATACTATATAGGATCCGAACCCATGGCCTTGGTGTTATCAGCACTGCACTCTCCCGAGTGAGCCACGGGCCGGCCCATTGTTTGTTTTTTCTGATTCATCTCCTCAACCTCCAATGATAGAATACTCAGAGCAGTTCTTAGATACCTTCTCTGTCTACACTCATTTCTTAGGTGCTCTCTTTCAAGACTTTACCATATATCCCCTGACAGTTCTTGAGTTTATATTACTATCTTGAACGT
Organism: Cynocephalus volans; assembly: GCF_027409185.1. Classification (NCBI taxonomy): domain Eukaryota; kingdom Metazoa; phylum Chordata; class Mammalia; order Dermoptera; family Cynocephalidae; genus Cynocephalus; species Cynocephalus volans. Next base: position 66,661,270 of record NC_084473.1, on the reverse strand, counting down.
CTTCCCCTGAACTCAAGACTCTTATATGCAGCTGTCTATTGGATACCTCCACTTGGGTATCTAATAGCTTCTTGAACTTATTAAAGAACCTAACTGCAGAATTTCTCTCAAACCTTCATCTCTGGCTGTTCCTCCCCATCTTAGTTTCATTTATATTGAATATATACACGAGTCTCCCCTGATTCTGTTCTTTCTCTTACTCTCCTCATCCAGTCCGCCATCAGGTCCTGTCAGCTCCATCTTATAATATATCCAGTGTTTGAACACTTATTACCATGTGCCCTGTTGGAATAGTCTTCTAAATGGTCTTCCTCCTTTTGCTTTTGGTCCCCTCAGTCTAATCTTAACAGTGACCAGAGTAATCCTTTTAAATGTACGTCAGATCATGCCACTTCTCTGCTGAAAACTGTCCACTTTCTCCCAGCTGCTCTAACTTCTTCCCTACCACTTCCCCTTGTGCTCTAGCCACACTGGTCTCTTTGCATTTGCTCCAACACGCTGGGCCTTGGGGCCTGTGTAGCTGTGTTTTCCGCCTAGAACACTGTTCTTTAAGATGTCAGTATAGCCTCCTCCCTTACCTTGTTCAGATTTCTGCTCATCTGTCACCTAATTAGTGAAGTATTTCTTAACCATCCTTTTTAAAGTAAAAGCTGTCTCCCTACTCTCTGCCTTCTCTGTCTCCCTTCCCTGCTTTGTTTTTCTCCATAGCACTTATTGCTATTTGACATACTATTTTTTTGGGGGGGGGGTAGGGGGCACAGGGATCTTGGCTGGTACAGGGCTCTGAATCCTTCACGTTGGTGTTAACAACATTGCACTCTAACCAAGTGAACTAACCGGGCAGCCCTGGACATGCTATTTAATTATTCATTCATTTATTAATTGTTTAACTAGTACTTACTGAATGCTGCCTACTGTATGCCAGAGACTGTTCTAGGGACTCTCTGCCATAGTTTACTATTTGTAACCCCCTACTATAATGTAAATTTCATGGTTAGGGCTTTGTTATGCTCATTGCTATATCCCTGTGTCCTAGAACAGTGCTAATACATAGGAGTTGAATGAATAAATTTATTCAATTTTTAAACAAAAATATATTGAATATGTAGAGGGTTGTGTGCCACATAATGAGGGGAAGATCTGTGTGAATAAGATATCGTTCCTGCCCTCAACCTGCTCAAGAGTCTAAAAAATGCTTATTTTGATCTGAAAAGTGCTGTGCTCTCTAGCAGGATAAAGTGCTACTTCATTCTGGAATTGAGGAGATGAGAACTGGTTTGCAGGGGTGTGGATATCATCAGAGACCAAGTCCTCCTTTATCAGGCTATCAATAATTTGCACTCTTTTTGGGAGGGCAGGATTGATGATAGCTCACTATTGCTACCTTAATAGGTTACAGTGCATGTTTGGTCTTACCTTGTTAGAGCAGTTATGGCCTTTTCAAGAGTTTCTTTAAAATCCTGTTTTAAGTCTTGGTTCTTTTTAGGAACCTTCTGGGCACTGTCTAACACAGCCACCTACTCACAGGGTAAGTGAAAGAGTTCGCCAACTTTACCTTCCTCCATATCTGAAAGTTCTTTTCCAGTAACCCTGGCCATCCACTTACTTGTGTGGCCTTGAACCAACCTCAGTTTCAGCACCTGTCAGATGGAGATAAGGACAAATGACACTAGTCTTGTGAGGATTAAATGACTAATAAATACATCAGTTTTGTGAACAGGAGAGTGGAAAGGAGAAAGGGAATAGAGACTGACAATTTCTTTTTTAAATAAGTACTGTGTATCTCTGCTCTTTTTTTTTTTTTTTTTTTTTAAAAGATGACCGGTAAGGGGATCTTAACCCTTGACTTGGTGTTGTGAGCACCACGCTCAGCCATTGAGCGAACCGGCCATCCGTATATGGGATCCGAACCCGGGGCCTTGGTGTTCTCAGCACCGCACTCTCCCGAGTGAGCCACGGGCCGGCCCTCTCTGCTCTATTTTGAAACAAAGTTTATAAAATAAGTGTATGTTTTCTTTTCTAATGAGAGTAATAAAGATTTAATTATTTAAAACAAAGATTTTTGTGTATTGCTTTCTATAGAGTAACAAGTTTCTAATAAATACTTCTCTGTCTCTCTACCCAGGTACTTACCTCTAAACAAGGGTACTTTAAAAAGTTCATGGAAAGATTCATATTATCTTTTAATTCTATTTTTCCACAAACTTTTGAAGCACCCTCGTATTACCTGAGGGAAATGAAATCCTAGAACCCCACCCCAAGCTACCCAGTGAGCTGGTAGCTAGGTAGAAAAACAACCCTTTCCTTTTAGATGAAATTGGAACTAGGAGGTAGTAGTCTTTGGGAGAGGTTCAAAGAGATGGAGGAGGAGGAGGAGGGTAACAGCAATAAAAGTAATGGCTAACTTTGATGAACCAGGCACTGTGCTAAGCACTTCATGTGGATTGTTTTAACAGCATAACAACCAGATGATATTGGTACTATAAGAAGCAGAGCAGTGTAGGAGTATGGAGTATAGACTCTGGGGTCAGACTTCCTATACTCACATATCAGCTTTGCCAATAAATGACTCTGGTGGCCTTGAACAAGAAAACTGTGCCTCATTTTCCTCATCCGTATCTGGAAAATGAGGGTAATAATAGTACCTGCTTTGTAAGGTTGTGATGGTTAAATTACAAAAGTCAGGTAAAGTGCTTAGCATAGTGCTTGGTACATAGAAAGTGCTTACCCAATGTCAGCTGTTACCATAATTAAAATAGTTGTTATCCTCATTTAGTAGATGGAGAAACAGCTTAGATATAGGTAAAGTAATTTGCCTAAGTCACACAGCATATTAATGATGGAACCAGAGTTTGTATCCAGGCAAACTCCAGACCTTTTGCTCTTAACCATTACCCTGCATCACCTTAATAGGTTGAGGGGAAGAGACTGGACAAGAACTCCATCTTGTTGAACTTGAGATGAGGTAGGTGTAAAGTTTGGGCTTGGGTTCTGACCTACCTAACCTTCATTTGTGATCTTAAGCATCTTATCACCATAGTGTGTGCCTTGATTATTCTCTTGAATTGATTCTTCCCTAGATGAAAAGAAATGAGTGATAGTTAAGTTATGGTCTTTCCTCCTAAGGGATTGGGAGTTCCCTAGGCCAGGAAATGGAGCTAAATAACCATATCTGTCTCAGTACTCTTTGGACCAAGTGTAGGAACTTGTCTGGACTCTCTTCTTCATACAGCTGGTAATGATAAGAAGCAGAACAGTATATACATTAAGAACTTTCTGTGTACTATGTACTTTACATGGATTATCTCATTTAATGCTTAAAATAACCTTATATGTAGGCACTTTTATCCCTATTTTATAGAGTTGAAGAGAAGTTATGAAACTTACTTAAAGTCACATGGTTAATAAATGGTAGAACTGGGATTTGAATAAGGCAGTCTGGCTCCAGAGTCCATGCTCTTAATCTCTGCACTCTACTCTACTCTTCTAGTCTTCTCTTACCTTTGGAAAGTAGTTAGTGTGGGCAGTGTCGTTTAAGAGGTAATAGGCCAGTTCTGTTTTTCCATTTGAAAAATGGGAAGATATTGACGGACCAGGAATGAGGAGGCCTGTGATCTTGTCTTGACCCTGTCACCAGCTTGTCATGTCCAGGACTTCACTTTTCTTAGCTTTGTTGTCTTCATTCATTAAACAAAGGGGTTGCTCTAGTTGCTCTTTGAGGTCTTTTGGAACTCTGATGTTCTGTGATTAATCATAGGAAGTAAGCAGAGTAACACCTATTCAGCTCCTTGAATTTGGGGCGGTGGTATTTTATGAATTCTTAGTGAGTCTGCTTTGTGCACTGAAGATGCCAGATTCCAGAGAAAGAGATGAACTGTTCACCTCCTTGAAGATGGTAGGTCTGAGCTCTTTAGTGAGACTGGTTGCCAAGGAAACTCAGCCTCTGGCCCAGCAACAGCCAGGAATGCTTTGGTTGAGGCTTGAGTACAGATAACTAAAACAAGCACCACATTTAGGTTTCGTTCCCTGTGTCCCCAACCACCACCCCCACTTCCCTTTCCTTTTCAAGATGCTAGTTTTGAACACTGTCATGTGTTAGGCACTCTTTTAAGTACTTAACAGAGTATATCATATTATTTAATATTCATGGTAATCTTACAAGATAGGTACTAACATTCTAAATTTATAGATAATGAAACTGAGGCAAGTAGCGTTAAATAACTTGTCCACATTTACTCAAGTAGGTGAAAGTAGTATCAAATCTATGCTTTATTTTTTTTTCCCCAAACCTATGCTTTTAGCCACTAGGTTGTACTGCCTTGTTATATCTTTAAAAAAAAGAAAGGAAGAGGATTCTTTAGTTATTTATTAGTGGCTTTTGTTTGTTTGTTTTTGTTTTATTTAGATTGATAGACTCTTGGAGCTGGAAAGAGCCTTTGAGGTAGTTTAATGCAATCTCCTTTTGTTTCCAGTCTGCCATCCATTTACAGGAATGCTTTCTATCGTCCCCTTAACAGAAGATCATCCAAGTTCTCTTTGAATACTCCTATTGATGGGGGAGCTCATTACTTCTTGAGAACATTATTATATTGTTGAATAGCTCTCATTGGTAGAAAATTATTTCTTGTTTTGAATTGGAATACAATTGAGACTTCTCGTTAGTTTTAGGCCAATCCCCTGGAACCATGCAGGAAAAATCGTCGTATAATCCATCTTCCATAATTTTGTAAACCTGTGGACAGTCTTTCTATTTATAAGGCATATTTACAGTTTTCTAATAGCATGTAAACTTGCTTTTGATTCAGATCTTTTAATGCAAAAGCAGTCCCTACCTCTCCCTATTTTGCAAATACAGCCTACCAAATCTGTGCTTCACTTTTTGTGATTATTTAGGCACAAAGTGGGCTTTTCCCACATACTTGGAGAATGAATGGATGGTGAGCTGTGTTTTGAAATTTGCATGAGTCTGGAGGGTTTTACAGTCTCCTAATCTCGTAATCTCTAGAATGCAGGCTGCTGCCCTGCACATACCATCAGAGCTCACAAAATGGCTGGGAGTTTATCCGGGCACTTGATGAACTGCATTTACTTCATCCCGCCACTAGGTGATGAGCAACTCACAAACCCAAACTGCCAGGGACTGTGTACAGTATAGTTATTGTCTGTATTTGGAAAGAACATCAGAAGTCATTGGTTCAACCTCATTAAAAGGTTTTTGGTGGGTGGGAGTGGAGCATATGCTTCTTGTATACTTTGTCTTTCCTGGCTGTGTTCCAATTTTAAATATTAAGTTGGCTGGGATGTTTCTTTGAGTGATTTAATGCATGATACTTTCAGAGTCTTTATATGTCCAATTTTCTTTTAACCTACGTGTATGAATGATGTCTTGGTCGGGTTTAGGATTCTTGAATATTAGTCCTGGTATCTACAGAGTCTGTAAGCAGCTTTCCACTGTCTTGTGTTTTTGGTGATATGGATGAGAAGTCCAGTACCAATAGGATTCTTTTTCCTTTGTGAGTAATAACCTGTTCTCTCTTTCGGGAAGTTTGTGAATTTTTAATTATGCTTAGAGTTTCATCATGATGTGCTGAGATGTGTATCTTTTAAAAATAACCCTTCTTGGCACTCAAGGCTTTTAGACTTAAAAACTTATCTTTTCTCAGTTCAAGGAGAACTTATTGTTTCCCTTCTTTCTGTTTCTTCTAACTTCCTTACTTTACAGATTAGGAAACTGAAACTGAACCCAGAAAGTGAAATGACTTGCTCAAGGTCATATAGCTGGTTACAAATGAAGCTCAAGCAAATAACCTGACTCCTTTGATGAACTAGACTTTTATTGAATTGAATATTGTTCCAGTGAGAGGGCCATTATGAATAACTTGGAAATTTTTTAGTGAGACAGGAATTTTGCCAATGGCTCATGGGGAGATGAAGGCCGAAGAGGTGAGAAAATTCAGTATGATTAAAATATGGCTTTTTTGAGGCTGGCCAGTTAGCTCACTTAGAGTGCAGTGTTATAAAACCAAAGTCAAGGATTCAGATCTCCTTATTGTCCAGTCGCCAAAAAAAAAAAAAAAAAAAAAAAGGCCTGTTTGAAGGACTAAAGAATTCACAAGTCCCCTGGTATCCCAGTTATTGGAGCTAGCCTAAAGCTCTAAAACTTAATAAAACAAGGAAGTTGCTTGAGCACTTGAAGAGTTAAATATTTAGTAGTCAGGAGTTGGATAAGTGTGGTCGTGCCTTGTTATAAATATTGTAAAACATAAATGGCATATGAAGGCTTGGAGACAGACATCATAAACCGTGTCTTATCAGTGGTCTGGTTTCTGTTTTGATTTACAGCTTGGGACACTTTTCTGTTGGGAATCACCTGCTCCTGGCTCTGTTGATCTTTGGATTTCCCCACCCCTTCAGTTCCTTTCAGTTTTGAAATGAAACCTACCCCAGAGGGCGACGTCAGGTATCGTCAGGTATCGAGAGGACTTTGACAGCTCACACTGGGTTGTTTTTTTTCCAGAGCTGTCTGGTATGTGACTTTGTGAGGTGTGAGGCTCAGCAAGCTGTTATACAGAATAATTGATGGTGAATCAGCTGTTGGGTAAGGTGTGGGCAGTGTCATTTCTGTGGGTAACCAGGAAAACATGACCAGATACATTGTCTTTCACCCACAGAAAGTTGAAAGTTAAGAGCACAAATCGCCAGAGAACTGTCCATGACCTCTCTGCCTTTGGTTTGGTGAAGAAGGAAAGGTTTTATTTCAGCTTCTAATCTCCTAATTTATAGAACCTCCTCACCTCTTTTCTGTTTCTAGCCTCCTGCTGCTGTTCCAGCTACTGAACATCTGTACTGTGCCTCATGGAATTGCTGCTTTGTGAAGTGACTCCTCTAGATGCCCTTAGACATCCTCCACCCCACGCAGACTTCACACAATACAGCTTGCCCTCCTCCTTTTGCTGTAAACCTGGCTTCTACCAGATTACTTCACTTGGAATTTTTACAAGTGGGACTAGCTCTTTTTTCATCTCACCCCATACTACTTCCCCCTTGACTTTGACTATCTCCCAGCCCCATTCCTCAACACTCCAGGGCTTCTTTGAGACCTTCAAATATCTTTTTCTCTTTGAGATTTCTATTGGCCGGCAAGGCCACCTGATCCCTGTCCTTTAAGCTGGCATCTATACTCATTTTCTCCATGTTTGTTTAAGACTTCAGTGTCTGACCTCCCCTCCTGGGGCTGTAGCCCAGGCTCAGGGATTGGGGACCAGCGCTAGCCTGGAGCCAGGGATTCAGGATAGAGTGTGGAATTGGGGGCCTGGTGTGAAAATTTTAGATGTGGGAAAATGGGAAGCCAGAAGATGTGAACACCAAGGCCAGTGGAGGTTGGGAGGGACAGAGAAAATTTGGTATCTGAAGCAAAAGATGTCTTTTGTAGGTTCCCTCTTCTGTCCATTCATTTTTTTTGTTTTGTCTTTTTTGTGACCGGTAAGGGGATTGCAACCCTTGGCTTGGTGTCGCCCGCACCACGCTCAGCCAGTGAGCGCACTGGCCATCCCTGTATAGGATCCGAACCCGTGGTGGGAGCGCCGCCGTGCACCCAAGCACTGCACTCTCCCGAGTGCGCCATGGGGCCGGCCCTGTCCATTCTTTTTTGAAAAATTATTTTTTAATTTACATAGAATATAGTAAATAATTTTTAAAATAATCATTACACAGTAAATCATTTTTTAACTACTTATGCATCTACCCCCCCCATTTCGGTTGTTTCCGTATTCCCTAGAGGTAACATGTCAATGGTTGGAAATGTATATTCCAGACTTTTTTCTGTGTTTGCATACATTTGTATAAACCCAGAAAAAGTTAAAGTATTATTTTGTGTTTTATTTATTTACACAAATGGTATCACATTTTATGTATCATTCTGGTATTTCCTTCTTCAGTAATGTGCCTTGATAATATTCCATGCTAGTACATAAAGATATCTTATTTTTTTGACTGCTGTATAGTATTTCACTGAATGAATATGCTGTATTTTATTTAGTTATTCTCCTATCGAGAGACATTAAAGTATTTCCTGATTTTTTTTTTTAAGTTATAAATGATTCTGTTATATTTTAGATGTTAGCGTTCTGTTCCTAGGCTTTTTTTTTTTTCTTTCTGTTTTTTTCCTTGTGCTCTCCCTGGGTGATCTCAGCCTCTCTGACAGCTTTAGTTACCATCTACACATGGATGATTCCCAAATCTCCAGTCCAAATCTCTCTCCAGACTGGAATATCCACCTGCTCACATGGACAACTCCACTGGGATGTCTTGCAGACATGGCAAAATGAAGCCGCCCCCTGCTTTTACCCTCTTGCTCCTTCTGCAGTGCTCTTTCATACACATTGTAAGCAGCATGCAGTGGCTAAAGCCAAAAACCTAGTAGTGACTGGTTAATTCTCCTTTCCCTTCCCACAGCTGACAACCAATCATTAGGACCTGTCCTCACTACCTCCTCAATATTTCTTGAATCCAGTCACTTTCCTGCTTCATTACTACTACCCTGTACCTTTCCTAATTTATGAAAGAGTATTTATGAGGATTAAATGAATTAATATATGTCCAATGCTTAGAACAATAGATTGGCACCTACTATGTGCTATTTGAATGTTATCATCATCATCTTCATCTTAGTCTACATAATCTGCTCTCACCTCTGCCTCCAGTCTTGATTTTTATCCTCCCTTGCCTCCATTTCATTCTCCACACTGCAGCCAGAGTGATCTTTATAAAACCATGATGTCATTCCCCTGCTTAAAAAACCTTCACCAGGGGCTGGCCAGTTAGCTCAGGTGGTTGGAACACATACTTCTAACACCAGGGTTAAGGGTTCAGATCCGCATACTGGCCAGCCACCAAAAAAAAAAAAAAAAAAAAAACTTCGCCAATATTTCCATTGAGCTTTTGCATGTGGTGTTATCCCCATCTTGAATGCTCTTGTTGATCTTTGAATGACTGGTGTCCTTTTATCTGCTTTTAAATGTCATCTCTTCAGAGAGGTCTTCTCCAGACCACCTAATGATTCTAAACATATGCTGTCTATCACATCACCTTATTTTAATTATTCGCATAGCACTTGCCAGTATTTGATATTTTTCTGGTTTATTTGCATATTTGTTTATGGTCTTCTCCAATTAGAATGTAAATTCTCTGAGAACGAGGATATTGTATTTTATTCACTGTTGTTTTCCTAGTACCTGGCAGTACCTGGCACACTATAGGCACTCAATAAATATTTGTTAAGTGAATGATAAAACAGCTTCCTATGTCTTATAAGGCTGTTCTTGACCTCTCCAGCATCAGCTCTGTCAATATACTCTCTACCTTGGCCTCCCCATCCTCCAGCTCATCACATCTCTGTAGAAGTGCTTTCTTGTTGCATGGCCTTTTCATGTGCTGTTCCCTGTGCCTAGAACACTCTTCTTTAAATGCCCTGCCACTGCTTGGGTATCTCCTATTCATCCTTCAAGTTACAGCTTGGGTGTAACTTCACCTGACTAGCCTTCTTGATCCTACAACTCTGTGTGCATTGCCCTTTATGTTTTGTAATTATTTAGTTGTCTGTGTCCTTCTAGAGTGTAGGTCCTATGGGGCAAAGGCCTGTGTCTTACCATGAATTCTTAGTCATAGCTGATCAGCAGTGTCTTAGCTCAAAAGATCCTTTGAGGTGGGTTCTGGGGGTGGGTGGGGATGGAGTAGCAGGGATAGGCACCCAAGGGCTAGGAAGGTGTACGTTAGGATGGTCAGTTCACCTTGGCTCATTGTCATTTTCGTTATTCAGTCATCTTTGGTGACTCCAGTGTTTGCTGGGATGAACCGTCTAACATGCTTGAAATGAACCATCTAATACGGTTCTCTCTCCAAGCATGTTCATGAAACCAGGGTAAGCCTGACAGGGGACTTGCCCACGAAGGGGGCATGTGTGCTAAGGATAAAGGTAGAGGATCTGGGTAGGAAGATTGTCTACTCTGCGTGACTGAAGGCAGAATAGCTAAGAATGGAGTGAAATCCTAAGCAACGAAGGGAGCAAAAGGCCTGAGGGATAAGGTGAGGCAAGGTTGAAACAGGAAGCTGAATCATTAAGTCAGAAACCTAGAGAATTTGGATAGTGGGTGGAGTGCGAGAAGGGACAGGGCAAGTAGTTCAAGATTAGGGTCATAAGTAATCTTGGGGATTACTTAAAATATCTTTTAGCATTCTTACCTCTTTAGTCTGGAACCAGCTTTCAGATTATAGGAAGGATCAGACAATTGACATACAAGGGTTTGAGTGAGATTGCATTATTACTTTCTTTGTGTTTTGTGTGCTATTTACTTTAAAACCAAATCCCCAGAAATCCTACTTTACATTTTCTGTTCACGTCAATGTCTGCTGTCAAGAGCCTACCTTCCGTCCTTTTAAATATATCAGGTTCAACTAGCTTATCTTTGAAGCAGGTTTCCTATACAGAAGCCTAAAGCAGTGCTGGAGCTCCCTTCAGGTTGAGTGAAGGGAATGAGCACTTCTTCAGGCTACCTCCTCCCACTGAACAAGGCATAGGAGCTAGCTTCAGCAGCCTCAGGAGTTCAGGACTCTGCTCAGGCGCAGTGTGTGGAATTTCTCTCTGAATTTTGGGGAGGGACATGAGAGTATAGAATGTAGGTTGAGACTCTCCCAGTGAGGCATAGTAAGAAGTAGTGGAAGACTGGCTGGATGTACAGGAATGGTGGGATATGAGGATGTGTAGGAGTGGTTTTCAGGGCTTCTGACCTGAGTGGTCCTTAGGTTTATGGCAGGGCTGGGGGCACTGATGTGCCAACTGGAGAGTCTTAGTGAGAGTAGCCTTAGTCCTTAGAGGTGTTCTGTGTGTTTTTCTATGTAGCCTGGAGCTCTTCTGTAAGCTAAGCGGGGAATCATGAGGACAGAAACAGTACTTACTGAGGAAGCGTATATTCCCTTTGGAAAGTTGAAGTGATTATATGCATAGACTGAACAGTCTATGGCCGGTCATCTGGCCTCTGTGAGGTGAGGCACATGCACTCCCCTCCTAGGGCTCTGCTGGGAAAACCAACCTAAGAGAGCCAAAGCTCATGACCATTGTTAGTGATTTTCCCAAGTGCCCATTGTCTGCTTGCCCCCTTGTCTGCTTGCCCCCTCAGCTCTCTAAGCCATGTGTTCTGATGGCCTGCCTTCTATTTTCTGCTTTGGGGCCTTCAAATTCCATAATTCACTTAGACTTTTCTTTCTAGATTACTCACTCCACGCCCAGCTTGACTCTTTGGCTCTACATAGTCCCCTGATTTTGACATTGCCAGCAAGCTTCAAGTAAGGGCCTTGTTCCGTTAGCCCTGTTCCTAGAGCTATGGTTTTGAAGCTTTAATGCATCAGAATTACCCATGGGGGCTAGATACTTGTTTAAAATGGGGGTGGGGGGAGTGGATACTTGTTTAAAATGCAGATTCCTGGTCTCTACTCCTAGATATTCTGTCTGATCCAGTAGGTATGGGGTGGTAACCAGGAATCTGTAGTTTGATCAGCCTCCCAGGTGATTCTTACACCAGTCATCATTTGTAGACCATATTTAGAGAAACTTGGACTTAGAAGACTGCCAACTCTCTACCCCTGAAGGGGCAGGACCGGGATCAAGTCCTTTGCTTGGATCCTAAGATCCTAGGAATCTGTCTGTCACCTGTCGTACAACAGGGACAATGGATAACTGTCTCTCTGTACTGGTACCCCATGTTCTTGTTGCCACAGTAGGAGTGGAGCCCAGATGAGGTGGAGGGCTTTAATGACTCACCCAGGGCAGGTCAGTACCTTTGGGTCTTACAGGGGGCTTTGGCCTCAGACTCAGAAAGCAGGCTAGAATGTAGACCTTGAGAGCTACCAAGCACACTTCAGATTTGTTTCTGGGGTTCTTCTCATCTCTGTGTACATTGGGTATAGGCCTGTCTTAGTATTTGCCTTACTTATCTGGTCTCCAAGCTGTCCTCACTCCCTGTCTGACCATCCTCCACATTGCTTCTATTCGTCCTTCTATAACAACCCAATCTTGTCTTTCTTCTTTGAAAATACTCTCTTGCATTCCTATTACCTACATAAGCAAGTCCAAATGTGTCAGGTTGGAATAAACAGTCTTGCACAATTTGGTACAGATTGTGGCCTACAACGCCCTGTAATATCTGGTCCCTGCCTCTTTCTCAAGTTTCATCTCAGACCCCTTTCCTCCTTACTTACTGTAGGCACCCTCATCTGCTCACAGTTTCTTGACCTCTTTTCCAACTATCTCTGGCCTCCAGGGCCTTTGCAATGGCTGTATAGCCTCTGCCTGGAACACTCTTTACCCTGCTCTTCACCTCATTAACTATCCCTTGCCTTTAAGTGTCCATTAAGCATTATCTTCTCTTAGAAGTCTTTTCTGGCCACTTTATATAAAGAAACTATCTTCCCCCCCCCCCCCCATTTCTTTCTTTCTTTACCCATTTGCTTCCATTAGACCACTTACTGCTGTTTACCTTTTGGTCTTTCTCTCCCAGAAGATTATAGGGTCCATGAGGTCAGGGACCTTTTTGTTCATGGATATATCTTCAGTGCCTAGTATGTAGAGATACTCAATAAGCACTAATCTGCATTTTTATCTTGTCTGTATCTGTGTTGCTGCATTGAGACTTTGCACAACTCTTGCCCTTTGCCCATGCTTTTGTCTCTGTCAGAAACACCTTTTCTCTTGTCAACTTGTCAGATTCCTTCTTGTCCTTTGCCAGACTTGTTTAAGCATTTCTTTTACTTCCCCAGGCATTGCTGGTTCAACAGAAACAGTACTTTGTTCCTCTTGAATGGGCTTTTCATCATGTATTTTCATTTCACCTATGTAAGAGATAGATGAAATGACAGACCAGTTTCTGAGAGATGGATTAATTTGGAAATGGCAGAACTGATATTTGAACCCTGACACATCTGAGGAGCTGTCATTCTACCTCGCTGTGTGTCCTCTAAAAAACCATTTAGCAGACCCAGAGACACTGGGGTGAAAGAGGTACTTTTTTTAACTAGTGGGGTAATAAAACTATTTTTAAGGGCCGGCCCGTGGCTCTCTTGGGAGAGTGTGGTGTTGGTAACACCAAGGCCATGGGTTCGGATCCCTATGTAGGAAGGATAGCCAGTTAGCTCAGTTGGGAGAGTGTGGTGCTGACAACACCACGTCAAGGGTTAAGATCCCCTTACTGGTCATCTTTAAAAACAAAACAAAACTATTTAAAAAAAATTTTCCTCAGAGTTAAGTACAGTAAAATGTATACAATTGACAAGCCATTAATAAGGATGATAGAATAAGAGGTGACTATAGTGTTTGGATGATGATGTATATTTCGTGTATTTCCTTGATCATATCCTTGGTCACTCCTCATGACACAGACAAAGCCTACATATAACCTAGTAGAGATGAGCTGAGGTGAAACACTATTAAATTCAAACCAAAGCAAATATTAATCATAAACTCATAATTTCTTGGAGGATATAGAAAGTGAAATCTGGACATTTTTTGTTGAGGGGAAAATATGCAAAATTGGTATGCAAAACCTTTAATATATTTTGCTTAAAATACATCTTACTATATATTGATAAGGGATTACTTGAGTAAATTATAGTGGATATTGCCATATTATATAACTATTTAAAGAATGATACAGATAAACATAAACATACTGATAAGGAACAATCTCAGATTTATCATCAAGAGAAAACTAAAGAAGTGTGCAGAATAGTGTTTTTGGTTAGTGTGCTAGTGTTAGTATTTGTATGAATTTGTATGTTATATACCCAGACTATTTTTGGAAGTTTTTAATTTTTTTTTAATGCTGTGTTGCTGAATTTTTTACCATGTGTACATTGTCTTTTTAAAAAAAGAAAAAATGTTTAAGGAACACATAAAATTCACCATCTTAAGCATTTTTAAGTCTACCTTTTAGTAGTCTTAGGTATATTCACACTGTTGTGCAACAGATCTCCAGAGATTTTTCATCTTGCAAAAGTGAAACTCTATACCCATTTAACAACAACTCCCTTTCCCCCCTCTGCCACCCTTTTCCCTCCAGTAACCACTATTCTACTTTCTTTTTCTATGAATTTGACCACTTTAGATACCTCATGTAAGTAGAACTGGCTTTAATAATATTTGTTTTCTTGGAACTGGCTTACTTCACTTAGCGTAATGTTCTCAAGTTTCATCCAGGATTTCTTTCCTTTTTAAGGCTGAATAATATTCTGTCTTATGTATATACTAGTTTGTTTATCCATTCATCCATCAATACATTGCCTTTTATAATTTTTTTAAGGTACTTTGCTTTACTCTATAAATATGATCCTAAAAAGTTGGATATAAACATTGTGTGTATGTGTATATGTCTGTACATATGCAGCAGGGACAGGGATTGAGGTATGGTTAAATTGCATTTTTGTTAACTTTACAGGAAAGAGGAAACTCCTTTTTGTTTTATGAATGATCTCACTCTGTGTCCTGGATTTTTGTATTTGAGATTTTTCTTGAAATGAAACACATCTATATACTAAGAATGGAACAAAAAAGAAAGGGGGCTAGAGATTTGGTTGTGTTTGAAATTTAAGATACCTGGGTACATCAGGACATCCCACCATTTGTCTCACTTTACCCACCCCTCCATTTGTTTTACCAGCATCTATGTTCTTTTGTTCCATATGCTAAAAATCTTGGAGTCCTCTTTTTAATGACATGTTTCCTGTGTGTTGATTTTGTTTCCCCGAATGGAGTCAGTTCTTGAAGGCAGGAGGCATGTCTTATGATTATATCCTACAGTGACAATCTTGATAAGAGTTGCTTAATAAATACATATTCAGTGAAGATAAGAGGGAGGTGGGGGGGGAGAGAGAGAGAGAGAGAGAGAGAGAGAGAGAGAGAGAGAGAGAGAGAGAGAGAGAGAGAGAGAGAGAGAGAGAGTCACCTCTGCCCAAGAAGTGATTGCTTTTGTTTTTTTTCTAACTCATCTTGTACCCTACACCAGTACAGAATTTCTTCCACTTGCAGACTAAGTGTGTTGAGGACTTGGGGTGTGTGCCTGTGTGTGTATGTTCCCTGCTGAAAGCCCAGGAAAGAGAGCAGTGGTGGCCAGATTGCAGCCTGTAGGCTCTGGCCTGATAGTATGTAGAGAGACTTCTGTGTTACAGCCCTGAAGAGAATCTCAGATTTCTATCCTCCTCTTAATATCAAGTCTGGGTATTTAATTGTCAACAGGGAAGCTGGAATGGAATGTGCCTTAGGCTTCTTAAATTCAGTAGCATATAGTAGAAATATTTGATAGAAGTGATTTTGCTATTTTTGGTGATAATATATGAAAAACTTAACAGGACCTGGTATAAAGTAAGTGTCTAAGAAGGGACAGAGAAACTATGTGAGAAGTATTTTAAAACTATCAAATCTTTCCTTTAAGCCCCTTACCTCCATTCATGTACCACCATTCCTTGCCCCAAGCTAAAGATACAGGGGATAGCAACATGTATTCTACCTTTGGGAAATTGCCAATTCCTTGTTTATGGCTTTATGCTCAGGCAAGAAGTGTAATCTGCTCCCATATTTCTAAGAGCAGATACAAGTGTATCTGGGCCCTGTCCACCAGGTTACTCAAAACCTCACCCCAGACTGAAAGTGTTCCAATCAAACTAGCATGTCTGGTCACCCTAGGCAGCATTCTTGGTAGGGACCTAGTCTTGAGGATCTTAGTGGGGAAGTCTGTGAATCTTTAAGGTAGCTATGGCCAGGCAGTGGGTGTGTGGGGGAGTTGACCATGAGTTAACTTAGCTGGTGGGTGTAGGAATAGAGGAGGGGACAAGGTAAGGGGCAAAAAGGGTTTGGTTCTGTCATTTGTGCTCATAGAAAGATGAAGGCAGTTGTTTGTAAGGCGTAGATCTCTGGCCTGCCATAGCCTGTCACCTCCCTGTGATGAGTCAGTCTTGCTTCCACTGTCCCTGCAAGGCATCTTGGATTTAGTAGGGTATGAAATAGGGAATCTGAGTCAGGTAGCTTTGCTTCAAATCCTGTATCTCTGCAGGAGAGGAGTTGTGCCTCCCAGGACCTGTTTTCCATGTGCTGAAATAAGAGGAATCCTGGTCAGATCCCTTGGGCATTTCCCTCCATTCTTTTTTTTTTTTTTTTTTTTTTTAAATTTATTTATTTATTTATTTATTTATTTATTTATTTATTTATTTATTTATTTATTTATTTATTTATTTATTTATTTATTTATTTATTTATTTATTTATTTATTTATTTATTTAATTTATTTATTTAATTTATTTATATATATATATATATATATATATATATATATATATATATAGACTCCTTTATTTTTTAGTTAACTTCTTGCAACTTTTCTTCTTTCTTTTTTTTTTGTCTTTTTCGTGACCGGCACTCAGCCAGTGAGTGCACCGGCCACTCCTATATAGGATCCGAACCCGCAGTGGGAGTGTCGCAGCGCTCCCAGCGCCGCACTCTCCCCAGTGCGCCACGGGCTCGGCCCTCCATTCTTCTTTTTAAATTTTATTTATTTTTGGGTGGCTGGCTGGTATGGGGTTCTGAACCTTTGACCTTGGTTTTATAACACTGTGCTCTAACCAACTAACCTAACAGTCAGCCCCATCTTTTCAAAAAAATGTATTTATAATTTATTTTTTTGTGGCTGGCCCTTACAAAGATCAAACCTTAGACTTGATGTTATCATTATTAGCACCATGCTCTAACCAACTGAGCTAACTGGCAAGCCCCATCCTTTCTGTTTGTTTGTTTTTGGGGTTTTTTTTGACAGCTGTCTGGTAAGGGGATCTAAACCCTTCACCTTGGTATTATCAGCAGCACCCCTTCATCCTTCTTATGCCCTGTTTTCATCCTGTCACTGGCCTGGCTTCTGGAGAGAGGAGGGAAAGGGTGAGAGGATGAGGAAAATAAAGAACTTGAGGGGGTAGGTAGATTTGCTGTCCTTAAATTCTTTCTGGAACAGTGTAGGTGTGGGAAGGAGGATGAGTGAGGGAGTGGGAGAATAAACACACTGCCTGTGTCACTTGCCTGGCACTCAGCCTGGACCCTTGCTTGGTATTATTGATCTCTTTATGTGTTGTTTCTCTCTCCAAGTAGAGTATAAGCATGTACACGTGTGAAATTTTACATCAATGGAATTATACCTTAATGATACTGTTTTTTCCCCCTTAATACTGTTTTGTGATCTTTTTTCACTTGATTGAGTGTTGGAGAAATCTTTTCATAAATACAGAATAAATGGCAGAATTTAATGAGTGAATATATCATATACATTTTATTCTTTAATATTTAATCCATTTATCTTATCTGTCAGCAATGGGTTATCTCTGACCCCCCTTAAAATTGTATCAGTCCCCCTTTCTTCCCGATCTCTGTTCCCTCCTATATTTTTCTTTATAGCATTTAGCACCACCTGATATACTATATACTTTTCTCATTTATTTATTGCCTAACTCCCTCCATTAGGATGTAAGCTCTGTGAAAACAGGCATTTTTTTCTTTTTTATTCACTGCCCTATATATACCTGGTGTTTAGAATAGTTCCTGGTACACAGTTGAAATCAATAAATACTTGTTGAGTGTTGAACTTCTGGTGTATATATTGGGCTTTTTAATTGCAATATCTTGGCTATTATGAACATTCTGTAATAAACATCCTGGTATATGTGAGGGTACTTCAAAAAGTTTGTGGAAAAATAGAACTGAAGGTAATATGAACCTTTCCATGGACTTTTTGCACATCTTTGCATGCTTATTCACTATCTTTTTAGGATGAACTCCAAGAAATGGAATGGCTGAGTTAAAGGATTTGCACATTTAAAATGTCAATTCATGGAGCCAAACTACCTTTAAGAATGTAAACTTCTACCAACAGCACATAAAATTGCTTGTTTCCCCATGGTTTTAATAACATTGGGTATTGTGTTTTTCTTCTTTCCCATCTGACAGGTCTTGTAACACGGTGGTTAAGAATGTGACTTTGGAGCCAGCCTGCTGGGTTCTGAATTCTGACTCAGCTGTTTACTAACTATGTGACCTTGGGTGAGTCATTTACCTTCTCTGTCCCTCAGTTTCATCTTTGGTAAAGTAGGGGTAGTGATAGCACTTATTTTTTGGGTTATTATGAGGTGTCAGTCAGTTAATTCAAGTGAAATGCTTGGAATAGTAACTGAGACATAGCACTCAACAGTATGGTTTAATTTGCATTTCTTTGAATATTAAAGGTTGAACATCTTTTCAAAGGTATTTTGAACATTTTCATTTTTTCTTCGGATCATTTATTCATACACTTTGCACATTTTTCCAATAATACTTTCCTATTAATTTGTAATAATTAACGTATCAACTCATACATAATGCAGAATTGTTCCCAGTTTGTCATTTGTCTTCCAGTTTTGTTTATGCAGTTTTTTTCTGTCTGCAAGTTTTATATTTTTAGGTAGTCAGATCTTTTCCCTTATAGTTTTTTTCTGCTACTAGACCAATGTTTAGAAAATGCGTGCTTCCCCACCCCAAAATTATAAACATAGCTACTTGTTTAAGTACTCTGTGTTTGTGTTTTTAAATCTTTAAATTTACTCTTTAAACTTAAATCTTTGATCCATCTAGAATTTATTTCGATATGAAGAGAGCGGTTGGGATCTATCTTTATTTCTTTTCTTTCAATTTCTTTTTCATTTGGGTTGCTGTTTCTAACCTGTTTATTGAGGAAGGAGCAAGAACAGAAGCCTTTAATCTACTCTCTTTCCCTTTGAAAGTGGCTTCTTCTTTTGAATATCACATACTCAGAAATAGCAAATCTCCTTTCAGAGAATGGATTTAATATTTGGATGCTGCCAAAAGACATTTAGTTGTTAAACTGTGGGACGAATATGCCACATAAAGCAGTTTGGGGTCAGAACTTATGATCTGACTCTTAAGTGATGAGACTGCTGTCTTTCTGGTGCAGCTTCTTGGCTGGCTGTGGAGGCTCTTCCAAAGCGGATCTTAACAAGGGGACTGCTTTGAAGGGGCCATTGTTCATTTGGAATGATAAACTCTGTGTTGTTCAAAAAACAAATGAAGTGACTACAGTGGGTATTTCCTCACTGCAGCCTGGGGGTATTACTGGGGTATTGATGAGAGGTATTGAATGGTAATAAACCTGTTGTGCTCTAGCTGTCTGTCCTCATCAGCTCTTTTCAGAACTCTGGTTCCCTCCACTTTCTTGCCTATGACTCAAAATGGAGGAAGGATGATTCTTAATAACAGAGCACCCAATATTTCATTGGCAATTGCTACCTGCCAAAAATGATGAAGGGTAGCTAACTTTTACGTAGCACACATTATGTGCCAGGCACAGTCCTAAGCACCTTATAAACAGCGCCTTATTGGGTAGGCGTTCTGTACTGGGTTGAATAATATCCCCCAAGTTCATGTTCACCCAGAACTTATGAATGTGATCTTATTTAGAAATAGGGTCTTTGCAGATATAATCAAGTTAAGATGAAGTCCTGTTGGCAGGTCCTAATCTAGTGTCGAGTAAGAGAAAAAGACACACATAGAGGGAAGATGCCCACATGGTGATGGTGGCAGAAATTGGATTTATGCTGCCACATGCTAAAGAATGTCTCTAGCACTCTAAGAATTGCCAGCAACCACCAGAAGCTAGAAAAGTCAAGGAATGATTCTTCCCCAGAGCCTTCAAAGGGAGCATGGTCCTGCTGACACATTGACTTCAGACTTGTAGCCTCCAGAGCTGTGAATAAAATTCTGTTGTTTTAAGCCACCCAGTTTGTAGTAATTTGTTATGACAGCCCTAGGAAACTAATACACTCTCTTATCTTCATCTGTTTTCAGATAAAGGAAACTGAGGCCTAGAGCGGTCAAATACTTTGAGATCTCTGCAGGCCACTGCTCTTCTGGCTACGCACTGACTCTGTATCTCTTGCTGTTGAAGTTGTTGGCTGTCCACCTTCACCAAGGCCATCAGCTTCTGGCAGTGTGGGAGCTGAGCTGCTGGAATGCTTTTTCTAACAGCAGGCTGTAGCCTTTCCTCCATCCTTGCCCACTTCACACCACAAAGCAGGCACTCTTCTCAGGAGGCTACTGGCTGTAGCCTGACCGTTTCACCTGGTTGCTTCTCCAATTTCCCCAAACCCCTCTTTATTTTTCCTTTCCTACTCCTTTTTTATTTTTCTTTGCCATGCAATATCAGAGAAGTGTGGTGATAAGGTGGGGAGGATTGTCCAGCTTCCTCTGGCAGTTGTTTTTATGCTTTCTACTTCTGGTCTTCTGTACCTTCTAGAATTCCTGTCAGTAGACAACTCAAGTTTTGTGTTTTTCTTTGGAGCTTTCAGGATCTCACACATAGCCCATAGTTTATAGCTGTGAGCAGAGAAGGGGTGGTGTCATGGCAGCACTGGCTTTGAGGGCACCAATCGTCATGTTATTGATGAACTCAACCCACCACAGTGGCTCTCTCCCTTGCTGATGGAGTTTCGATGTGTTGTCCCCCCAAATCTCATGTGGAAGTCTGATCCCCAGTGTGGCAGTGTTGGAAACTGATTGAGTCATGGGGACAGGTCCCTCATGAATGGATTAATGCTCTCCTTGGGGGAGAGGGGATTAATGAGTGAGTTCTCATTCTATTAGTTCCCGCGAGAGCTCGTTGCTTAAAGGACCCTGGCACCTCCTCGCTCTCTCTTGCTTCCTCTCACTATGTGATCTGCTTGTACCCGCCAGCGGCCTGCCGCTTTCCGCTATGAGTAGAAGCAGCCTGAGGCCTGTGCCAGATGCAGCTGTCCCAGAATCGTAAGCCAAATAAACCTCCGTTCTTTATAAATTACCCAGTCTCAGGTATTTCTGTTATAGCAACACAAACGGACCAATACACTTGCCAAAGGGAGTGAGGGGATGAGAATATCATCCCACCAACTCATCTCCCTGAACAGCTCTTTGCCTGCCAGTGGCTGCTTCTGCTGGCATCCCTTGCTGGTGGTGGAATCTTGCCTGATTTCCAGTATAGACCTTTGGCTTTGGCTCTGGCTCTGACTCTTATTTTCAACTACTCTCACTAGACTGTGAGCTCCAGGAACATAGGAACCACATCTACTTTGTTTGTTGCTGTATCCCAGGACTGAGCAAAGGCCTGGCACTTACTGGCCCCTCAAGAAATGTTTGTTGAATAAACAATAAAAAGAGAGAGAAAGAAACAACAATCACAATAATACGTTGAACTTTTAGAAGGAGAGAACAGAACTGTGGTTACTAGATGTGAAAAGGGGAGAAAAAGCGTGGTTAATGAGAAATTGGTTAATGGACACAAAGAATGATTATGTATTGTAATTATGAAGAAGCTAACTATCCTGATTTGACCATCACACATTGTACACAACTATTGATAGTCAACTTTGTACCCCACAAATATGTATAGTCAATTATGCTTCAATAAAAAATAAATTAGAAAAAAAAAGTTTGAATGAAGAAATGAATATTGACCTTGAAGCTGCAAACTCTTTGTTTCCTTTTCTTCTTCTTGAAGCCAAGGACCAGATTAAGAACTTTAAATAGAGTCCCAAGCAATAGAAAGGTTATGGTGTCCCTCATACTTTCAGCCCTTAGTGTGTCTTTCAAAAACAGTATATATGAAAAATAAGCATAAAGAAATTTTAGCAAAGTTTAAGGAAAGTGCAGCAAAATTCTTATTTTTACAATAGTGACTACTTTGATAAATATAAAATAATTTAAATTATTTTTTATTGTTGGCTCTCCTTAGCCAGTTCCCTAAATACATGCTGTTGGGTAATCCTGCTTGGAACAGTCCCTCCCTTCCCCTAAACTTCACCTTCAGTTCCTCTTTGCACTACCTACTGAAGCTGCTAGCCAGCCTTTTCCACCTGTCCTCCCCCCACCCCCCTATGTCCCCCACCACAGGTGTCTGGCTCCTGTGATCCCAGCTTGGGCTAGTGTCCCTAGCACCCTGGGGGCCTGTCAGGAAAGTCAAGCAGAATGTACACACTGCTAAAGAGTACCTCATAATGAGAATTCCCATGCTGAATTGTGATTTATAGGCAGCATAGCAAATTGTGGCAGGTGATTACACTTAAGCTTATTTTAGCCATAATAATCTACTTTTGGGATCCTGTATGTGGAAAGCCTAGAAATTTCTCTGTGGTCCTCCTTCCTGAGTCACTGAGAGAGAAGTCCCACTGGCCGCAGGACCATTCTGCCTCCTGTATTAATCTGGGCCTTGTTGAGACAATTCAGAGAAGAAAGGTATGGTGATGGAAGTAGGGCCCAGGCTTCCCACTGTTCCAAGGCAGTGACCATAGTCAAATCCTGTTGCTTTATTCCAAAGAGTTTAAAATAGTGTTGGAAACCTCCTAGGAAAAAAGTATCACCATAACTTCCTGGCTAAGGAAGTGTGCTGGCTAGTACAGGAGTGGTAGCTAAGGCTCCTAAGTTCTATTCTGGACCTGTTGATTTGAGGTGTGATTTTCAGTAACCTGAGCTGACATTTCGTAGCTTGATTGATTTCTCATCTTCAGCACAGAGAGTAATAGAGTCTGTGCTCACAGGGAAACTCTGGTCGCCTGTCTTCTAGGACAGCCTCATTAAACCTTTAATTTGAATTTCCTGGCTCCTTTTTTTTTAAAATTTAATTTTTAATTGACAAGTAATTATGTATGTGGGGTACAATGTGATGTTTTGATGAATGTATACTAGATTTAGATAGATACGTATGATAAGGCAAATATCTGAGAAAGGATTCTTTAGTTGGACTACTGGGTAGCCATTTAGAAAAAAAAAATCAAGTGAGATTCTTAATCCATTCACCAAAATAAACTCCCAACTTGACTCAACTTGATTAAAAAAGATGGACATAGTAAATCACAAGAGTAGGTAAATCTGGAAATGTAAAAAGTTTAGAACTATAATAAATGTTTTTAAAAAGCCGTAAGTAGGGCCGAGCCCGTGGCGCACTCGGGAGAGTGCGGTGCTAGGAGTGCAGCGATGCTCCCGCCGCGGGTTCGGATCCTATATAGGAATGGCCGGTGCACTCACTGGCTGAGTGCCGGGCACGAAAAAGACAGAAAAGAAAAAAAAAAAAACATAAGTATACAAAAAATAATTCACATCAGTTATAATAAAACAGCGTACTGTAAAAACTGTATAAAGATGTTATGTAAACTTATAAGAAATTCTGAAGAATAACAAGGTATAAACAAACCACTCAGGAAAAAAAACTTCATCTAATAAACAATATGAACAGTAGAGGAAAAATGGTCATCCTTCTTATCCAGGCTCCTTTTTTAAAGAAACACCCCCACAGAGTTAATATAGGATACCCAGCAATATTGTTCATGTTTTCCTTGAATTCATTTAATCAGAATTACTTTAACGGTGTGATTAGATCAGTTATTTTAAGGGATGGGAACTTTGATAGGGTTTAGGAAAGGAAGGGAAGGTTTGTGTGGGGCACACTCCTTGGCTTTGGAAGGCCAGAGGATAGCTTGAGGGTACCAGGTGGGGAAGAACAGAAAGTCACATCCATTGAGAGCAAGGCATGTATTAAATGTTTTTTCTATATTTTCTTATTTAATTATAATACAAACCAATAAAGAATCATCCCCATTTTTGCACACAGGCAAGCTGAAAGTCAAAGAAGTTATGTAACTTGCCCAAGGTCACACAACTAATAAAAGGCTGAGCTAGGATTTATTTCTCCTCAGGTCTATCCAACTCCAAAGCCTATGCTGTTTTCACAGAGCTTCTCTATCTCTGGTGAGTTTTAGGAAAGGAGGGTGGGGTAAAGAAGGGAACCTGGGGAGATGCCATCTTTCTCTACCTTACAATTTTGCTTGTTGTGATGTGTTTAGCCAGAGCATCCTGTTTATAGAATACTAGGTTCTATGTATAGAGAGATGCTGCAACAACCTACATGGGAAAGATACAAATTGGCTCAAGGGGAGGATTAAAAACCTTTGTTCTTTACTTCTAGGTGTTCATTGCAGTAGATCCCACAAGTGTCAAAACACCATCGGTAACTGGTTTGCTGTTTAAGTGGCTTTGTCCTATCATCCACATAAAATCTGTTGATGTGTCCCAAGGAGTAAGCCCTGGTGAGGGCAGAGGTGAGGGTGTGGTGTGCCCTCATTGCATGTACTGAGTTGGAGCCACCTGCTGTGTGACTATTACAGTGAATTATTTCTGAGTAAATAAGAGATGTCTCTCTTTTGCCTTTCCAAAGGAGACCAGATGGCAGTGGGTGCTGGCACAGATCCAGGGGATCCTGTGCTCTGGGCTAGCAGAGGAGACAGCTTGAGGGTATTAGGTGTTGGATAAAAAGAGGGCTGGTCAAGTGGTGTAATTTGGGGGGCACCAAGAATGTATCCTGCCCCTCAAAGACTTACCCCAGCAAACAGCTTGGACTTGCTTGGAATTCCACAACTGAAATTTCTTTCCCTTCATTTAAATCTTTGAGACCCTATTAAAAAGGAACTGGAAGTGATTTTATTGTGAAGCTTCTTGGTCATATTAAACGGAAGTGTGAATGAGTTTATGCGATTAACTTCTGAGAACTAGACTAAGGAAAGGAGAGTGAGGAGAGGGCACCTTACCCCTTGTTTTAGTCTGGTTTTTGTTGCTATAACAGAACTACCTGAGACTGGGTAATCTATAAGGAAAAGAGGTTTATTCGGCTTATGATTCTGGGACAGCTGCATCTGGCACGGGCCTCAGGCTGCTTTTATTCATGGCAGAAAGTGGCAGGCAGCTGGCAGGTAAAAGAAGATCACATGGCAAGAGGAAGCAAGAGAGAGAGAGAAGGTGCCAGGGTTCTTTAGTCAGCTCTTGCGGGAACTAATAGAGCGAGAACTCACTCATTACTCCCCTCTCCCCTCTCGAAGGATCTGCCCCCATGACTCAATCAGTTTCCAACACTGCCACATTGGAGATCAAATTTCCACAAGAATTTTGGAGGGGACAACACATCCAAACTCTATCACCCCTAGTTGTAGGAACAGGAAGGAGTTTTAGATAAAGGCCCTGAAAAGAGAAGCTGGGTTCATAAAGAAATATTTTGTT
This sequence comes from Cynocephalus volans, assembly GCF_027409185.1. Taxonomy (NCBI): domain Eukaryota; kingdom Metazoa; phylum Chordata; class Mammalia; order Dermoptera; family Cynocephalidae; genus Cynocephalus; species Cynocephalus volans. The sequence goes on along the minus strand of NC_084473.1, from coordinate 66,636,123 downwards.
TCCTTCAGTTTTGTCTGAGAAAAGACAAGCAACTGAGGGTGCTGGGAAGGAGGCTTTTGACCCTAAAAGAGGGGGTGTTGGATAGAAAGATTTCCCACCAGCATGCTGGCATGCACAGTGTTGTCTGGAGAGCAGCCGATGGCTAGAATGTAACCAGAAATACAAGGCCTTTGGATCTGTGGTTTGCTATGATGTCCTTAGACAAGATTGTCACCGATCTTAGGAAGTGGGAGGCGCAGCTTCCCAGAAGTGATGCAAAATGGTGGCGCAAAAGAGGCTGCCAGTGACAACAAGGGCAGGGCACTTCCTCAGTGGCTACTTGTCACAGACAGCTTCTGATCTTGATTTCCTAATTAGCTGTGCTGAGATAGGGCTTTACCGGAAACCAAAATGAGCCATGTCAAAAGCAGTGACAAAGCACTTGGGGTTTCCTTGCAAAGGTGCAGTTCTCCCTTGTCCATAAACTTTGTAGAGACAAAATAGCTGATTCGGAAGCTATCAAGTCCTTGTGATTCAGACATAGAACTTCTTTGGCTTGAATTCCTCCAAAAAGCCTTCCTAGGTGACTGGGCATCATCATTCATTCACCAGTGGTCTCAAGCTACCTTTATGATTTGAATTCTCACAGTTTTTCCTTCCCCAGGGAGTCTTTGACATAGGCAACTGAAATTTCAGTGCCTTTTCCAGCTTCTTACAGTTGGGTTCATGGAAGCCCTTCACCCTCAGGCTTCAACTTCTCTGTTCACATCTCTACCTAAGTCCAGAGCATTTTCCTTTGGATCCAGAATTTGGCTTCATTCAGGCCTTTTGGATTCTAACTAATTTATTTTGGCCTATTTCCATTGAGGGCTCTCCTAGGAATGAATGTCCTCTACCCACTACCCCTCAAAGTTTGACAAGGTCTGGACCTCCTTCCTTAATTGAATCAGCACAACTCTGTTTAGGTTTCTGGACACACCACACCCCCCACCTCTCCTCCCAACTCTCATAGTCTCATACACAAGATCTAGTGACATAGCTGGATCTGCTGATCACCAGGATTTCAGAGCCAGTGCCCCCAGCAAGGAGGGACTCCTGGGCATATTCTGTGCCCTGAATGACAGCTTTCTGCCCACTAGTCTCTGCTTCAGCTCCATCTCAACTTTACTTGGATTTTTACTTGGATTTTATAATTGGCTCTGTCCAATTGCCCTGCCCGGACTCCCTACCCTTGTCCAGGACTATGACCCTGCTGTCAGTCTCTCACCAGGGGCTGTGGCTTTTGCTTTCCAGCCTTTCCTGGATCAGGTCGGATTCACTGATAGTAGAGCCTTTTCTTGCATCTAGGCTTCAGTAGGTAGAGTCCTGCACATGCACAGATCTCCCTGTGTTGACCACCTTGAACTCTGCCTACTATTTGGGCGAATCAGATGTCATGCTGATCTGTCCTGCTACCCTTCTGGTTCAAGACTCTTAACTTACTTGGGCTTTTGTCCTGGATTCCATGCTAGCTCTCCAACTGCCTCTGCTTTCAAAAAGAGCTTTTAATATGCATTGTAAAACTCCAAAATGGAAATAGGGAATATAACATTTTCCAAACTTATGTAACTAGAGAGCCATTTTTTTCCCCCCTGGAGAAATATTTATTAAAACCTCAATATGGCTTGGTGGAACATAGTTTTAGAAAGTGTGAGGCTCTATCCCAAAGGAATGGAAAGCAAATAGAGTAATTCCAGATGAAGGTAATGTGACAATCAGTGAAAGAAATTCCTTGGGGGCAGGAAATCTCTTGTAGTACTCTTCAAGCAACAAATGCCTACTGAGCACCTACTATTTACTGGTCTCCCTGCTGGAATCACACCATGTGTTTGACTATTTAACGGTGTCTCTGCATAAGGCCAGCTGTGATCTGTAGTGGAGCTCTAAGGTAAGGAAGAGATAAATATTTTGCATTCTTTCTCCCACTTTGGATCCTCTTCCCCTTTCTTCCAATTGAAACAGGAAGTGGTGAATGGGATGATGTTATTATGGCCATAGACATCATCAGCTCCTGGGTACGAGGAAGGAGGTGTTCTCTAAGACTCTTTTCCTTGTTTCACATCTGTCAGGATTTCTCTAGAGCACTCCTGAACACCCCTTCCTTCCACTCGGGCTATTCATCTCAGCATCAGTCTCAAGTGTCGTTGCTAGTTCAGAAGTTTGATTTTACACATTGGGATCAGTACCAAATGGGATGGAGCTCATTTTTTATGGAATAGGTGTGATGTTATAAATTTTCTACTTTCCCTTTTAAATCCCTCTTCTTCTATATCTTGTGGGCAGTTCAGACTATCATAATTTTTTTCAATCCTTGGATGGAGATAAACCATGGCCTGTGAACAGGGCAATGTTACAGGTGGAGAGCTATTCATTTAAATCAGGCAGGGTAGGTGATCAAATTCTGGGAGTTGCAGCTGGCACAACTGGTAACCGAAGAGGAAGCCAGTTACTTCTCTATGCCATTCCCAACCAGTACAGTCAGGAAAAGACCACTTAAAGCACATAGAAATTTCTAAGACTCCTGATTAAGAAATGACTAGGTCCTTTTGAGACCCTGATGTATGTATCTTTACTGTCATGAGTGAGATCATTGGTTGGCCAATCTCAACTCAGATAATTGGCAGAACTAATCATAAAACTAAATGGAAAGACTCATCTTTGACCCTGCCCTAATGTATGGTGTGCTTTGAACATCTAGCAAGCAGCATCTTCTACCCACAAGCCCTACCCTGGGGTCCTTGGTGTATGGCACTTGTCCATTTCTGCCACTTTCTCTGAAAGTCCTTGGCTTTAACTGTGAAGATCAGGGAATCTCCCTTTCTACTTATAGGAAGGTAGAAAGAAGGCTGTAAATGGACATTCAGAGATTTTAAATAGAGCCAGTCAGTTATTTGGTCAGTCTATAGGTAATTTACTAAGTTTCAATTGATCTATAGCATAAGACTTGTTTTCCCCCTCACTAGTCTTTCCCTGACACACTCCCTAAATTAGGCCATTTCCTAAGATTCTGTCCTTGGCTCCCTTTTATACTGCCCTTTGGTGATGCTCTCTATACTTATGCTTTCAGCTACCACTAATATGTCAAATTCTCTCAAACTTCTTTCTCCAGCCTAGATGTCTCTTCTGAGTTCCTTATTCACAGTAGCCAAATACTATTGGCATTGTAACCTGGATGGCTCTTAGGTTTCTTAAACTCAGCAGGTCTGAAGCAAAATTATATTCTTCATCAACCTATCCTCTTCCCCCTGTTCAGGACCTCCCCTTCCTTTGTTCCTTGACGTAGGAGCATCACCATCTATCGTTATTTGTTAACTTGCTTTTGCATCTCTACCTTCCACTATTCCCCCACCAGGAATTTAATAGGCTCTGGGTGTAATATAAGATGTTTAGGATTGTATTAGTCCATTTGTGTTGGTTATAACAGAATACATGGAACTGGGTGATTTATAAAGAAAATGAAATTTATTGCTTGCAGTTTCTGAGGCTAGGAAGTCCAAAGTCCATCTGGTGGTGGTGACAGTGACTCAGGGGTCTCACATTGCAAGATGGTGGAAGCAGAGAGAGATAGAGAGACAGACTCTCCTCTGTCTTCTTTCAAAGCCCTCAGAACCATGCCCCTGACCACCATTTTTAATCCATTCACTACTGCATGGTCCTACAATCTAATCATCTCTTCAAGGCTCCACCTATCAATTACCATAATAGGATTTCCCACCCTCTTAACAGTCGCAGTGGGGCTAAGTTTCTAATACATAGAACTTGGGGGACACAATTCAAACTTCAATAAATTTGGGGGGGACATAATTAAATCCACTACATTCTGCCCCTGGTCCCCCAAAACTCATGTCTTTTCACATACAGATACATTAATTTCATTCCCAAAGTCTTAACTTGTTTCAACTCAAGAGTCTGAAGTTCAGAGTCCCATCTATGAAATCAGTACAAGTTATCCACTTCCAAGATACAATGGTGGGACAAACATAGGGTATGTATTCCTATTCCAAAAGTGAAAAATAGGCTAAAAGAAAGGGGTAACAGGTCCCAAACAAGTCCAAAACCCAGCAGGACAGGCATTAAATCTCAAGCTGGAGAATCGGGTAACTTGACTCCATGTTCAATGTCATCTGCACGCTGGTGTGGGAGTTGGGTCCCCAAGTCCTCTGGCAGTTCACTCCTATGACTTTCTTGGTCTCAGGTGATGCTTTAGCTTTTGCAGGCTGGCAGTGCACACTGGTAGCTCCACAGGTCTGGGGTCTCCATGGCAGTCCCGCTCTCACGGCCCCACTAGACGTGTCGCTGATGGGGTTTCTCTGCGGCAACTCTGACCCCACATTTCCACTCGGCATTGCTCTAGCGAAGGTTGTCTGCAGTGACACTGCCCCTGCAACAGATCTCTTCCTGGGCCCCCAGACATCCTTTGAAATCTGGGTGGAGGCTCCCAAACCTCCACAGCTCTAATATTCTGTGAGCCTGCAGACCTAACACCACGTGGATGCTGCCAAGGCTTCCAGCTTGTGTTTTCCAAAGCTGCACGTCCAGCCACACCTGGGGCCAATTTGCCCACAGCTGGAGCAGCCAAAGCAGCTGGGGTGCTGGTGTGGGGAGCAGTTTCCCAAGGTGGTCCTGGGCAGTGAGCCCATGGAGGGCTCCTCAAGCCTGTTCCCCAAGACCATTCTGTCTCCCTAGGTCTTTGGGCCTGAAGTGGAAGAGTTGGCCCCAGAGGCTTCTGCAATGACTTCAGGGCCTTTTTCTCCTTCTCTTCATAATCCCTTTCCTTTGTGCTAATCTTCTTAGCTAATAGTTGCTGGGCTGCACCATTGCATGCTCTCTGCTTTGCTACCACATGGCCATGCTGCAAGTTTTCCAAATCTTTATGCTCTGCTTCCCTTTTAAATTCTGGCTTTGTTGTGCCTTTGCTGCCATAACTCAGAGTAGGCTGTTAAAAGTAGCCATGCAGCTTCCTTAATGCTTTGCTGCTTAGAAATTTCTTCAGCCAAACACTCTGGTTCACAACTCCTAAGTTCCAACTTCCACAAAGTCCTAGGGTTTGTACACAATGCAGCTAAGTTCCTTTCCAGTTCACAGCAAGGGTGATCTTTGCTCAAGTTTCCAATAAACTACTTCTGATTTGTATCTGAGACCTCCTTAGAACCATCTTTACAGTCCATATTTCTATCAGCATTCTGCTCACCACCACATAACCAGTCTCTAAGACATTCTAAACTTTCCCATGCCTTGTCTTCTGAGTCCTCCAAACTCCTCCAACCTTTGCCTAACACCCAATTCCAAAGCCACTTCCACATTTCCGAGTCATTTGTTATAAGCAACACCCCACTCTTAGTACCAATTTTCTGTTTTAGTCTGTTTTGTGTTGCTATAACAGAAATACCTGAGACTGGGTAATTTATAAGGAAAAGAGGTTTATTTGGCTTATGATTCTGGGACAACTGCATCTGGCACGGGCCTCAGGCTGCTTCTACTCATGGCAGAAAGCGGCAGGCAGCCAGTGGTACAGGCAGATCACATGGTGAGAGGAAGCGAGAGAGAGAGAGAGAGAGAGAGAGAGGAGGTGCCATGGTCTATTAAGCAGCCAGCTCTCGCGGGAACTAATAGAGTGAGAACTCACTCCTTAATCCCCCCACCCCTAGGGAGAGCATTAATCCATTCATGAGGGATCCACCTCCATGACTCAATCAGTTTCCAACACTGCCTCACTGGGGATCAAATTTCCACGTGAGTTTTGGAAGAGACAACACATCCAAACTCCATCAAGGATGTGGTTCTCTCTTCTTCCTTTTTTTAAAGTTGTTCTTGGGGCTGGCCTGTGGCTCACTCAAGAGTGCAGTGCTGATAACACCAAGGCCACGGGTTTGGATCCCATATAGGGATGGCCGGTTAGCTCACTGGGTGAGCATGGTGCTGACAACACCAAGTCATGGGTTAAGATCCCCTTACCGGTCATCTTTTAAAAAAAAAAAAAAAAAAAAAAAAAAAAAAAGTTGTTCTTGTCTGCAAGGAATCTGTAGTTGAATTTGATGTTGAAGTTAACAAATAAAAAAAAATTCAAGAACAATTAAAAGTTAAATTGAGGTTCAGGGCTGAGCCCGTGGCGCACTCGAGAGAGTGCGGCGCAGTGCGGCGACGCTCCCGCCGCGGGTTCGGATCCTATATAGGAATGGCCGGTGCACTCACTGGCTGAGTGCTGGTCACGAAAAAGACAAAAAAAATAATAAATAAATAAAAATAATAAAAAGTTCTAAGGATTGAGCATCCTAGCATAACCCTTCAGTTAGCTGCTATCACTCTTCTTAAAACTTTGGCTCAAAGTGTCATTTTTACATCTTGTATAAAGTCTGATTCCTTCCTCTAGATTTCTTCAAATTCCTATAAGTCATGCTGATTTTGAGCTCTTGCCTCCACTACATTAGTTCAGATTATGGATGATCTTACTGTTTTAAGCATGCTGTTCCTGTTTCCATCCACATTGACCCAGATGTAGTACTCCCAGCTATAGCCTTTATGTGTGTAGCATACTTTCATAAAGGTTTGGGGTAATGGAGAGAATTTTACATTGTAACATACCAACTTGAATTTTTTTTTTTTTTTTTTAATAAAAGATGACCGGTATGGGGATCTTAACCCTTGACTTGGTGTTGTCAACACCACACTCTACCAAGTGAGCTAACCGGCCATCCCTATATAGGGATCCGAACCCGTGGCCTTGGTGTTATCAGCACCACACTATCCCAAGTGAGCCATGGGCCAGCCCTAGCAACTTGAATTCTGATAGTGGCTATCCCTGTCCCTTAACCATTAAAGCCTAGCAACTTGAATTCTGATAGTGGCTATCCCTGTCCCCCACCTCTCCATTAGTAATTCATCACTATTCATATCAAGCACATATATTGTCTTGGTGTCTTATAATCTTACCTTTCTTTTTTCCATAAACCCTCCTTACCATATGGTCACTAAAAACTCCAAATGTCGGAGGCCGGCCTGTGGCTCACTGTTACTTTACAGTAACATGCTGTAAAGGTTTGTAGCCTAAGAGCAATAGGCTATACCATATAGCCTCGGTGTATAGTAGGTTATACCACCTAGGTTTGTGTGAGTGTACTCTCTGATGTTTGAATGACAGTGAAATCGCCTAATGATGCATTTCTCAGATTGTATCCTTGTCCTTAAGCTACACATGACTGTTCCACAAAAAGAAAAGGGACAAAGTCATAGAAGAATAAATATAAATGACCAGTAAAGCACATAGAAAAAGGATGTTTTAATTATAATCCAGAAAACACAAACAGAAATGAAATGTCATATTTCAACTGTTAGATTGATACATATTAAAATGAAAATATTTATTGCTGGTGCAGGCTTGAGGAAACAGGAACTCATACTTTGTTGCTGGGAATATAAATTAATAACACCTCTTTGATATTCAGTTTGGCAATCTGTATCAAAATTTAAAGTGCACACACTTTTAAACCAGCAATTTCACTTCAAGGTATTTGTTCTAAGGGCAAGTACACAGACATATTTGTATGAGCATATTTGTTACTGCAGAGTTTAAAAAACAATCAAGCAGCCATTGATAGGGGATTGGTCAAATGAATTATGGTATGTCCATACATTGATAAAATGAATTAGGTCTATAATCATTGACATGGAAAGATAGCTACAATATATACATGAAAAAATATATAGCATGTGAGCCTCTTTCAGTTGAAATAAATAAATATACCCATAGCTGTGTGTATATATTTTAAAAACCATATAACACAATGTTAACAGAAATGATCTCTTCTAATTTGGGGGGAAAAAAGCCACTGGGGAAAAAAAATGGAAATAGATTCTGTCTTGAGGGTGGTAGATGGGCTGAAACCAGACAAAATTATTTTACCTTGGTGGGCTAGGTAATGAAGAACCATTGTAGGCTCTTGAGCAGATAGTTGCGATAAAAGCAGGGATCAGGGAAGGTTTTATAGTGTGGTGTGTGAAATGAATGAAGCAGAAATTGAGGTTAGAGAAACCAGTAGGGAAGCTGTAGTGGCAGGTTTTGGGGAGTAGTGGTGGTATCTTGGTTCTCCCTTTCCTGCTAGAGATCTTGAGAGACACTGGAGGAGAGTGTGTGGCAGTGGTCTCAAATGGAA